>NW_005871065.1:13331335-13354605 GCF_000147115.1 Myotis lucifugus | reverse complement strand
TTTAAGGGAAACCCTGGTTTTTAGAGTTTCCTCTGGTATAACCTGACATATCACCCCACCCAAGCTATATGACGAAAAAATGAGAAAAATAGACTAACAAGATGAGTCAAAGGAGGAACATTTTTCAAGGATTACATAAGAGATTATTATAAATATGAAGACACAGGAATGGTATGAGTGTTTTCATGAGCTTTGGGGGTAAGTCAAACTAAAAAAAAACCAAATGAAAACTATAATTGAAAAAATAGCACTATTACATATTTAGACAGATTGCAAATGCTTACTGTAAATAACTCTTCTGGCTGACAAGTGAAAATTTTGATCAAATTTTGGAAAGGAAGGGAGAGAAAAAGTTTTTAGATGATTTAAAACCTATAAATAGCTTTTGGCAACATGCTGAATTTGGTGGACCAGGTTCTCTGAGTAAGGCGTTTGCAGCAAATGGGCTTGATTCTTAGGAAACAAATCCAAAGAAAAGAATGATCAAATATATTTATATTCAAAAGCTTCTATGTCATGAAAAATACTTATTTTAACCACAGAGGTGGTATGTGAGGCAAGATAAATGTATAAGATTAATCCATTTATATAAAATAGGCAAAACTAACCTATAATTAAAATCAGATCTGTGATTGACTGGGCAGGAGGTGGGGGGGATTAAGTAGAAAGGGGCATAAAAGGATTTTCTAGAGCAACAGAAACCTATATATTGATTGGGTTGGTGGCTGCATGGATGTATACATATGTCAAAACTCATTGAACTGTACTTTTAAAATAAAATATGAGCATTTTTATATGTTAATTATACCTCAATAAAGTTGACTAAAAAATTGAATTTGTGCTAAGTCATAGAAGAGAACATAAATATTAATTAGAAAACCTATTGAGAGTTGAGTCAATTATCACACATAAAAATCTGAATATGAATAGATACTAACCTCTGAAAAAAATAAAAGACATGATCCTATGAAATATAATCATTACTCAGTTGTTGATTAAAACTGGCTCACTTTAAACTGAGAATTGCATGCTTATTTCTTGCAGTTATTATTCATTTAATTGACTATTAGATCTGAGTCAAAATTTTCAGAGTCCAGAGTCCTAAGGAGTTCTCTACTGGCTTTGTCCATGTAATGGCACAATATTTGGGTGAAGAAAAAACAAAGATCCAGGCATTCATGTAATGAGAACAAACATCCAAAAACTCTTGGCCTCATAGTTAATTTCCTCAGTAACATGTGTATCTTGGTACAAAATTATAAATATGTCCATGTCACAATATTTTTCTGATATTCCTTTGCAGCCTGATTTCCCCCTTAAGTAGAGGCGTTCTGTGAAGAGACAGGTTTAAGCAAACAGAACTCGTGATCTTGGGGCATATATATGTGGTGGCAGTGCTGTCCCCTCTAAAACAGGTGCTGCCATTGAACTATGTAACTCCCAGAGAAGCCCACCATCAAGTCAGAAGAGGTTACAGACAGGAACAGCCTTGGAGCCAAACAGGTGTAAGCTGCTGTGTTTAGCAGAGGACCTTGCCCATAGTAGGGACTCCAAAATAGTTAAAGGTTAGAAGATATTCACTATCTTTAACAGTCAATTATTTTCCCCATTTGAAACAGCATAAGGATATAGCACAGTGGTTCTCAACCTTGGCTGCACATTAGAATTACCTGGGAATCTTTTTAAAATCCTGATTTCTAGGCCTCATCCTCTGGAAATTCTGTTTCTTTGTTATGGGGTGGGGCCACAACATTAGTAACAAAGAAACAGAATTTCCGGAGGATGAGGCCCAGAAATCAGGATTTTAAAAAGATTCCCAGGTGATTCTAATGTGCAGCCAAGGTTGAGAACCACTGATATAGCATCTAGTTACGCTGCTCATCTTCTTAATGCCCTGAATTTCTTTATGAGTTAGAATTTTATTGGGCACCTTAGGAGAGGGTGCAATGCTAATTTATTATCCTCCATTAAGTGACAGTAAAGTGGGCATTTCCTCTGCAAGCATTTCTTATCATGATGAATCGTCTGGTTATCAAAGGTTGCAGTGTATTCCTTGGTGATCATGGAATTCTTCATAGTATATTTATTAAAATTTACCCAGGTTAGAGAAAAACTTTACACATTAATCTAAGCCAGCCAGAACATTCAATACCATTTGGGGTTCTAATTTGGCTTCATTTGTTCTGCTTCAAGTAATGCCAACTTAATGATCCATTTATGTAATTGTAGAACAGTAATAAAAATGCCTAACAATGTTAAGATTCAGTTTGTTTCAAAACATTTCTCATGGAGATCTAACACATCACAGGGTGATTGAAGGGGGGAAAAAGGATTTTATGTCAAAAAGTTTGAGAAACTTTGCCATTACATTGTGCCTAGTTAGCAAATGGAAGGCTGTCTTAATTATTTAGAGCTGCTACCACAGAATACCATTGACTGGGTGGCTTATAAATAGAGTTTTGTTATATTTTTCTTCAGGATGTCATTTGGGAGGAATTGTGGTAGTGAGACCAGATAGAAGACCTTTAAGATTCCTATCAAGAAATGATGATGAGCTGAATTAAAGATTGGCAAGAAGGGGAGTGGATATATTTGAAAAGCATTTAGGAAGCAGAATACAAAAATTTAGAAATTTAAGAAAGAAAAGAGTTGAAGATGATGTGTAAAATTTATCTAGAAAATTTATTAATTATTGAGTCAGGTACATAGGAGCATAGTGGAGTTTCCAGTCCTGTGGCCATGTATCTGTTTACACATGACATGACAACATAATGTGACATACCACAGTAGGTGTTAATGCAGAGGGTCAGAGACACCAGTAACTACTATTGCCTAACAAACTACCCCACATGTAGTGGTGTGATACAACAGTTTTACTGTGCTCATGGGTTCTCAGTCAGGAAATCAGAAGTTGGTCTCTTCTCTGTGATATCGATGGCCTCAGCTGGGAAGATGGGAAGATGTAAAGACAAGGACCCATTGCCTTTGAGCCAGAAATATAGAAAGGCTCACTCACTCACCTGTGTGGCTCCTGGACTGGGAGGACCCATTGGCTGCATGTGGGTGCCTCTTCTATGTGCCTTGACTTGCTCACTGCAGGGCAACCTTAGACGAGTTGGACTTCTGGCTCAGAGGCTCAAGTCTCCAAGCAGAAGTCTTTCGATGAGCAAGGCGGCATTGCCTTTTCTGACCTGGCCTCAAAAGCACCTCACTCTGCCATAATGCATTGGCTACAAGCAAGTCGTAAGTCCACCTAAATTCTAGAAGAGGGGCTCTAGACTCCATCTCTCATTGAGAAGACTGTCAAAATTGCATTGCAGAAAAGCCTGTTTCATGGAAGATATGGTTGTGACCATCCTTGGAAAATAAAACCTGTCACAGACACCCCAAATAACCTTACAGAATCTGAGAGGCATATTTGGCCTCCCACATATGTGTTAGAGTTGGGCCTCAGGTTAAGGCTTTGTGGAGGAAGTCATTTTTAAGGGTTCAGATAGAGAAAACAGCATAGACAAATACCTTCAGGTAGAAAGATAACATTCTGCATCTGGCTAAGCTGAGCACCTGGAGTTGAATTGCAGAGGTTGAGAGAACTCAGCCTGTTCAAGTAACTGGGAGTTTGATCACAAAGGGCCTTTCAATCCTTGGGAAAATATCTCAGACCTCATCCAAAAGGAGGAGAGAATTCTTAAAGGGTTATAAGCAGTAGTGGGGGTGGGAAATTTTCACATTTGTGATGTAGGGAGATCACTCTTTCTGCTGGGTCTGGAATAATAAGGCAGAGATTGCTAAGGGGAGTGGGCTGACAGAAAGAACAGGAAGGACCATCCTGATACACAGAGTGTCTTAAAAGGATGATAAGAAGTGGACTGTAGAGCAGAAAATGGATAGGAAGGCAGACAGATTAGAGGCACGGTTCTCAGAAACAGGGTGTTTATGATAATTTAGCTAAGACAGAGTAGTGGCCTAAACTTGGAAAATGGCAGGAGAGTTGGAAAGAAATAGATGAGAGAAATAGTCAGAAGGTGCAATAGACCCTGACCTAATGACTGCGTATATGTTTGGGATAAGGAGAAAAAAAGATGGGGATTTAATTACTTGAAATAGAGAATCTGGGAGGTGGAACAGTTTGGAGTGGAAAGAAATAATGAATTCCTTTTCATTGTTGCATTTTTAAATCATTCATTAAGAATCTAATTGTGTGTTGTTGACATTATGTGAATGTAACATATGGAGACATGGTGGTATTTACTTTTTGTGTGTGTTTGTTTTGAGTCTACCTCCACTGTCTACATAGGTGTAGACTGCCTATTTACTAGGTGAGAAAATCCTCTCTTGAAATAAAATACACGTTTTCACATGAAATTAATAAAATACATTCTTAGTCATTTACCTTTGATTTGTCAGTCTACCCATACAGGTAGGAAGCGACTACACAAATAACCTTACAGAATCTGAGAGGCATATTTGGCCCCCCAGGTATATGTTAGAGTTGGGCCTCAGCTACCTGGGGAAAACTTCCCCGGAAAATCTATGCAATGGAGGGGCAGCTGGAGGTCCCAATAGAAGCTTTGGCCTGTGGTTTTAAAAATCATAAATTTCATCTAACTCCTTGGAAGATTCTAGAGGTTTCAAATTGTAATTCCTACAAACTCCAACCAACGACAGCCTCATTTATTTGTGCTTGGCACTTCCAAAAGGAAATACTATTCTTGGTTATGAAAATACAATTTTTTTCCTTAATAGGCTGGCCTTTCTTGGTGAGCACGCTTGCTTTTAGTTTTCTGAAAGGACAAATGCAGTCAGACTATAAAATGAGAGCTGCACATTGATTCCATCAGAGTAAAGAGAGCCTATTTCCTCACTGTCTTTAGCTTATAGGCACCGCACCCACTTTCAAGCAAAATAGGAATACTACATGACCTACTAACAAAGAACCTGGTGTAAGTTTTCTCTAAATGGATAGAAAGTCTTCAGACAAAATTAATTTCCATAATTTTTTATGTGTGTACATATTGCGATATACATGTACACAAGCATGTAGCCTCATCAAGTTGTTCATTAAATAAGTACTTATTGAGTATCTACTAGGTGTGACGTGACATTTGAGGTGCTGTTAACAGCAGTTAACACGGAGGCAAAAAATCTGTGCCCTGTGGGGGCCACATTTCAGGGAGGGGAGACATAATCCAGGCATAAGATGAGTTTGGATGAGGACTGTCTTTGTAGGGATACTCAGAAAGAAATGAATTTCTCTAAGTAATTGTCACCTTCAGCAGTCTCCTTTCTAAATCTTTTTTGAGTTACTGAAACTTTAGGTGAGAGGAACCATCTGAGCAACCTATTCAAGTGCAAAATCCCAGCACCTCCTGAAATCCTATTTCACTACATTTCAGTAGGGGCCCAGAAATCTAAGTTTTAAATATGCACAAACTAGGATGCAAATGGTTCACAAACCTACTTTGAGGAACCTGCTATTTGAGAAAACTCGTATTTGCTGTGTTTTGTGCACATTCTTTTTCTTATCATCATTGTTAACATCCTGCCACACCAGTAGAAATCCCAGAGAACTCATGTTCCAGGACTTCAGTGATTGCTGGTATGTGGTGCTCTTAAAAACAGCCTGACTTTAATGTTGCTCCCCATTATCTGGTTAACATGAGTTATGTCCATTCGTATATAGCTCATATAACTGTGTATACATTTGGTTATGATTACTTACCTTTGTTAAAATATTGTTTATATTTGCAAACATTTGTCATGTAAGCTCAATGAAAGATTTGCATATTGATGAAACTTGTAAATACCAACACTACCCGTGACTTATAATGTATTGTGCACCTTTTCCCAGAAGTGCAGATTTTAGGTTGCTTGAATTTCATGTTAAGTCCCACTTTCATATCAGCCACAGTTAACTAAGGATTGAATGATTGTCTAGTTCTCACTTAATGGTCTTTCCTTCTAGATCAGTGGCTCTCAACCTTCTGGCCCTTTAAATACAGTTCCTCATGTTGTGATCCAACCATAAAATTATTTTCGTTGCTACTTCACAACTGTAATGTTGCTACTGTTATGAATCTTAATGTAAATATCTGATATGCAGGATGGTCTTAGGCGACCCCTGTGAAAAAGTCGTTCGACCGCCAAAGGGGTTGCGACCCACAGGTTGAGAACCACTGTTCTAAATCCTCATTCAAATTGCTGCCAAACTTTTTATTCCCAAACACACACACATGACACACTCTGCTTTAAGATATGTGATGTCTCCACGTTGTCCATAAATTTCATCAACTCAAAGGTGAGGCCAATAGTGCATCTCTTCCTCCCCTTCTCTTCTGCCACCATGTGTTTATTCTTCTGCCAGAGGGTGCATTTTTGCTGTGCTCTTTTATTCAATCAGGTTTCAGCATAAAGTTTTTCTTTTGTGTAAAATAACTGTCTTGACTCATAGATACAGAGAACAGACTGATGGTTGCCAGAGGGGAAGGGTGTTGGGGGACTGGGTGAAAAAGGTGAAGAGATTAAAAGGTACAGATTGGTAGTTACAAAATAGCCATGGGAATGTAAAGTACAGCATAGGAAATATAGTCAATAATATTGTCATAACAATGCATGGTGCTGGGTGAGTACTGGAAATAGCAGGGGGAACACTTTGCAAAGTATATGACTGCCTAACCACTATGCTGTACACCTGAAACTAATACAAAATAATATTGAATATATACTGTAATTGAAAAAGATATACTGTCTTATCTTTTTTTTTAAAAACAGCTTTATTGAGATATAGTTCATATAACATATAATTTACCTGTTTAAAGTGTTTTTAGTAAATTCACAGAGTGTACAAACACCATCATGATCTATTTGGAGAACATTTTTATTTCCCTATAGAAAAATGTGTTCCCACTAGCATCATAAGCCCTAGGCAATGCCTAATTTACTTTCTATCTCTATAGATATGCCAATTTTGGATATTTCATATAAATGGAATCATATGATATTTTTTTTATTTTGTGACTGGCTTCTTTATTTAATAGACATTTGGGTTGTCTCCAATTTCTGCTTATTTTAAATAATGCTATAATGTAGCTCTTGTCTTTTTTATCTGGTTATAGTCTAGTCATCTTTCAAGACTCAACCAAATGACAGCTCCTCTGTGAAATCTTCCTTCATCTTTCACAGTCACTCACCTTCCCCTACTTACACCCCATTAGGCTCACTAAGCACTCTGCCTGGGTTTTTAACAGGTCTGAGATTTCTGAGGTTATAGGATGCTTGTTTCCTGTCATTTATTCCCAAATATCTAGTGTAAAGCGGAACATATATTTATAAAATAGCTGTGTGTGTGTGTGTGTGTGTGTATGAATGCCAGTGATCATGAAGGGAAATGGTCTAGATTTTGAGTTTTAGATAAAATATTACATTCTGAAGTCCAGAGAAATGATGTTAACAAATGCACTAGGTTGGCATAATCAGTGAGAAT
Source organism: Myotis lucifugus (assembly GCF_000147115.1). NCBI lineage: Eukaryota > Metazoa > Chordata > Mammalia > Chiroptera > Vespertilionidae > Myotis > Myotis lucifugus. The sequence continues at coordinate 13,347,122 of NW_005871065.1, read as the reverse complement.
ATTGTGGGTGGGGTAGCACATCACATCAGGATTGGAGGCTTTCCTTTTTTATAAAGTGAGGGATGATGGAAATTTCCCTATTCCCGCTTATTTAATGTTCCAGGGTTGTGTGGTATGCCGCCATTTTTTTCTTTTGTTCCCCGCCCCCTCTACAATTATCTACTTAGTATTCTTTACCTCCTCATGACAGAGTATGGAGCATTATTTTCTGTGGAAAATAAAAAAGATCTCTTATCCATGCTCAACTAATGGATCTTTTTATTTTTCTGAATGGTCATACCTTGCTTATTCCAATCTTCCTAAAAATCAATTTCAGTTTTATTTTTTCTAAATTTTGCTTTGAAAAAAAAGTTCACTGACTCGTAGTTTTCCTGTGGCTTTTCTCATCCTTGAATGTATTCATAAAGCATAAAAAAAGCTTTGAGGTTTATGTCTCGAACATACAAATTTATTGATTTATCTAACAAGTATTTATTAGATCTTTTCCATCTATCAGCCACTTGGAATATATCAACAAACAAAACAGATGTAATTTGCTGTCCTGTGACCTTACATTTTAGTGAGGGAGGCAGATAATATAACACAATAAGTAAATATGGATTATTTAGTATGACACATACAATAAGTGCTATAATGAGCAAAATAAGATTAAGGAGAGAAGGGGGTTGTGATTTGAAATAGAAGGTTAGAGTAAGAATCATTGAGAAGATTAAATACCAACAAATACTGAAGTAGGTGAGGAAAATAATTCCAGATATCTGGATATTTTCATTCCTGGCAGAGAGAACAGCAAGTTCACTGGCCCTGGAAGGTTGATGTGTATGGTATGTGTGGGCAACAGCAAGGAGCCATTGTAGGTATGAGGGAGTATCAGGCTGATGAAGACAGAGAAGTAAGAGGAGGCAAATCATTACTATCTAAGGACTTTGGCTTTTATTCTAAGACTAGAGGCCTGGTGCACGGATTCGTGCACCGGTGGGGTCCATCGAGTTGAAACCGGCTCTCTGATATCCCCCAAGGGGTCCCGGATCACAAGAGGGCTATTCTCGAGTGACACACCCTGGAATCAGGCTCCCTCCTCTCTGGTTCCAGGTGCATCACCTGAGAACCGCAGCTTCCAAGTCACTGCAGCTCAGCAGCTTCTGTGTTGAGCTTCAGCCCCCTGGTGGTCATTGCATGTCATAGCTACTGGCTGGTCAGCTGGTCAGCTTGTCACTTAGGCTTTTATATATACAGACTAGAGGCCCGATGCATGAAAATTTGTGCAAGAGTAAGCCTTCCTTCCCCCAGCTGCCAGCATTGGCTTCCCTTTGGCACCCGGGACCTGGATTGCTTCCCTCCTCTGGCCACTGGCAGGAACCCGGGACCCGGGCTGCTTCCCTCCAGCCCCGACTTTGTCAGGAAAGACGTCCAGAATGACATCCGGAAGACGTCTGGTCTAATTAGCATATTACCCTTTTATTATTATAGATGAAAAACTATTGAAAAGGTTTAAACAGATATGTGGAATAATGTGAAAAATAGTTTTAAAATATCACTCTGGATGCCATTTTTGAGTAGTTTGAGGAAGATAAAGTAGAGGCAGGGAGATCTTTAGGAGGCCCCTGAGGTAATCCAGGTGGGAGATGATGGCAGCTTGGAACAGAATGGCACCTGTGGAGAGAAGGAGAATTTGTCAAGCTCCAGATGATTTTTTAAAAGTGAGCCTAATAGGATTTCTTAATGGATTAAACGTGGAGTTTCAGAGAAAGAGAGAAATCAGGATTTTCATTTTGAGTAACTGGAATGGAATTGCCTTCGAGACAGGGGAAAATTCAGTGGAGCAAATAAACAGTTCAGCTTTGGAAATGTTACATTTAAGATGTCAAAATCCAAGTGAAAATGTCAGATAGGTGGTTGGATTAATTAGTCTAGAGTTAAAAAAATAGGTTTGGGCTGGAGATTTAAATTTTAGAGTTGCTGTCGACATATCGAAGGTATTTGAAGCCATGAGACTGAATGAGATCATAGAATATGGGAATGAATGTAAGCTAGAGAAACTAAGACTCAGTTTGAACATTACGTCATCTAGAAAGAGAGGAAGACAGAAAAGCAAACTAAGAAGGGAAGCCGGTTTGTGATGTGGTAGGAAAACCAGAGTGGGGCTCTCTGGAAGCCAATGGAAGAAAGAATGTCAAGGAGAGAAGGCTCAGTTTTATCCAATCCTTCACATGAGTCAAACAAGATGAGAATGAAGGTCATAGGGCAGTCATTAGTGACCTTGACAAGAGAATAGTTTTCTGGAGTGATGGAGGAAAAGGCCGGTTGAGAGGGTATTTAGGGGAGCATGAAAGGAGAGGCAAGGTGAGGCAGCACCATACAAACAACTTTCCCTGAATTTAGTGCAAAGATCAGTTGGAAAAATAGAGCATTAGTTTGTGGGGAAAACATTTTTTTTTTTAGAGCTGCTTTGATTGGTCAGAACTGCACAGCTCTGATTGGATGGGGAAAGCTTCAGTTGAAATAGGATGCCAGAAACTTGTTTGTAAGGGCTGGCACCCAGCTCAGGCAAACAGTTTAGTTAGTAGCACAGAGGTAGGCAGCTCAGTGCAGAGGCGCAAAGTGCAGTTTGCTGAGAAGCCCCATGTGCAGAAATGACTGCTAGGTTTTGCTTTCCTTTTTTTTGCCAAGTTAGCCTCCAGGAGCCCTTCTTAGTCCTCAGGGTTCACAAACGGAAAAAAATGGAGTTGTTTTAGGGCTTTAGGGGAAAGTGTGGAGTTCAGATAAACTTTAAATGAAGCTGTATTTTGAGTGTTAAACAAACCCACAGGTGTAACTGCAGAATCAGTTCAAAATGATCTTATCCTGCCCCTAACAAGATGCTGAGTTGTTTTTCAGAGACAACAGAACAAGCTTAAGTAGAGGGAGTTTTGACCTCCAGTAACACCTGGAACCAAAGTTTCAACCCCTCCCCTCCCCACCCACCCCAAGGAACTAAAGGACCCCTTTCAGAAGCGAAGAGTCTGTTGTCCAGGAAGATCCAATGCTAAAGTGCCTTACCATATCTTACCAGAAATGGCCAAGTTCCAAAGTTCCCCAATGGAAACTTGCCCTGCCAGCGCTTCCACAAACCAGCCTGTTTCCCTCAACCCCTTAAATCTCACTCTGGCCCTAGCCGGTTGTTCAGTGGATGGAGCATTGGCCTGCACACTAAAGGGTCCAGGGTTTGATTCTGATCAAGGGCACTTAACTTGTATCACAGTTGCAGGCTCAGTACTGTGCAGGGAGACCAATCAATGTGTCTCTCTCACTTCAATGTTTCTCTCTGTCTCTCCCCCTCTGTCTAAAAATCAATGGAAAAATATCCTTGGGTGAGGATTAAAAGAAAAAATAAAAATAAGGAAAGAGAATCCCCTCCCTTTAAAAAAATATCACTCTGACCCTGGGATGGGGAGATAGATTTGAGCGTTGCCTCTTATTTCCTTGCTGGGGGAGCTTACGATAAAGTTTGTTTTTTGTTGTTGTTCCCTCTCAAAATCTGGTGCCACAGTATTGGCTTCTAGGCACCTCGGGTAGCGAGCTCTTGCTTGAAAGCAGAGGCCACACATAGGATCCCGGGTGCAAAAAGCCCAGGATACCAAACCGATATTTAATACCTGCAGTTTCAGCCTCTTCCAGAAACATAATCTTCATCAGCCAGTATGGCATTTTTCTGGTCAAGGACCCGTAAGGTATGCCCAGCATCCATTTAATGTATCTATTTTTTCAATAGTAGAACAAATAACTTCTGTTTAAATGCTGTCGATGACAATGACGCATCAGAGAGGAAACTACAGTGGGGCCTTGACTTACGAGTTTAATTCGTTCCGAGACCGAGCTCCTTAAGGAGCTCGTTACCTCAAATTACTCTATCAACTCAATGCAAAAAATCAGCAGAGAGACAGCTGGTATCTCCAAAAACTCGTTAGTCGGGACACTCGTAAGTCAAGGCCCCACTGTATTTTGGAGAAGAGGAGAGTTTGGAGGAGAGTGATGTGGGAGCCACAGGAGAGAATTTTTAGAGTGATGCTTGTGAGGAGGCAGGCGGGGATGGCCCTTAGAGCACAGGGTGGGCGGCGGGCATTAGCAACACTATTTATGAAGTGAGAAGACAGTTCAGTGAGTTGACTCCCAGGCAACGCGGGAAGTTGGGGAGCGGACCCCCATCCAGTGGAAAATCCACGCACAACTTTTGGCTCGACACCTGGTACTTGGGAAACGCAGATTCAACCAGCCCCGGGTGGAAAGCAGCGTTTCCCCGTCTGGGGTGGCGAATCTGCCTGGGAACGCGAAAGCCCTGTTTCCATCCGCAGCTGTGGGATCCCCAGGGTGGACGCCGAGGTTCAGCAGGTGAAGGGCGGGTGGGCTATAGTTATTGGGGGTAAAAAAAACACACAACCGTTTCCAAGTGGACCGTTACCGTTCAGACCCGTTCCGGTCAAGGGTCAACTGTTCAATGAGCGAAGTCGCCGGTAGGACCACAGCGGTGGGGGTGAGTCTGCACATTTTCTTCCGAGTGCTTCGTGTTTGAAAAGCTTGATTGTTAAGAATAACCCGCAGAAAAGTATCCCAGATATCAGGGTCCAGCTCGGCGAGTCATTAGCATCTGGGGCCGGCGTGGCTGTCATCTTGGTCAGGCAGCAGGAAACTGGGCGCCCAGAGACCCGCACCTGCGCCTCCCCAATGCTGACGCCCGTCCCCTCCCCCAAGTCACCGCTGTCCTGAGTCATCACAGGGCAGGTCAGTGTTAGACAAGGTTTAAAAGCTGGCGTAGCCTGCTTCACAGTTCTGTAGAATATTGCATTGCACCATTTGATTTTGCACTCTGTAGCCGAGGGGTATGTGCGTCGTTTCTAGTGCTGAGCGTGTGGCCTGCTATGAACATAATTGTGTGTGTATGTGTGTGTTGTGGGGGGGGTGGGGGGGTGGGGGAAGGGGCATTTTTGTTGAATATCGATCTAGAGGTGAAGTTGCAAACAAGGGGATGATTCACATCCCGGCAGGACGGAGCTGGATGGCGTGAGATTTCATCGTGCTGCTCAGAAGGATGCACCATTTAAAACTGAGGAATAGTTTATTTGGGGGGTTTTCCATTTAATAATTTTTTTTTGGATTGCGATTGAATACGTGTAGGTGAAACCCCGGCGATGAAGTGGGGACTGCTGTAAGTCCAATTGATCAGTTTTGGCCTCTATGCGTAGTGCTTTCTGCACCCGATAAGAAAACGTGTCCTGTGCCTGATTAAGGAGATACTGTCTTCTAGAAGTTGTATGGGTGGTTTCTCACATTTAGGTTTGTAATTGACCTGGAATTGAGTACGGTGTGAAATCAGAATTAGATTTTTTTTTTCCCACAAGGAATTTTAATTTTCTTTGCACCACTTACTAAAAGGACCATTTCTTTTCCACATCTCCAAAGTGTCAAATTAGTTTTAAAATGAGTCTCTTTACATGATTAAGTAGGTTTCTTGGCCCATGTTATTAGTCTGTGCATTTCCATCTAATCAATACCACTCTGTCCAATTAATGTTGCAGTATGATCTGTTTTAATGTCCTCCTCCCGGGGCTTTTGCTCTTTAAATGTTTGGCTATATATTTAAGTATAAATTTGAAATTACCTTTTAAATTTCAAAAACATATGGGAATTTAATTGACCCACCATGAATTTATGGCCAATTTGGGAAAAATTGACATCTTTACAAAATTGTGTTATCCAAACTGTAAACTTGGTATACCTTTTCATTAATTTGCTTTTCTTTAATATCTCTCAAAATGTTTCCTAATTTTCTATATTAATAGTCTTATATATTTTTCATCAGATTTATTTCTAGGCATGTAATTTTTTATATTTTATTATCGATGGAGTTTTTTACAATTTTCATTTTCAAATGGGTTATCTTTGGCATATAGAAATATTTATATAGTTAATATATTCTAGTAATTCATAATTTGAGTAATTTATATGTAGGTTCTTTTATACTTTTTTACATATACATCATATATAGTAATGAATAATGGCACTTTTATTTCTTTTTAATGATTATTTCTTTTAATTTATTTCTTGCCCTATTGCACTTGCTAGAATTTTCTGCAAAATGTTGAATATAAGTAAGTAGTGATGATGGAGTCTGTTTTATGTCATTTATCAGAGGAAAACTTTTCAACATTTTACTGATGGTTATAATGTTTCCTGTGGGCTTTTCTTTAATAGATTAAGAAAATATCTTTCTAGTCTTATTTGCTGAGAGTTTTAATCTTGAATGGATGTTGGATTTTATTAAAAGCATTTTATTCATTTTTTTTGAAAACATCAAGTGATTTTTCTCTTTTGTTCACATAATGACTTATTTTGATTTATTCTTAAAGGTTAAATTGATTTTACATTTCTGGAATAATCACCACTTGTGATTTTATTATTATCTTCCATATTTCTGGATTATATTTGCCCTTTTTAAAAGGAATTTTGCATCTAATGTTGACAAGTAATGTTGGCCTATAATTTTCTTCTGATAGATGTCCTTGTCATTTGGTATCAAAGTTACACTCATCTCTTATAATGAGTTTTGAAGTGTTTCTTTTTTTATCTCCAGTAAAATAGTTAACTGAGCTATACACTGCCATTATTTCTTTCTTAAATGTTTGATAGAATATAGGTACAGCCATCTGGTCTTGAAGTCCTCTTTGTGGAAAGGTTTGTGTTTATGGGTTCAGTTTCATTACTATTTGTGGGATTACTCAGATTTTAAATTTATTCTTGTTTCTGTTTAACTATCAATTAGTGCAATTTATTAACATTTTTCAAATGAAGTAATAAAATTCATATTGATCTTTTATAATCCTATATAATAAAAGGCTAATATACAAATCAACCGAAAGGTGGAATGACCGGTCGCTATGACATGCACTGACCACCAGGGGGTAAATGCTCAATGCAGGAGCTGGGCTCATGGTTGGTGAGCACAGCGGCAGTGGCAGGAGCCTCTCCCACCTCTGAGTCAGCCCTAAGGATGTCTGACTGCTGGCTTAGGCCCGCTTGCGGACATCCCCCAAGGACTCCCAGACTGCGAGAGGGCACTGGCTGGCTGAGGGATGCCCCCCCCCAGTGCACAAATTTTGTGCACCGAGCCTCTAGTCCTATATAATAAAAGGCTAATATGCAAATTGATTGAATGGCAGAAGGACCAAGAGCTATGATGCGTACTGACCACCAGGGAGCAGATGCTCAATGCAGGAATTGCCCCCTGATGGTCAGTGCATTCCCACAGGGGGAGTGCTGCTCAGCCAGAAGCTGGGCTCATGGCTGGAGAGCTCAGCGGCAGTGGCAGGAGCCTCTCCCACCTCTCAGTAGCACTAAGGATGTCTGACTGACGGTTCCTGGACTGTGAGAGGGTGCAGGCCAGGCTGAGGGACCCCCTCTCCCCCTGAGTGCATGAATTTCATGCACCAGACCTCTGGTTTTTAAATATTATAGAGCCTATAATGTCATTTTTTCAATCTTCATATTACATATATATTGGTGCTTTATTTTTTGATCAGTCTCACCAGGGATTGGTATATTTTGTTAATTTCAGAGGATAAGCTTTGGGCCTTATTGAGTTTCTCTAGTTGGTTTTCCATTTTATTATTTTTCTGGATTTCTTTCCTACTTTCATTAAGTTTAATTTGCTATTTTCTTTTTACTTAATTTACTTAATTTTAATATGACTTTTGTAATGTATTCATTTAATTCTCTTTAAGCATAATTTTCCTACATGCTACAAATTTTGATATATTGTATTTTTATTATAATTTCATGCAAAATATTTTCACTCTAATTTCTTCTTTGATCAAAGGGATATTTTTAGAAATGTAATTCTTAATTTCCAAACTTAGGATAATTTTTCTTCTTGTTATTTTCTTTTTGTAGTTACTATTCAGCAAGCATGTCAAACTCAAAGGCTAACACGGGCCAAATAAACAAGGCATGTGGCCTGTAGGCCACAAGTTTGACATGCTAGCACAGTGTATAGTCCTAGAGTGTTAGAGAATATACGCTATATAATTTTAATTCTTTATAACATATTAAAACTTATTTCATGGGCCAATTTACAGTGATTTTTATAAATGTTTTTCTTTGTGCTTAAAAATAACATTTAGGATAAAGCTAAATTTCTCACTGTTAGAGTAAGAAGTTAAATGCACACATGGCCGGTATGGCTCAGTGGTTGTGTTGACCCATGCACCAAGAGGTGGTAGATTCAATTCCAGGTCAGTTCACATGCCTGGATTATGGACTTGATCCCAGTGGGGGCTGTACAGGAGGCAGCCAGTGGATGTTTCTCTTTTTAAATAGGGACATTTAGTAAATAATGTATTACTGATAGATTGGGGTTTAAATTCACCATATTACTATTTCATTTCTTTTCACACATTTTTACCTCCTTGGGGTTATTATTTTTATCATTTGATCTCAGTCTGAGTATAATCTTATATTTCTCTTTTAGTGGTTATCCTAGAAATTACATCATGCATCAGTGGCATATAAGAGTACTTAGTACTTTTACACTCTTCCCAAGCAATGCAAGAACATTATAACACTTTAACTTTATTTACTCCCTTCCTGGCATATATGGGTATTTTTGTCTTTATGTGTACACACACACACACACACACACACACATTTTCTTAACAAATACACAAACACATATACTTAGACATGTGTATATGTACATATATATATACTCACATATATATTTGTTAAATATCACTATACTCTACTTTTATTATGTTTCAGAAACAATATCCATTTAAGTCTTTACACATGTTTATCATTTTTATTGCTTGTCATTTCTTCATGGATTTCTGAGCTCCCATCTGGTTTCATTTCCCTCTGTCTGAAAAATACATTTTTGTATTTTCTTTAGTTCAAGTATGCTGGAGCTAAATTTTCCCAGTTTTCTTTTGTCAGAAAATATCTTTCTTGTACCGTCACTTTTGAAGAATGTGTTCTTTGGGTGTAGCATTCTGTGTCCATACACTGAAGATATTAATCCTGTGTCTTCTGACTTATGTTGTTTCTGTTAAAAAGTCTCCTGCAGTCTAATTCTTTTTCCTTTCAGATTCATCTATTTTGCCTCTTACTTGGTTGTAAAATTTTTCTGGTTTTAGCTTTCAACATTTCAGAATGATGTACCTATTTTTAAAAAATTAATACTGCTTGTGGTTCACAGTGCTTCTTGAATCTGTGTTTCATAATGTTTACCAATTTCAGAAAATTTTCAGTCATTACCTTTTTAAATATTACGTCTGCCCTATTTTGCTTTCCCTTTTGGGACTTTAAATACATACATTGTAGATAGCTTCTTTCTCTTTTTTTCCTTTTGAAAATATTTTTTTCTATCAATATATTTCCTACTTGTTTTGATAGATTATTTTCATCTGCCTGTCTTCTGGTTCACAATACATTTTTAAATTTTTTAAAATATCTTTTATTTTGAAATTACAGTTGATGTAAAATATTATATTAGTTTCAGGTGTACAACCCAGTGATTAGACATTTATATAACTTACAAAGAGAACATCCCAATAAATTTAGTACCCATCTGACAGCGTACATGGTTATTACAATATTATTGACTATATTCCCTATGCTGTACTCTACATCCCCATGACTATTCTGTAACTACCAATTTGTACTTCTTAATCCTTTCACCTTTCTCCCCCATTCTCCCCCACCACCCTTCCATCTGGCAACTGTCAAAATGTTCTCTGTATCTGTCTGTTTCTGTTCTGTTTGTTCACTTATTTTGCTTTATTAGATTCCACATATAAGTGAAATCATACGGCACTTGTCTTTCTTTGTCTGATTTATTTTACTCAGCAAATTACTCTCTTGGTCCATCCATGTTGTTGCAGATGGCAAAATACATTCTTTTTTGTGTGTGTGTGGCTGAGTCATATTCCATTGTATATATGCACCACTTATTTATTCATTCACCTATTGATAGACACTTAGGTTGCTTTCATATCTTGGCTATCCTATATAATAAAAGGCTAATATGCAAATTTTCCCCTCAACCGGGAGTTCAACTGGGAGTTTCACCAGGGGGCGGGGCCAGCTGGCCAATTGCCTGCGGCCTCTCCCCCCAGCCAGCCCGCTCAATTGGCCCCAGTTGGGGTGGGCTGGCTGGACCCCACCCATGCATGAATTTGTGAACCGGGCCTTTAGTTATAAATAATGCTGCAATGAACACAGGGATGCATGTGTCTTTTCGATTTAGTGTTTTGTGTTTCTTTGGATAAATACCTAGAAGTGGAATTGCTGAGTCCTTTTTTGTCTCTTGTTATTGCCTTTATTTCAAGTCTATTTTGTTTTGTATAAGTATTGCTATTCCAGCTCTTTTGTTTCCATTCTCATGAAATTTCATTTTTCTTCCCTTTACTTTCAGTCTATATGTATCCTTCAATCTGAAGCGAGTTTCTTGTAAACAGTGTATGTAGGGTCTTGTTTTCTTATCTCTTCAGCCTCCACATCTTTTGATTAGAGCATTTAATCCGTTTTAATTTAAGGTAATTGTTGATATATATTGCCATTTTATTATTAATATTTTTGATATTTTCTCCCTTCTTCTTAAAGAAGACCCTTTAACATTTCTTGTAATATTGCTATGGTGGTGGTGAACTCCTTTAGCTTTTACTAGTCTGGAAAGCTCTTTATGTGCCCTTAGATTTTAAATAATAGCTTTGTGGAGTAATCTTGCTTGTAAGTTCTTGCTTTTCATCACTTTTAATATTGCTTGCCAATTCCTTCTGCCCTACAAAGTTTCTGTTGAGAAATGAGCTGGCAGTCTAATAGAAGCTCCTTTGTAGATAACTAATGTTCCTGGTTTCTTTCAAGCTGCTGCCTCAGTGCTTTTCTCTTGCTGCTTTTCAGATTCTCTTTTTGTCTTTAAACTCTAGCATTTTAATTATGATATGTCTTGGTGTGGGTCTCTTTGGGTTCATCTTATTTGGGACCACCTGTGATTCTTGGACTTGCATGTCTCTTTCCTTCACCAGATTAGGGAAGTTTTCCATCATTATTTTTTCACATAGGTTTTCAATTCCTTGATCTCTCTGTTCTTCTGGCACCCCCATGATAAGAATATTGGTGCACTTGAAGTTATCCCAGAGGGTCCTTATACTATCCTCATTTGTTTGGATTTGTTTTGTTTTGTTGTTGTTCTAATTAGTTTTTTTTTCTGTTTCCTTAGCTTCCAAATCAGTGATTTGATCCTCTACTTCATGTATTCTATTCTTGATTCCCTGTAATGCATTCTTTATTTTAGTTAGTATTCTTCATTTCTGACTAGTTCTTTTTTTATGTTTCCTATCTCTTTGTTACAGTTCTCACTAAGTTCATCTACTCTTCCCCTAAGTTAATTGGACATCTTTATAACCAGTGTTTTGAACTCTGCATCTGGTAGATTGCTTGTCTCTGTGTTGTTTAGTTATTTTTTCTGGATTTTTGTTCTTTCCTTTGAGTCATGTGGGGCATGTCGGCTGTGTGCACCTTCCTGCTGTAGTTGAGTCTTGATTGCTGTTGGCACATCAATGGGAGGGATTTACCCCCAGGCTGATCAGGACTGGCCCAACCATGGCGGAAGAGCAGGTGTGCAGGGGCTGACCCTCAGAGCTAGACTTGTTTCAGTGGCGCTTGATGCTTGCTGAGTCTTTCCCTTGAGTGTATTGTTTGTGGAGGTGGTTAGTGGTGCTTCTACGTGGTCTGAAGCTGCCCATTGGGTTCACTGGTGCTGGGACCTCCAGGGAGGTGCAGGCCAAGGTCAGCCACCACATGTTCTTTGCTGAGGGTCATCTGGCATGAGCTACAATGTAATTTTCAGATTGCTGCTACTTGGCTTGGAGGTTCCCAGGAGAGACCAAGCTGTGGACCAATGCTGGCTGCCATTTGTGCTGGGCCTAGAGCAGTGATGGCGAACCTTTTGAGCTCGGCGTGTCAGCATTTTGAAAAACCCTAACTTAACTCTGGTGCCATGTCACATATAGAAATTTTTTGATATATGCAACCATAGTAAAACAAAGATTTATATTTTTGATATTTATTTTATATATTTAAATGCCATTTAACAAAGAAAAATGAACCAAAAAAATGAGTTTGCGTGTCACCTCTGACACGCGTGTCATAGGTTCGCCATCACTGGCCTAGAGCCACTTAGCAAGGTATATGGGGCTTGCTGAGGCCAGATACTGCTTGTTTGAGAAATTTTTAGGAAATTTTGAAGCATGACCAAGACAGGCTGTTTGGAAAAACCACTTGGTATGGCTTAGGTGAACCCACAGATGGGGTGGGGTGGATCTCAGGGAATCACCAGGGTGGGGCCAACAGTATTAGCTAGGCTGATGGAGACTCAGATATGGTGCCCACCTGTTGGCTCTGTGGGGTAGGGCTCAGCAGATGAACAATGGCCTCTGCCAGCACTTCTGTCAGAGAGAAAGCTGCTCCCCAAGCTCTTGCCCAGAAGGCAGACAATTCAGTTCCTCCCTGAATGTTCCTGGTTTCTTTCAAAATGCTGCCCCAGAGCTGGAGCTCAGAGGGAGTGTGTCCAAGTAAGTCCATGTGTGGGCCCTTTAAGAGGAATGCCTGGCACTCTGTCTCAGTCACAGTCCCCTCAGCTAGAAGTTATGGGTACTTGTCTTCCTGGCACTGGAACCCTGTGCTGGGGGGCCAGGTGTAGGTCTGGGACCCCTCACTCCTCAGGGGGAACCTCCATAGCCCAGATGTCCCTCCTGGTTGTAGGGCAGTGATGACGAACCTTTTGAGCTCGGTGTGTCAGCATTTTGAAAAACCCTAACTTAACTCTGGTGCCGTGTCACATATAGAAATTTTTTGATATTTGCAACCATAGTAAAACAAAGATTTATATTTTTGATATTTATTTTATATATTTAAATGCCATTTAACAAAGAAAAATCAACCAAAAAAATGAGTTCGCCTGTCACCTCTGACACGCGTGTCATAGGTTCGCCATCACTGTTGTAGGGCCAGCCTGTTCCAAGTCTCAAAGTGGCTTCTTCTGTATATCCTTAGTTGTAGGACTTTTGTTCAGGTAGATTTCAGGTGGTTCTCAATTATGGTTGTTCTGTGGTTTAGTTGTAATTTTGATGTGGTTGTGTGAGGATGCGAGTACTGCATTAACCTATGCTACCATCTTAACCAGAAGCTGGGGGCCTTTTCTTAAAAACTATGCAGGTCAGAAGCTAGACATGGGTCTTCCTGAGCTAAAATAAAAGTGTTGGCAGTGCTGAGTTTCTTCCTGGAAGCTCTAAGGGAGAATCCATCTGTGTTTTTCTAGCTTCTGGAGACCATTGTATTCCTTGGTTCCCCTTCCACCATCTTCAAAGTCAGTCATGTGGGTTGAGTTTTTCTCATGCTGCTATGTCTCAAAATATTTTATAAAGTTCTGTTTAATCTGCTGCTAAACTCACCCATTGGTATCTTAATTTTGGTCATTATAGTTTTCAGGTCTAAAATTTTTTTGTGTTATTTTATAGTTTTCAGTGTTATTTTAAAAAAAATTCTCAATGTTGTCTTTTATTAAGATTATTAAATATGGTTATTTAATGTCAAAAGCCTGATAACACTGTATTATGAGTTTTCTGTGTATGTATTTTTCTGTTCTTTACTATTATTACTAATTTTATTATGATTTATTAATGTGGTATTGTCTCCTTGTATGCACAGTTTTGATTAAATGCTGGACATTGCATACAAAATATTTTTAAAAAGCTTACTGAGGATGATGGCTTTCTTCAGGAAGGATGTGTTTCTGCTTCTGGTAGGCATCTAGAGGCACTAGCAATCTCAATAATGTAATTCAATTTCAGAGACTGAAATAATTCAAACCTTTCTATTTTTGAATTTGCTTCATTCTTATGATATAGCTGGTTTTCAACACACCAATCCAAAGTATGTGTAGTTTACCAAGATTTCTCCTTGGCTAGACTTATTTTCCAGCATTTGTCTCTCTAGATCAGAAAGGATATTGAAAGTGCTGTTCAGCTTCTCAGCTTCTCACATTCCTCATCTGTAGTTAGTTGTAATTCTGATGTGGTTGTGGGAGGGGAGGATGTGAGTACTGCATTTACCTACGCTACCATTGGCAGATGTCCTTGGGATAAGGGTAGTTACCTGAGTTATTTTCTCCTCTTGGATTATCTGCCACCAGTTCTTCATTATTTTATTAGTTCTAGCTTGTCTTCAGAAACCTTTCCTACATTTTTTTCTGCTTTCATGGTTTGTTTTTAATGGGGGAATTGTCTAGTCCTCTTTCACTTGAAGTAAAGTTAATTATTTTTTTGTCTGCTAGGAAGCAAAGTCATCAGTTGGTGCACAAGGATGGGAGAGGAAATGTTGGAGGTCTGAGAAACAAAAAGAAGGTATCAATTCCCACAGTGAGAGAGTAAATGGGCTAAAGAATCATAGTATTATTGCGAGGCATTTAAGAGCACACTTGGAATTTATGATTATTTTTAAAATGGATACCAGCAATGTGGTTATTCTTTTCTTTTTTGTACAGTTGTAAAGGGCACAGATGATTGGTTTTACCTAAGTTTGTGGTTTTGTCAAATGAGTCCAGCATAAACAGTGATGGGCAAGATAGTTGAGTATCTATGCTAGAAAGTGATTAAAATGATTGACTATGGAATGTGATCCAGGTAAGGGGGGAAGAAAGGAGATCTTGGAGGTGAGAGATATTGAATAGTGATAGGATCAGTACATTGAAAGTCCTAATGAAATAGAAAGATTTCTAAAAGAAGGGAGCTAGAAAGAGCTCAGAAGAAGAATTCATGGAATTGAGATTGTGGAGAGGTTGCAGACATTGATGATGACAAAATGTGAGGTAGATCCTTAAGAGGAAGCCAATGAGATGAGATGGAGGTCAAATTCCAAAAGAGGAGTTGAAAAACCAAGAGCTAGAATATTGCAAAGATTATCTATGAGTATACTGAAAAGACCAAGAATTAGGACAGGAATTATTTTGGAGTCATAGTGAGCCATGATAAGTGAAAAGATGAAGTGAGAAGAAGAAATGAAAAGAGAAATGAGGAGAAGGAACCTGGATGTTGACACATAACAGGAATAATGAATAGTGGTGATAAAATCTCATGGGGTTTTAAGCAGGAAGAAGGAGGTTAAGCTGGATAGCTACTCCACAGGTAGTTTTATAGTAGGGGCTGAGAGAGAAATTACCTGCATCACTTGAGAAAGCTGAAGAGGAAGCACTGTCTATAGGGGAGAATCATATTTCAATCAATGCAAGGAAAGGGAGGACTATTCAGGGGTGAGTTTGAGGATATTCAGTGTTCTTGTGATGAACCATAAAGTCCAGAAAACACAGAGAAAGTTTACATACTATGTCTACACTGAAAAACTATTGTTGGGAATAAGTAAAATAATGTATATAATATCAAGCATAGTGCCTAGCCTAGAGAATGGGTTTAATGTTAGAGTCGCTTTACTCTAACATTTAAAACACCAGCTTCATATTCTTTAGGGTGAGTCTAATATGTATCAAGAGAGAAGTTTGGGTAATTTATTTCAGTGTCTTGATAATAAACACTAACCAAGTATACTCTCTTTCTACACACACACACACACACACACACACACACACACACACACACAGTATAACACTGCACAGAAACATAAATTAAAATGACTTTGGCAGCAAATAACAGAAAATACAGCTAAAATGGCTTAATTTATTATTTATGAACTCAAACAACAAAAG
>NW_005871065.1:12945110-13331215 GCF_000147115.1 Myotis lucifugus | reverse complement strand
TCACCTTCAGCTTTTTTATTGTTTTCTTATGCTGACTCTCTTACCGTGTTAGGGAGCTGATGCAATTGCAGCCAGCACACCAGGTAACCTAGAAGAATAAAAAGAAAGGTTTCCTCCTATATGCGACTTTTTTTAACAGTGAAGAGAACTTTTCACAATGACTTCTCCCTAAGCCTCAGTGTTCAGAACTCCCCCCGCACTCACATCTCAGCCAATGATTGCCAGGGCACGAGGCCACCAGGATTGCCTCAGACCAAGGTGGATTCCCCCTGTGAGGCTGCTGCCTTTTTTCCCGTAGGGCATGGTTAGATGTTGAATAAAATTGGGCTTTGTTAGCAAGAAGGAAGTTGAAGAAGAAGAAGTTTAAACAGTTGTTGCTCATATTACTTACAACAGTTATACTGTAATTACCTCTTGACCCCAGACTCACTGTAATCTGTTATTCTTATGTGTAAATATATGCAACTATAATATATAAATAGGCATCAAACATTAATTTTCTATTGCTGCACATCAAATTACCATAAATATGGCTTCTTGAAACAACATATGCTTATTGTCTCAGCTTCCATGAATCAGAAGTCCAGGCAAGCTGGATTGTGCCCACATCCAGCTCAGGGCCTCCCAAGGCTGCAATCAAGGGTTGGCCACACTGAGGTTCTCTTCTGGAACTCAGGGTCCTCCTCGTAGTAGATTCAGATTGTTGGCAGAATTCAGTTTCTTGCGGGTGTAGTAATGAGGTGCCCGTTTCCTACTGGCTGTTAGCTAGGAATGGCTCCCAGCTCTTAGAGCCTGCTGCAGTTCTTCACCATCTGACCCCCATGGACATTTTACAACATGAATGTTTGCTTTTTCCAGGCCACCAACAATGCTTCTGATTTCCAATCCTCTCCAGGCGGTCTTACATAATGTCACCTAGACATAAAGGGTGTTGCAGAATTATGTACTGAGAATTATGTAAGACCCGAGGGTCTTACATAATGTAATCAAGAGAGTGAGGGGTCCCGGACTGCAAGAGCCGGCAGGCAGACATCCCCTGAGGGGTCCCAGACTGCGAGAGTGTGAAGGCCGGGCTGAGGGTCCCCTCCTCCAGTGCACGAATTTTGTGCACCGGGCTTCTAGTTTATTCATAAATCCGTGAGTTCTTCTTGCACATTAGGCAGCAAGATCATTTTGAAACTAGCTTTCAGAGTAGATCCTGTTCTTTCATATATTGGAATCATTTATAGAGACCCAGACATAAAGGATGTTACAGAGAAAACCTAATATATTGTGGTGGATAGATAAGCTAAAAAGTAATAGAAAAATGCTTCTGTGTTGGCTCTTGTCCCAGTAAGAAAATACAGATATCACTTACCTTTACAATAACTCAACCCACTGAGGAACATCGATGGATTACCATGGCCCCACCATTGCCTTTTGTTCACCAGCTTCTCTGCTCTATATGGTGAACGTTATTTCAGTGTACCACTGAATGACCACCTGTCTTAAATGTTATTAGCAAGGCTTTTCTATTTACTTTTATGTGATAGAGTTCATGGAGTTCAGTTATGAGTTGAATTGAGTACCTCCCCAAATTTATATTTTGAAGTCATCATCTACTACCTCAAAATGTGACTTTATTTGGCAATAGGGTCATTGCAGATATAATTAGCTAAGATGAGGTCTTGACACTGGCCCCTAATACAATATGACTGGTGTCCTCATGAAAGGACCACTAGATTAAGAGAACAAGACACACACACAGAGGGAAGACAGTGTGAATATACAGCAAGGAGGTGGCCATCAATAAGCCAAATAGAGAGGGCTCAGAAGGAACCAACACCTTGGTCTTGGACTTCTAGCCCCCAGACTGTGAGATAATAAATCTTTGTTGTGTAAGCTCCCCAGCCTTGGTATTTTGTTATGGCAATCCTAGAAAACGAATACCAACTCCAGACAATGATTAGATGTCTTTTCATTTATATCACCATGCTGAGTGTTTATTTTTGCCTATGTGTAGACTTCAAGCATTCTCAAAATGTACATCAGTGAAATATCTGCTTCACTCCATTAGGGTGTGTCTATGAAGCACTAAGGGAAGTGAAATATTCACTTCTTGAGATTTGTGCATAACCAGTTCCATCTAAGGACAAAGAAAAGCCTAGTGGCTATCTGACATGTCTTTCCTTATTGGCAGTCTCGTCTTCGGCAGTTTCTACCTTTAGTTATTCCATTTAGTCTTCTTTCTTTTTAATGTGGGGAGTAGAGAGTGTATTGAGCCAGTACTAAACACAATATTATAATAGCCTTATTTGAAGTAGTATTTTTATATAATGAAATTACTTTTTCTGGATTAATTTATACCTCTAAAGTCCAGTGGGAGAGAATAAAAGCAGATAGAAAAGGACTTTATGAGATAATAAAGAAATAATAGAACATTTTCTCTGTAATATGAATCCTATTTTTATATATTACTTCTGTAACATTGGGTAAGTCCCTGAACTATCCCTAATTTCAGTTTATTCATACATAAAATAGATATAGTCCATAATAAGAATCCTTAAGAGATAAAGTAAGATAGTTAATATACACAAGTTTTAAAAATATAAAGTACTATTGAAATGCATTACATTAATAATTATTACATCTATGAAGGCAGAATCTGTATCTTATATTAGTATCAACAAATATTCTTGTCACATCTCCTAGCATATTGCCTTGGATCTGTAGAAAATTCATGCTTATGAAACTAAAATAATCACTGAAAATAGGTGGAGGTTAAGAGAGTCTAGTAATCTACCCTTCTTCCAGAAGTCAACTGAGGTTAAACACAATATCCTTCTATTGCTGGTGGTGAAAGATCTTTTTTTTAAGATTGACATTTTATTTATTTATTTTTAAATTTATTTTTGTTGCAAGTATTACAGATGTCCCCTTTCCCCCATTTTGATCCCTTCCACCTCATGTCTGTCCCCCCCCCCCAAGCCTACCACACTATTGTCTGTGTCCATGGATTATGCATATATGCATATAAGTTCTTTGGGAAGGTTGTGATTTTCAAAGATGTTCCTTCCAATACATTTATCTTATCCCACATTCTATTCTTATAATGTGCCAGCACTTCTCCCACTGGTAGATGGTCTATGTTTCCTCCCCTGTGACTTTCTGACCAATAGAGATCAGTGGAAGGGATGGTATATGCCTTCAGAGCCTAGGTAATAAAAGGAGAGTCCCCTTTCTATCCCAGGCTCTCTTTGTCTTTCTATATCTATGTCTCTCTCTCTCTCTCTCTCTCTCTCTCTCTCTCTCTCTCTCTCTCTGTCTCTCTTTCTCTTTGTCTCTCTGTCTCTATCTCCAGACACTAGCCTATGGAAGCCAGCCATGATATTACAAGAAAGCCCAGGTCACATGAAGAGCCATGTATAGATGCTTCATTCAGCAGCCAAGCTAAAGTCGCAGCCTGTATCAACTACAAGACACATTAGTAAGCAGGCCTTTAGTAAATTCGAGTCTCCATCTTCAAGTTCCAGCTGTGGCCCCAGACATCACAGAGCACAGATGGGCTGACCTGACCTCACTGTACCCTGTCAGACTTCCTAACTCACAGAAACTGAAAGATTAGAAATGACAACTGTGTTTTGGGGGTGTGATTTGTTATGTGGCTATAGATAGCCAATACATTGGTAAGACTAGATTAGACAAAGGAGAGCCCCTTTACTGCACCAGAAGTAACAAGTCACACTCCAAGTTCAAGGTGAAGAAGCTATAGAGGGGCTCTGACTCAACTTGGACTTCTTACGAATAAAAAAGGAATTGAAGTTTATCTTATGTATGAAGAGAACAGGAAAGAGAGAGGGGAAGTGTCCTTATTTTCATGGAGTGACTTTTATCTATTCCCCAATTATTATGTCTACATAAAGTGGAGACTCTTTCCAATTTATGTAGACTCAATCTCAAATCAGATAAGTCACAGGTACCATGGCGAGGAGTGAGAGCAAAAGCAAAAAGAGAAGCAGGAAGTGTTTACTTCTAGGTATGTGCCCTTCTATAGAAATATCAAAATGGGACAAGAGCTCACCAATATTGGGCAAATAGCATTAAGAAATCAGTAAAGGGAAATCAGCTTGGCCTGCATGGCTCAGTGGTTGAGTGTCGACATATGAACCAGGAGGTCACGGTTCAATTCCTGGTCAGGGCACATGCCCGGGTTGTAGGTTCGATCCCCAGTGTGAGGCACGCAGGAGGCAGTTGATCAGGGATTCTCTTTCATTGATGTTTCTATCTCTCTCCCCCTCTCCCAACCTCTCTGAATTCAAATATATATATGAAAAGGGAAATCAGACGATTATTTTTAACTCTAATTTAAGAACTCTTTTTTTAAAATAGAATGTGTGTGAAAGAGAGCGAACTTAGTATTTCCAGCACACATTGACCTACTCCTCAGTGATAACTTTTCCCTCTTTTGCCTGACCTACTTCATGTTAAACATCACTAAGATTATGAAAATGAGCGACCTGATTAGCATCAGTAGTGGTCACTGGACCACTGAGAACACATGCAGTGGTTTCAAAGGTAGAGATTGGGGACAAACTAATAATACTGAAATACTGAAAGGTGGACTCTGGTTCTGAGTAATGAGGATGTGGTTTCTAAAATCATCCGATCTGCCCCACCAGAGCTGATACAACCTTTCTTCATGGAAAAAATAAGCATGAAAACACCCGGTGGTTCTTTTAATCTGGTGCTATTTTAAAATTCTATGACAGCATTAATATGTGCCCTTTCCTTTTCATTGGCTTCCTTGGAGATTTAATCCAGAAGTTCCCTGTTTGTTTTGGCCCAACCCCCCCAAAAAAGAAAGAATATTTATTTTTTTCTAATGTCTGTGCTGCTAAATTGTCAGCATTTTCACTACTTTCTTATAAGAGGATGAGATTTTGTCCTGCCTTCAAATTTCATTTTAGTTTTTATTCAAGGCTTCTGTATTCAGGGATCATCATCTCATGCAAGAAATATACTGATATTCTCAAAATTGGTTAGAAATTTGGATGGCTGTCCAATTGAGAAATTTGCTATGGTTCTGGAATTTACTTTCTTCTAGATTTGTTCAATTGATAACTCTTCTTTAAAAAACTCAGAAGTGAAATAACGTTCAAACCTTGTACTGTTTATTTCTTCCATAAACAGACATAAGTGCAATGTTTATTGCTATATCATCTAAATCAAAGAGGTGTATCAAGCCCTCTAGCGGAAAAGAGCACTGGGAAATGTCTTCATTGATCTTCCCTTGCCACAAATATTTTCCTTTCATTTAACCTAGTCCAAGCCTCTCTTTCAGTCAAAACTTGTGTTGGCCACATCAAATTATGGAGATGCAACTTATCTACTAAAGAATGCTCTAAAGATTACTGAGAATATTATAAGCAATTTCAGCTGCCTGTAAATGTTTCTGGTGGATCATTAAGGTTGACCTTGAGAGCAACCTTAAACAATCTGGGTATTTGTCTCTCATATATTTCCCTGATGGATATGAATATTACTTGCATTAAAAATGATGGATGTTGGCAATTTCATATTAATTGCCACTGGAAAAATATCTTAATACATTTTGATGGGGAGTACTGATGAGAGAGAGAGAGAGAGAGAGAGAGAGAGAGAGAGACTGACTATATTTCAGCTAAATATTTTTCCTGGAGATTTTTGTGTAAACAAGGTTTGAATTGATGCCTTAGAATAGTTGAGAAAAACGTGTCATTGGCAATTGTCCTAGAATTACAAAAAGTGCAAGAAAATGATGAAGTCACCTATTCAACTAAAGTAATCGCCAGGCAGAAGAAAGAAAATAGGCCATTTATTCTGCCTCACACTTTTTTGGATCTGCAGCAAAGGAACTGAATCTCAGCAGGTTCTAAAAACAACTAAATTTGTGCTTATTCTCACTTATTCCTAGTACACAGGCATTTAACAGACACAGGCATTTATCACTTTATTATGTGCATTCCCCCATACAGTCTCTCTGTTTAAAATTAATTAAAGAAACTTCTAAAAATATTCTACAAACTCAGTTTTCACTATTTCCATGTGCTTTAAAGATGGGAATATTGGGCACACTTTGAAGCCCTGTTAGGGGTGTGTGTGTGTGTGTGTGTGTGTGTGTGTGTGTGAACCTAGAGAACATTCTTCTTACCTATGTATTGAAAGAAACTTGGCAGAAGCAATTTTCTTCTAAAATAGTATATGTACATTATGTTTAATCAGTTGTATTACACTTGGTAGACTTACCAAAAACAAGTTATTGTTTGTTCGTCCAAGCAGAATATTTAACATTTCAGTCATATTTCAATAAACTTATTTTTTCTTTCTCTGAAGGACATACCACATGCTTTCCTTTCAGAGAGCCAACACAGAAAGTAGTCTAACCCTGGGACTGGAGTCAGGGTGAGTGTGTGTGTGTGGGATGGAGACTTATTTGATTATGTGTGCAGTTCAAGATACTGTGGAGTGGATATGAGTTAAATAATGAATCAGACACTCTCATTTAAGATGACTCGGGTGAAAATCTTTATATTATACTTTCTGTGTACAGAAACAGAAACAAATTTACCCTGTAAAATTATTACTAAGTGTAGGCCCAAGAGATTATTAAATAAGCAGTTTCCCCCCCTAATCTCTTTTAAAAATTTTTTTATTGTTGAAAGTATTACATATGTCCCCTTCCCGCCATTGACCCCTTCAAGCCTCCCCCTGCCCTCCACTCCAGGCCTTCACCACCCTATTGTATGTGTCCATGGGTTATGCATATATGCATACAAGTTATTTGGTTGATCTCTTACCACTCACTCACCCTCTGAGATTATTATACAAATGCAAAGACTAGTTCTCATGGAGCATTTTTCAAAACAATTTAATTGAGACAAATATGTTTCATGTTTAATAATCAAAACGTCTCCATTTACAAAGAAAGGATGTATTTAGAGCTCACTAGCGTACTAATCTGATAAGAGATTTCCTGGTCTCGTCACGTGGCACTTGAAATACCTCCCTTGGCCCCGTGTTTCTACTCTTCATGTTACCTGGCAGATTTGTAATGAAAATGAGTTCCCAGGTATTTCAGCGGTGCAGGTTTTGCCACAATAGTAGTAAATCTGACCCAAAGGAAGAGATAAGAGCTGTTGATTTTCTTCATACACTACGGACTGACAAATGGATAATTAGGTGTTTTTAGTTTCTTAATACCAAAATAAAATTAACGGTTAGAGAAATTCAATTAGTTGCTAAGTACACAAATAACAAGAACACAGCCCTCAACTCAGTGAACCACAACAAAAGTGTCCATTCAAAGATTGTGTATCAAATAACGGAACTTAAAACATGCCTAAGTTAGAGACAGCAGTAGGAAGGAGTCTTAAACTACAAGCACACAGCACTTCTGAACACCAGCAAAATTTCTCTTTGAGTCTTTGTAAAAACTTCTATTGTACCCTCAAAGAATTTCTATCCTAAATAGATACTGATGGGCAAAAACGTTGTTATTTTAATATCTTCTGCTTACTTTTCTTGAAAATTTCATTTGGGGGACCCCTCATCTGAGTTTTTAAATATATCATGACTAAGAGATTGCATTAGTCCCATTATTTAAACAGTTAAAGAATTGATGGGAGATATATGAGTTAGAGAAAGGGATGACTTGAATTAAGATGTGGGCAATTTTAATCAAGACATCCTATATTCAGTAAACTCTGTAAGATCAGTGAAGGGAAAAAATGTATTAAGGTTAATCAGTTTTGAAGAAATGTAACTAGTAGATAATGTGCCCTGATTTTTTTCTCTGTGACAGGTGTAATAAGCACAATCACAGTTCATCTATATTTCACTGGGCATAAATGCAAATTTCACATTTTCACAGAAGAGAGAATTTTATTACATTATATTGATTTAGAAATAATTCATTAACCTCTACTCCTTCTTTTTCTTTACATATCAATCTGTCTCTATTCAAGGTTCTATCTTCATTTTTCAACTGGTTACTGTGAAGTGTCTTATATTTGCAGGCTATTAAGAGACTGTCTTTTATACATGCAGCTTTGTCTTTCTTGGCACAAAGCTGGTATTTGTTTTCTACACGTTTTCAGATATTGTTTGGGTGTTCAAAAATGCTTGCATATATCCTTGAAGTGGAATATTTTAATGGTCTTACATAATGCAAAATATTTGTTGTATTCTCCACGGGCCACCATCAGTTTTTGAAAATGATTGTTTCTATGTCAATTTTTCTCCCTCTTCCAAAATCAGGTGTGTATACATATTGAATGATATCATGGGACAGAGTTTTTATGTTAGATCAATGACTTTCAATGGAAGAGAGGTGTTACGATCCGCCCCCAGCTCTCACTCCAGGACACTTGGTGATATATGGAGACATTTTTGATGGTCATGAGTTCATGGACAGAGGTTGTTACAGGCATGTAGGGATAAAGGCCAGGGATGCTGCTAAATATCTTACAAGGTACACCATTCCTGGCCTCTATAATTATAATTATCTGATCCAAAATATTATAGTGCTTGAGACTGAGAAATCATGTACTAGATGATTTGCCCTGAAGTCTAGAGTGCATTACTTTTTAGAAGTGTGAAATCAGATACAGCTTATTTTTTCTGTTTCCTTTTTCCATGAAAGTTGAAATTTGAACACCAAATAAGCATTCAGAGATGTACAAAAATATTTCAGCAGAAGAATGCTTGCCAAATTTTATTTATACAGTAGGTGAATGTTGGAATAATATGGAGAATGTTGAGTGTATACAATAAAACATTATTATACCATGTGACATACACATAGTGACCTAATATTAGAAAATATGTATGTTGTTTGTTTATTCTTATAGAAAAAGACAGGAAACAAAAGATGTTAGTTATCTCTGGGTCACTTGTGCAGCTAATATGTACTTATTTTTAATTATAAAAATAGGAATGACATTTAACAATCTGATGTGGTCGAGAGAGCACAAACCCTGGGCCCTGACAGACCTGAGTTTGCATTCTTACTCAGCTACTCACTTGCTGTATGAGTTTGAGCCTCAGGTTTTTTCTTTTTTATTTCTTTTAATTTTTATTTTTATTGATTTCAGAGAGGAAGGGAGAGGGAAAGAGAGATAGAAACATCAACGATGAGGGAAAATCCTTGATTGGCTGCCTCCTGCATGCCCCCACTGGGGATTGAGCCCACAACCTGGGCATGTGCCCTGTCCGGGAATGCTCAACCACTGAGCCACACTGGCCGGGTGAACCTCAGGTTTTTCATCTGTAAAATGTAATGTCCCCTTTGAATGGTTGTTTTGAAAACTAGATGGCACTGTATCTAAGTTATCTGGTAAAATTCAGCTCTCTTTCCTCTTTCTTCAATGAGCTAAGTTAAGGCATTATTAATTTGAGTCTTGAAGGTGCTTACCTTTTTATGTACTTCCCACAGTGACTAATGGCAATCTCAGATCTCAGTCTGGCCCAGAAATGTAATTGCTAATTTCGGTGTGGCTGCAGTGGAGAACTCGGTCTTATGTCATATTCCTATCCCCACCACTACCTTGACTCCCATTTTCAATTCCGTTGATTCAATTCTGTTCAGTTCATCAATTCACTTTAATTCAGTTCAGTTCAATTCAACTCATAACTATTAATGGGGCACTTATCTATTTATATGATAAATATAAATATGAATAAGACAAGATCCCTCTTCATCACAGCCTCACAGCCTGGCAGGCAAGGCAGATGTATATATAAGAAACTTTAATACAAGGTAGAAAAGAAGTGCAAACTGTGAAGTGAGTGGACAGGTAAGAGAAAGATGGAATCATTTTGTAAAGCTGAGTGCTTGGTGATGCCATATGATCTCATTTATATGTGGAATCTAATGAGCAAAATAAACGTATGAACAGAATAGAAACAATAGCATGGCTTCTGACAGCTGTCAGAGGGCAGGGCAGAGAGGGAGACTGAATAAAAAATGGTGAAAGGATTAGACAAGGAACATATATGGATAACCCATAGATGTAGACAACAGTGTGGTGATGACCAGAGGGAAGGGGGGTGAGGGCTGGGTGGAGATGGGCAAAGGGGGGCAGAAAATGTGGACATCTGTATAGTGTAAACAATAAAAATAAAATAAAGTTTAAAAATGAATGGGAGGATTTATTGAGCAAGGAGAATATTCCAGGTGTCCCCTTCATGTTGCACGGACACCTTGGAGGTATAGAGTTCATGTATTTTTAAGAACAGTCAAAGCTCTGATGTGGCTGCTGTAGAGTAGAAAACTCAAGAAGAATGACAGGCTACAAAAAGAAGAGTTGGGTAGATTAGTGAGGTCCTTGATAATCAAGCCAAAGAAACCAGGTCTTACACTATGTGTGCAGTGGGGAGTCACTGAAAGTTCTTAATGGGGAAGTGACATAAAAATAACTCTGATGAGTGAACTCAGCAAGATTTAGAACCTATTTCACCTTTTACAAAAGTAGGCTAACTTGCTAGGACACTAAGCATCTCTAAGCAAACCACGTGTTAGTGAGTATTTTTGTAACTTATCAGAATTAAGGAATTTTAGACAGAACTATTTAGGGCAAGGTTAGTATTTTATTCTCTGGTCCTGATAAATATTGGTTGAAGGTATAATGGTAATGATTGAATCCTGAATAAAATTATTATTTCTATCTCTTAAATGATCAGATAGAATTAATCTGAGGAGTTCATCTATTATATAGTGAAGAAGTAAATTAATACCAGTGCTTAAATTATTAATTCCAAATTTTCCAAGTGAATAAGTATGACTTGGAGACATACTTTCGAGTATATATTTCGTGTGGCCAATCTGCAGGATTTATTTTTGAGATTACGCTCTTGGCTCAAACATTGTTAGCATTTTCAGAGAGAAGAAAACCTTACTTTAATAGTTAGAAAAATTAGTCTTTATCAATTCTAATTTCAGTGCTTATGTTATTAAATTTAAAGAATGGCCCAAGGAAGCAGCAGATAAGAGTTTGCTTATCTGAGGAAAATATACCGGACCAGAGGACCTATCCATTTTTTTTTAGACGATTCTGTGGAATATGTTGGCCCATTACCAAAATAACGTATTTTAAGAATTATACTTCTTTCTAAGTAGTGGTTTGCAGTCTATTTCCAAGTCTAAGGTGATTTAAATTACATGATTTCTCTGTGCATTTCAAATAAGGTTTTTAATATTTTAGTTTTAAGTAATAAAATGCCATTCAAGTGTGCAATTTATTACTAAATCCATTAATATTTATAGCCAAAAAATGATTTTCCTGAATGACTGAAAATAAACCTCTCAATATCATTTCTTGCCTAGAAAAAAAGTAAGCAACAACAATAAAGAACCTGTGACAGAAATATATTAAGCACATACTTCTTTTTGTAAACCTCACACATAAACTTTTTTATGAAAATATTTTCTGTAGGATCCTGCACTCTGAAATTGTGAGTTAAGTTTAATTGGTAGATTGAATATTTGGAGATATTTATGTGATGGTGTAGCACTTCGTTAACTGATTTTGGAAACTTTTTTTTTGAAATGAACAATTCAACTCAATGAACACACTATTTTACCTATCTAAGTAAGGGTTTGTGTTGTCCACTGGCATCCATCATGATTTTTTTTTCATTCAATAAATATATATTCAGGCCTTAATATGTGCCACTTTTCTAGGCACATATTAGTTTCTAGGCACTGAAAATATAGTAGTGGAAAGACATCCTCAACTTCCATGGCCTTATGGAACTTATATTTCAGTGGAAATCAGGAAGTATTTCCTTTATTTTAAATTTATTTTATTGTTGAGAGTGTTACAGATGTCCCCCATTTCCCCCATATGCTCCCCACCCCAGGCTTTCGCCTGTCTATTGTCTGAGTCCATGAGTCACGGATATATGCATATAAGTTCTTTGATTAATATCTTTCCTACTATCTTTCCTACTTCCCTCTGAGATCTGCCAATCTGTTCTAGTATTCTATGTCTGTGGTCCTATTTTGTTCCTCAGTATATTTTGTTCATTAGATTCCACATATAAGTGAGATCATGTGATATTTGTCTTTCCCTGATTGGCTTATTTCACTTAGTATAATAATCTCTGGGCCCATTCATGCTGTCTCAAAGGGTAAGAGATGCTTCTTTGTACCATTGCATAGTATTCCATTGTGTAAATGTACCGCAGCTTTGTAATCCACTCATCTACTGATAGGCACTTGGGCTGTGGAAAATACAACTCATCTTTTATGTGTACCATTCATTCTCATACTCTGTAAACTTTTGATATATCTCTATTGTGTGCCCAAGATTGTATTGCATCATGAAGGCTCTGAAAAGAGGAACAGCAGTGTCAACAACTTTGAAGAGTTGAGGATCATTTACTTATTTCTGTCTCCATTCTGGGGCATGTAACTTGCCTCCCACTTGAATGACCACTATAGCCCACCAGGTCCTATCCCTGCTTTCAGATTGCTAACTCTCACA
Organism: Myotis lucifugus; assembly: GCF_000147115.1. Lineage (NCBI taxonomy): Eukaryota > Metazoa > Chordata > Mammalia > Chiroptera > Vespertilionidae > Myotis > Myotis lucifugus. The sequence continues at coordinate 13,318,712 of NW_005871065.1, read as the reverse complement.
ATCCTGGATGAAAACCGCTGTTAGATACATGTCCCCGAAGACCACACTTACCATGTTACTTTCTGCTTGAGAATCCTTATTGTTTACTTATTTTCTGTGAGATCAAGACTTAATTCCAGAATCTGGTGTGTCAATGTCAGTGTCAATCAGGGAGGCAGAACCGCTGTCAATGAGAAGCAGAATTATTGTGTGGATTACACGTGGAGGCTTTTATTTTAGGAATGAGACCTAAACAATTGTGCAAGAAGCTGGGGAAGTGGAAGTCTGGAAGGTGAATTGGAATCTGAAAGAAGTCCCTCAGAAGTCCTCCTGAAGTCAGACACATTCCTGCTGGAGTGGAGCCATGAGGGGAACTGCTGGTGAAGCCGGTGGAAGGCTGTGCCTCCGCATCAGGTGGCGGGTTTGAAGTCACTGTTGGTTAACAGAGCTGACAGGTAGGGAGAAGAGCTGGATGCAGAATGGAGGAAAGTTAGAACTTTCTGGCCCCTGTCTGTCTCTCCCATCTCTAGAATCTGAATGACTGTCAGAGAGTTCTGGCTAGTGACTCATATCTACTTTCCTAACCTCATGCAAATTTCTCTTTTGGACAGCCCTAGCTTGAAACTATAGAAGGGGATTCAGTGAAGCATGGTTCCAGGCTTGCAAAATTGTTATAGTATAATGTTCCCACACAGTGTGATACTATCAGTCTTATTTTTTTTTTTCTAATTTCCCAATCTCAGCTGCCCTTTTTCTTCTTTCAGACTGTTTCCTTACTTTGCTTTATAGTCATCTGACTCACCCTATCACCAGGCTTTGTTAATGCTCTGTGATATATCTGAAAGATGTGTCTACTTTCTCTTTGCCGATATGCATACTTATTTATATAATCCCATTTAGTTTAGATGATTGAATCCAAGATTACAGAGGGTTTGGGTTTGTTTAGAATTTTAATGACACTTGTGAATATAATCTGTATTTGAAATTCCTTTTTCTACTTTTAAATGACCATATAATTTTTAGAAGGATGTAATTATCAACTTGAAAAAAACATTTGCCCAGAGGAAATATTCATTGATCTTGATAAGAATAGTTCTGAATGAATGTTGGGAGCGGCAGGGTTGCACTAGATTTAGAGGATTAGGCAATTTAAAAAGGGGAGGATAAAAGCAAATTTGGTAAAGGTATAATATTTTTAAGTATGGTGGGTCTAGTGTCAAACTCAAGGCCGGCAGGCCGCATGCCTCATTTATGGCATGCCGCCCATCGGCCACGGGTTTGACAGGCTCGGTCTACAGATAGATGAGGAATAAGTGGATGGGATGTTCATCATGTTGTGAAGAAAAGGAACAGGTTGGAAGCCAGGTTTACCAGAAAGCGAGGAGGGTGATGAGAAAAAGAGCAAGTTGTACAATTGTGTCACTATTCAGAATGACCTGTATTGCTATCTATGAAAACAAACAAAAATAAGAATGTGGCAGTTGTGCTGTATCACATGACTCCTGCTGGGGCCCTGTTCCACGTGCTTTCCTGATGTTAACTCAGTAAACTGCTCATTCTCCAGAGAGACAAGTGCTCCTTTTACTTCCATTTTGTAAGGAAAATGTGATATAAAGAGATTAAAATTTTCTTGCCTACACTGTCATAGCTAGTAAAATATGGAGATAGGGTATGAATGAAAAACTCCTATGTAAAGTACGGCTTTCTTGTTTGTAGAAAATATTTTGCTACAGGATTATAAAAGAATCATTTTTTACCTTTGGAATCAGATGAAATATCTACTACCTTGTTAGGTTCTATTCTTCCTAGGGTTCATCTTAATTAACCTGGTTGTTCCGATTGTAAAACAAAGTTGTCAATTTTAGACAACATAATCAAAGGTATAATTATAGGGGAAATACCTAAGCATAATAAATGTTCTTTCAAAGATAGAGTAAATGTTTCATCTTCCTTAGGAGTAAATATATCTACTGTTTGAGCCCAAAATGAGGGACCTTATTGAAGGCAAACCTTTATAACTACTAAATATAACAGCTTATGGCCCCAAATCTTTATTACTAAGTGTAAAGGAAAGGGTTGTATTAGGATGACACTGAAAATATAAATAAAAGTAGAATTTATTGATAAAATGTATAACATTCTAGCTTTATATACTATATCTATCTCAGCACCTTACTTCAGTCGTACATGCAGAAGACAAGACAAATTTAGGGAAATTAGTGCAGCTCCAGATGTGAAAATGATTTCATAGGGTTAAAACTAGAATCAATGGAAACATTTTGGAGAAGAGAAGTGCAGCTCCATTTAGATGTAGTCAAATCAATAGAACTAAAAGGTGTAAAACTAACCACAATCAATGAATAGTCTAAATAAGTTTTCACCTAGTGAATTAATAGTTTGAGTCAACCAAATTTTTTTAGCATCACTTGTAGGAGACAGCTTATTATTATTATTATTATTATTATTATTATTTTAGCAAGAATCAAGCAGATTAAATGAAGAATAAAACCTTACCAATGGAATAACTTTTTTAGGAACTGCAAAAAAAAGTCCTCATTTTAAATCCCCCACAGTAGTTATTTCAAATTTACTCTTTAAAAGGGTCCAGCGTGCTTTTCCCAAATGATTTCATTTCGTTCCACACTTTCAAATACCATCTGTATATATGCTGATAAGTCTTAAGTCTGTTTCTCATTCAAGATTTATCACCTGAGTTCTAGATTCCTATATCCAAGAGCACTCTGGATAGCTGTAATTTTTTTTGTCCCACAATCACTGCAATCTGAACAAGCCCAAAGCAGAAATAACACTCCCACATTCCTAATAGGCTCTTCCTCTTCTCTTCCTCACTATAAGTAACACAATCCTTCCGTGTTCAATTAGGAATTTTGGCAGTCATCCCTAATTCTTCCTTCTCTCTTAATCTTCACAAACAATCAATAACCTAATCATATAGTTTTTTGCCTCCAATCTATTATTTTGATTCCATCTCACCCTTTATGCTCTAAGTGAATCTGATGAAGTCCTCGGGCAGATATTAATCCGATCTCTCCTCATCTTGATTGTAGGGATGGTCTTTCTCTAAGCACCCTTATGCATAATGGCTTCCTTCCCTCTAGTCTATTTTTCACAATGCCAACAATTAACCGGCTTGCTTCAAATGCATCCATTTGACTTCCCTTCTAAAAATTACCCCACTGCAGGGCAACAGGATAAAGTCTATGCTCCACGGCATGTCAGACCCAGCCCTTCTGGATCTGGCTTCTGCAATAAGCTCAGCTCACTTATCTTCATGTCCCATTTGAGCCATGCTAGTACTAACTTTTAGTTCCTTCAATGCACTATACTCACCCCTGCCTCCGTGCCATTGAGCTTTCCCTATTTGTGCCTCTAATGTCCTCCCTCCCCTTTTCAAATAGCTTTTCCAGCTCACTATGTAAGCCCAAGCTTACTCTGAATTCTCCATCTCCATGACTTCACTAAGGAGGTCATACTTCTGAAGTGCCAAGTGGTATTGGAAAAATGTTATTATTTAAATGTTTGTATTTCTTTAATTAATACTAACCTTAAATAGTTTTGTTCATTGGTGATTTTTTGTAGGTTTCAAAAAGATGACTTGTCTGTGTTCCTGGTAGATTATGACCTACTAGAGGCGAGGAACTGTGATCATATTATCTCAGGGCTGGAGGAACCATCAGAGACTTGCTTTAGTGACATCTGAGGGACAATGAGAATTTCTAAATGAAAAAACAAAACAACAGCAGTAAGAGAAAAGGTAGCTGGAAGTCTTATTAGTGTTAATGTATTGATATAAATATTAATTGGCCCCACATATACTTTTAAATACTACATATTTATCATTATACTATGTATTATGTATTAAATTGATTATTTTGTTTCTGTGTACCACTAAGACTTAATTTCAGAGGCTTTTTGGTATTGTTTGCTTCATAACACTCCCCAAAGAGATATGTAGGCTTCCAGCAGACCCTGAACATCTGTCTATTCATGAAGCAGGCCAGTCCCTTATATTTCAGAATGTTTACCAAGAAGTCACGCTCCTGCATTTCTGTGGAAAAGAAAACCATTTTCACAATTTTAGGCCAAGCCATACAACATATCACTGGAGCTGTTGCTCCTATTCTTGTTAAAGTCCAACAACAGTCTTCAGAGATGGCCTATTACAACCTTTATACTTCTTGTTAGATGCCTTAATGAATTTTTGAAGATTTATAAAACCATTTGAATGTATACACTGCACCTTTTAAGGAGACAATCACTTGGTCTGTAAATATCTTGGAATAGCTCTTATAAACAAAGAATATGCAAAACAGTCAAACAATATTTAACTCTTTAGCTAGAGGCAAAATTCAGAGTTTAGAAAGCTAATCTCACATATTCAGTAAGTATATGTGCTTCTTATTACCCATGTAATAAAATGTCACAAACTTGGTGGTTTAAAACAACACAAATTTATTATTTTATAATCCTAGAGGTAAGAATTCCAAAATAAGTCTCATTAGACTAAAGTCAAGGTGTTGACAGAGCTGGTTCCTTCTGTAGGCTGCAGGGGAGAGTCTGTTTCTGAGACTGCCTGCACTCCTCGGCTTGTGGCCCCTGCCTCCATGTATAAATCCAACAGCATAATATCTTCAAATCTCTGTTTGTCTCCATCATATCTCCTGTGAACCTGACCCTCTTGCCTCCTGTACAAGGACCCTGGTGATGATATTGGGCCTGCAAGCTAATCCAGGGTAGTCTCTGATTTTATGATCCTTAACTTCATTATATCTGCAAATTATTTTCTGCCATATAAGTTAACATACTCATATATTTTGGGGATTAGATGGTGACATATTTTGGGGGAGCATTATTCAGCCTACTACCGTAGGTATTTTATAATAATGCCTATTTAGTGATAAAATCCTAAAAATGTTTTTCAACTAGTAAACCTAAATGTCATGCATCAAATATTAAAACCTATTTTAAGAAAAGGAAGAAGAAAAATCTTACTTCCCATATGATTACCGAGAGCCAAGTATGGAACTGTTGTGTACTGCAAAGCAAAGAGGGTCAGACATAACATGAGAGAGACCCTGAAAGTGGAGAAGGGAAATCTAAGCAGGAGTTTTGAGAACTAAAGTAAGATCATGCAGTACAGTGGCTATCACAGAACATGGTAAAAAATACTTTTGCATTCAGACTTTGCTTAACAGATGGACCCTTGGCAACATAAGATTGACACTAATTTGTATTATGAAATTTATACTTGAAAGTAAGCTATCGCTATGTGTTTAGTTAAACAGAACAAATTTACATGAACCCTTCAAGTACTAGGTTGACTCTATCATGCTGGGACCCAAGATGGTTCCCCCTGATTGATATACAAGAATTCCAGATGTTTGCAAACCCTAGAAGCTTAAATCACATTTCTGTAGCCTTTCAGGAATACATGTTCAGCTTGGTGAGCCTGCTCCTGCTCCTTTAAAAAATGAAGTGTATATCTTTAGGAAACCTGGATCCTTTCCTTGTCATATTGTTGTATTTGTAAGCTAGTATTAGTTTCAGAAAGAGATGAACAGCATAAGAAAATATTAATGTTTAATGCATAATCAATCACAGATATGCCAGCAAGGACAGCATCATTTTGGACTGGCAATAAGTGTCAGAGGTGATTTGCATAGGAAAGAGAGCAGCTACTGACCCTACTCACCATGCCTATGAACACTTGTTGGAGTTGCTTATTATAAACTAGAGGCCCGGTGCATGAATTCGTGCACCAGTGGGGACCCGCGGCCTGGCCTGTGGGATCAGGCCAAAACTGGCTCTCTAACATCCCCCTAGGTGTACCAGGTTGCAAGAGGGTGCAGGCCAGGCCAAGGGACCCCACCAGTGCACAATTGGGGCTGGGGGGGGGACGCGGAAGGTTGGCCACCTGGGGAGGGACTGTGGGAGGGCTCCAGGGCATGTCTGGCCTGTTTCACTCAGTCCTAATTGGCCGAACCCCAGCAGCCAGCTAACTTACTGGTCGAAGTGTCTTCCCCCTAATGGTCAGTGCACATCATAGCAAGCAGTGGAGCAGCCTTAGCATATCATTAGCATATTATGCTTTGATTGGTTGAATGGACAACCAGATGACTGGACACTTAGCATATTAGGCTTTTATTATATAGGATTCCAAAGGGCTAATGATTAAAAAGAAAAAAATTATTTAACTCATATTCTAGTTAAAAAGTAAAGGGTCAAAGAATCTCCTAGTGCAATGGTCTGAGTTTTAACAGCTAGCATCCATATTTTGAAGTATAGCCTTGTGCAAATATTTTCAAATAAATGTCCTTTCTCTTATATAATGTTTGCAACTTATTGTAAAGATGAACACATCATTCTTAGCTTAGTAATTCCTTTAAGTAGCAGATTCTTTATTTTTATTTATTTATCCTCACCCAAGGATATTTTTTCACTGATTTTTTTTTTTTTTTTTTGAGAGAGAGTGGAAGAGAGAGAGGGAAAGACAGAGAGAATACTGATGTGAGGTCAACGCATTGATTGGTTGCCTCCTGCATGAACCCGACCAGAGCTGGGGCCGGGGAGGAGCCTATGACTGAGTTATATGCCCTTGACTGGCATCGAATCTGGGACCCTTTGGTCCGCAGGCCAACGCTCTATTCACTGAACCAAACCGGCTAGGGCTCTTTATTTTTTAATATCTAATGTATAGTAATGAAATGGATTCCCAAATTATTTCAGTAAGGCATCTTAGAGATAAAGATTTTTATGAATGTAAAATATAAATTGATTTTTTACTAAACAAAAATATAATGAAAAACCTTAGAAGTGGTGTCACTAAATTTTGGATTCACAAGTTAAAATTGAGATGTCCATTGGGCTTAAGAAAAAGCATAGGGAAACACACACACACCACCACCACACACACAGGAAGTGCTTTGAAAATATCCATAAAATAATACAGTCATAGAATTTTAGAGATATAGGAGATCATAAAAAGAGCATTTAGTTTAAACCCTTTATTTCCAGATGAAGAAACTAATATTTAACATTGTTGCTAATAAAATTTTCAGAATATTGAAGCAATGTGTGAAATGGGAGTATATTATTAAAAAAGTAATCCTCAAAGTATAACAGCTACTGAAAATGAAGAAAAAAATTTAAGTGCTTATTAAATTCTAAGTAGGTGTTTAGAGGTCTGGAAATTTTAAGAAAGGGCTTAGAGATTTGGAAAGACAGAAGTCTGAGGGCCAAGAACATGACTTTGGATTAGTCACTGAAGGTTATGTGAGGCTTGGTGAATATTTTCACCATTCATCCCGAAGCCTAAGCCAATATTTGCTCCTGTCAACTGTAACTGAGCTTGCCAAATGGTCTTCCAAAACCCTAGTAAATATTAGTTAGTATTCTACTTACTTGCAAGTTTGATTGATAGACATGTCTTCTTTAACTTACATTTTCCTGCTTCTCAATGAGTTGATCATTATTTTTATATTTATTTACTATTTTATCCTGTGACTTGAGTGTTTATATTCTTTAAGCCTTTTTCTACCAGTTACTGGCTTAATTAATTTGTGTGTGTGTGTGTTTTACTATGTAAAAAATATGACAAATCTCAGAGAGAAGGCAGGGGTGGTGTGGGGGGGAGAGATTAAATGAGGAATTGATATGTATATATGCATAGCCTATGGACACAGAACAATAATGTGGTGAAGGCCTGGGGGGGGGGCAGTGGGGGATGGAGGTGGTCAATGGGGGAAACAAAGGGACATCTGTAATCCTTTCAACAATAAATATGGATTTAAAAAAGAATATTGATTTTTATGTTATGTACGTTAAATGTTTTTCCTAAAGTCTGTAATTTCTATTTTAGCTTTTTTAATGGTAATTTTGATTTTATAGAATTTAAAATTTCAACATGGTCAAATTTGCCAATATAATTCTCTACAACTACTGAATTGCAGGCCCTACTCGGAAAGACTTTCCACATCCCTAGTAAAATTATTCTCCTATGTTTTCTTATACTATATTTAAGGTTTTGAAACACATATTGTGTATTTTTTGCTTCATCTGGAACCTGGTTTTGGTTTTTGGGTGGTATGATATAAAGCTGGAGTGATTGAGACACGCATCTGTTGGGGTTATGCTGCTACGTACTGGCTATGTCTTAGTTTATGACAGTGACTACAATAGACTGATAAGTGGTGAACAGTTTGATATATAGTCAGATCAGTTAGAAGTACTAGAAACCAGGGCAGTAACACTAACTTGAAAAAGAGACCCGGCATCTCTGCTTTGTTTGAGGAAACGCTTTCCTAAGAAGTAAAAAAATCTGGCTGTTTTGTGCTTCTGCTTGTTCCCAGAATACTGGGGAACATTGTGATTAAGGGGCCATTCATAGCGTTAGTCTGAATTTAGCTTAGATTTGTTCACTATTTATAGTAACATTGTATTAGATTTCCCCTAAGACAAAAATGGAGGTAGTTCTGGGTATAAGCATATAGGTATGTGTAAGTATATAAGCAGATATAAATTGCTTCTGTGTAACTTGTTACATCTTCCAAGAGACATCTGAAGCTTCCGTGGCCTTGCTATTAGAATGTTATTCCAGGAAACGCAAATGAATTCAGCCTCATCATTGCAGATACAAAGAGATTCTCACAAGTTAACATATATGCAATTGTACTGAAAATATCGTTTTCCTACTGTAAGATCAGGAACCTAGCCCCTATCTTGCCAAATCTGGAATATACAGTAGAAGCTAAGGATTTATAAGCAGGAAGAATTTTCTGCTTATGAAAACGTTTGGCGTTGTGGGAGGGATTCTTCTCTCTATCAGAAGCAGAGGGACCTCTCAGGAATGATTCTTGTAGCCGAGAAGAATCATGAGCGGTCTGAGGCCCACGGGCTGGTTCATAGAAGGCACCCAGAAGTGCTCCTTAAGCGAGTGATAAATAAACAGCTTCTCCACATTCTGGTGGAAAAGAGAGTGTAGGAGAGAGAAGCTTTTTTAAAAAAAATTTTTAATGGTAAAAACAAAAGCGTAGGTCAGTTGAGGGAAAAAAAAAATTGACATCCAACACAAGCCTTTAGGTTCCAAGATTAGGGATGCCACAAAGCTTGACGTCTGTATGCCGAACCACTGCTCTTGTTCTGGCTCTTAGATTGTACAGATTTTCTAAGACTGTATTGGCTCCTGAGGATTCTGCATATACAGGGATGGGCAAATGTAGGTGTACAGTTGGGAACACCTGAAACACAGAGTTTATTCTTGTATTATTAACTATTCTGATACTTATGAACTACTGTATTATTTATCTGTATTATAACTGTCAACCTACTTTGCCCACCGCTGCATGCTGCTCACCTCTGCCGTGTCTGAGATCTCGCAGGCTGAAGAAGAGCGTCGCCCTGCTGTGCACGCAAGGAGACTGTGCAGGGCACAGGTGCAGCTAAAGAGCATCCTGGGACTTCTGATCTCCCTAGCAAATGGAGCCACTCAGTTATTCATTTATTTTGCCTAAAGGAGGGAAATTGTGGTCATATTCTAAAAACTAGGATGACTTAATATATTCTGACTTGTGCTAAGACACATGTAACATTTTAATAGTTTGGATCTCTCCTCAAATTGTTGATAAAATAAACAGAGTACATCCCAGAGAAGCTGTATATGTGCAATGCAAGAATAGGGAATGGCTTTCTGCTTCATACAGTGAAAGTATGTGCGAAATATCTACCCAGCTCATCATGTCGGCTCCATGTGCACTAACTAGAATTTTATGTTTGTCCCAGAAGTAGATGGATGCTCGTTGCAACACTAATCTCATTGTTTTGTCATTTGGCTTCTTGACACCTATCTTTAAAATGGTGTGTGTGGCTTAAACATACATTTCTGTTCTTTTTATAATGAAGGTAAAACTGATACCCTGTGCCTAGTTATAAAGAATAGCAAAGCAGTAAGGATCAGTGTATCTATTCTTCTCTGTGACAAGGAGTGATTTATAGCAACATGCCACGCTGAGCACATGCTCTATCTAACAAGGGCGTTATTATGTAAGTGAACCATGCTAGATCAAATTCCAAGGAAAGTTTTGAAAACTTTAATTAAATTTTATAGGATGGTTTCTGTTTCTGTTTTACTTGAATGTATGTCTGCCAGTGCCACACAATAAAGGGCCATAACACTTAAATGAATTTTACTATTGAAATTTCTGATTCAAAATATTTATTTGATACTTTGTAATTTTTATTTTCTTCCTTTTTAAAATAATTTTTTTCTCTTTCTTAAATTTTACTGATTTTTTAGAGATAAAAAGGGGGAGAGAGAGAGAGAAATATCGATTGGTTGCCTCTTGCACACTCCCTGACCAGTGATCAAACCTGAAACCTGGGTATGTGCCCTGACCAGGAATTGAACCCTCAACCTGTCTGTGTATGGGATGACACTCCAACCAACTGAGCCACACCAGCCAGGACTTTTTCTTTCATTCTTTCTTTGCCTTCTTTTTTTCTACCATTGTCTGTATATTTTGATTGGTTTATTTATTTATTTATTAATTTTAGATTACAATCACATTATCAAAGAGTTTGTGGATAAATGTTTTAAACACACAATCTTGATTTTAAGGAAAAATTGGCCAGGGATCATTTCAACAGCCAAAATTCACTAATCACATTAAAAGGAATCATAGGATTTGCACAGGATGTGGATGCTTCAAAAAGCCTTTGAATTCTCATGACCTCATTTCCTTTAAGTAGACTTAAATCCTTCATTGTATTTTAAGTGGATTTATTTTAGTTCTTATAATTTCATGTTGTTTTTTACTAATTAATAACATTGGAAACACATGTACTGTAAAAAAAAAATAAATTTGAGAGTCACAGTTTAAATCTCCAAAGTGACATGGATGGCTCTGTGGGATCGTGTGGTCACCAGATAGATGAATGGTTTGAGCGTGACCATGTGCTTTCTCCTCCTGGCCACGCACAGCACACGGAGAAGACACTCCCTCCCAAGCTCTGTTCAGCAGTGTCTCCCTCCAATCTCACCGCAGCTGCATAGCCACCACCACAGCCAGCCCACAGCACCACCCTCCTCTGTGCTAGCAAATGACTGTGGATGTACAAGCTTATTTGACAATAACTAAATTTGCTTTAATAGCAAGTATAATACAGGAGGAAAAAAACTAATCAGGATATTGTTACTCTGACACATTTAGTTACCTTTCAGAAAACGCCCTCCTAATTTCAGCTTGTTGTTATCTCATTGTCCAGTGTAAAGCTGAGGATTTTTCATCCCATTGACAGGAATCCATTAATAAAACAACAATCTTTTGTGTATAGTAATCTTTAATCTTATTTTGTCACACACTTCCCAGTAGCATTTCTACTCGTTTACAGTATAATTTATGGCACTGAAACAACTCCTGCCCTGGAAAAGGTCACTCTGTCAAGGTTTACTTGTCTTTGAAGAAAAGTAATAGAGCATTATTTATGAACCAAAGAATGCACTTCACTACTTTAATCAATCAGGAAGATGCTTGTATTATTGTATCTTTTGCTGCTACTCACCCTTCCCCTCCAAAAAAAACAAAAAACCCCAAAGCAAAGGATGTGCCAATCTTGCTTTCTCTTTTATGTTGCAAAAGGCCTCTTACCTTTCATGTAGCTTTCTGCCTTTGTGTTTATGGCACTATGGAAATAACAAGCCTGATGATGTCTCCTATCTGGGAACAATTTGTAAATTATATGCAAGGGGTTGATACTTTCTAAAGATCATGGAACCTCTGGACACATTAACCAACCCAGCCAATATGCTCATTTTGTGAAATTCATCTGATAAAACAGAAGGGGATTTGCAATGAAAAACCTTGTGGATAAAGAAAAAGTTGAAGAGGTTTGAGACTGTCTGAGAATAATCAGCAAAACAAAAGCAATTACCATGTTCTTGTACAGAAGATCCCAAAACATAACCACGGTTGGTCCCCATATGTTTCTACAAACCACCACAAGCACAAATTAGAGCCTGCTGTGTGGGGAAATGAATTGGTAGTTCATTAGAGAAAACAGTTACAATTGGAATAAATGTCTTCAATAAGGATTTAATTTAAGTTAGAAAGGATGTCGGGTGTGAATTAAATACTAGTAGATGCCAATTCCATCTTAACAAAGTTTAAAATGTATGTTAAAAATTTGTCTAATTACAAAGTAGTTAAATATGGATCCATGTATTTTTGGCAATTTATTTTACAATACATGGGCATGGCTTTAAGAATATGTAAGAATATGTGAAAATCAACTGACAATGGCTCTTCTGAATGTAATGGAAAGACAGAACTAGAAAATGACATGTTTGAAATATTATTTTTTTAAATGTCACATTAACCAAAGCGCCAAATAGAGTATTGAAGCATTGAGGCATTAGAGTGATTTCAAGTAGAAATACAAGTTAAGACGAGGCCAAATAACCTTAAATTATTAGTTTATTTATTTATTCCCATTAAAAAGATTTTAAGGTTGCTTACATTCAATTAAGACTCTAAAAATTTCAAAAGAAAGCAATTGATTAATTCAGTAAAAAGTTTAAAAAGTAGCCCCTCCCTTGCTCTGGCCAGATGGCTTGGTTGGTTGAAGCATCGTCCCATACACCAAAAGGTTGTGGGTTCAAATCCTGGTCAGGGTACATATCTGGGTTGTGGGTTTGTCCCTGATCATGTCTTGTATGAGAGGCAACTGTAACTGATCAATGTTTCTCTCTCACTTTGATGTTTTTTTTCTTTCTCTCTCTCTCTCTCACCCCCCCTCCATTCCTCTCTCTCTAAAATCAATTAACATATCCTCAGGTGAGGATGAAAAAATAACTCTTCTCTCAAAATGATGATAAAACTAGTGCCATTGTCAAGTGAGTTAACTGAATTTTAAGTATTTAAAAATTGTTGTAGCGATTGAAAAATTTGCCTTTACTAGTACAAATAAATAGATATTTTGAATTCTAGAATTAGGATAATAAAAAAAATGAATTCTCTCAAGGCACAAGGGGAACTGGACCTTGCAGTTGGGCCTCGTGTAAGAGAAGCAGATGTGAAACAATAAGAGGTATTCCTTAAACTGCAAGACTGATCATTTGAAATGGCATCTGGTTCACCTCCATGTTATAAACTCTCCAGCTTTTCAACAAAATACTTATGAAGAAATGAAGATGTAGGATCAAGCCACAATGTCAAATAGAAGGCTGACTGTTGCCAGAGTCTGAGAAGACATAGGATACAATGGAATTGCAAGAGGTTAAATTTGAAGCCACTCCTACAACATATCATCTTTCTCACTAGAAAGAAAGTAGAAATATACTATGCTCCTTCCCAAAGTAGGGATATGCTACAGCTGCCTCTCAGTGTCTCTGCCATGTATGTGCGATTGTTTTCACATCGCTTCCTTTTGATATCACTTCTGTATCAAAAAGGTACCTCAACATTGGTCATTTTGGATCCTGCAATTCTCATAAAGCAATAGAAAAGGGAGAGATTGACAGTGGTTCAGTATACTGGAGGCTGGAGAGTAACAAGGAAAATAAGACTAGGAGTTTGAGGAAGACCAGAGCCCTCATAGCTATGTATATAGGAGATCAAACGTGTTACTGAATGCCATCATTTCAAAATGTAACAGACCCCATGGGGTGAAGGTCGGAGTGGATACCAACTCCAAATAGCAAATCAATCTGGAGCATTGGTTAAGAGTATGGGTTCAAGAGCAGATTTTTGGGTCAATGGTAGTTCTACACCTTATTTAATCTCGAAGTCTTAGTTTCTTCATCTGGAAAATGGAGACGGTAATAGGAACATCCTAAGAGTATTGCTGAGAAATTAAACAATGATGTAAACTGTTAAACTCTGTCTGGCATGCAGTGAACATTCCAACATATGTGTTATTTTGAGTTGAGACTAGAAAATGATTGACAAAGGAAACCATATCAATTTAGTATAGGGGAAGCCAGGAAATAGTCTATAGAGAATGATTGTTTTATGCTGGGGAGAGAAACTCCTGTATTCCCTTAGCAGGATAGAATTTAGTGGTTCCCTCTCCAATCATATACAGCACTTTCCCTTGAATTGTTGTCTTAGGGACTTTTGGGAAAACCCATACTGAGACAATTTACATATATCTCTAGTTGTCAAACCGCATCTCCAGCTAGATCTCATTTAAAGATTTAAAACAAGAAAACAACAACATGTGTCCTATTAAAAATACAGAAAATATTGAAATTAATTGAACATGACTTTTCAAAGCCAATGTCAGACTAGTATAAGCACTTTGACATGGCTCACAGTAATTTCAAATAAAAAAATAAGGAGAGACATACCGGTTCACTAAGCAGACATATCTAACATAAAAAATGTCTATTAAGGAGAGAAAATTTAATGATCTACAAAGAAACAAAGAGATTGGTTCATACTTTTCCTCTGTAATATTCTGTGGCAAATGATAGTGTTTTTTATTACTCAAGAATGTTATACATAGCTAAGTTGTATAATAAGACCACAAAATATTTTCACATATACAATAATTCTAAAAATAAATTATCGTAAAAATGATAGAAAAGAAATCCCAGTTAAGGGAGCAGTGGATGAAAGTTAAGAACTCAAGCGTTGTGAAGGCATAACATTAAAGGATAGTGGAGAATGAAACCATTCAAAGTATACTTGGTAGATTAAATGATTTAAATAATGGTTTTACACAATCCAGTTAAAAAAGTGAATGAAAATGTTAAAATTGATCATTGATGGAGAAAATATAGTGTACAAATTACTAACTAAACATAATAGATAAAATTTCAGATGGTATTAAATACTGAATTTAGGAAATGAGTAAAAGTGAGCAATATTTACAATCTTACATAAAATGGAGTCAAACATGAAACTCTACTTCTGTCATCTTTTAAAATTTGTAACAGAATATATAATTCCAAATCCTGGACAAAATAGAAGTAAATGAATATATCCATGTATAAAATGCAAAAGATAAAGGAAACAGAAAAGAACATTAAAAACAGAAACTGATGCCCATATTGATACTCCTTCTTACAGTAGAAATTCCCAAAGGTAAGGATCTTGTTTTTTTTACCAACATCTACCAGAAGCATGGCTGGAGAAGCTCTTGGTAGAGACTCAGACAGTGACTGAACTGTGTAGCTTTGGGAAGGGTACCTTTCTCCCCCACCTCCAGGGCAGCCAGCACACCTTCTCCCCCCCCCCACCTGCCCCCCCATCCCCCGCCCCTCCTCACACACACACACACATCCCTGTTGAATCACTTGGCCTGCCGACCCCACTATGCTGGGTTCAATCATGCAGTGGGATCTAGTACCTCACAGAGCTGGGACTTTTGGAGCACATCTCCTGGGGAGGCTTTTGTTCAGGAATCAGATGGGTTGGTGCTGGGTTGTGGAGTTACATTGTGGAGGGGGCACTCCTATTTCCCCTCCTCTTAGCCCATGCTATGCTGGGAAGGGGAAGAAGTACCTGCCCCCTCCCTCCCGCTCCTCTTAGGCTTACCAGCACCACCCCAACTAGAGACTTTTTGGACCTGCCCTCCCAGGTCCTGTCCCGGTGGCCCCACCCTACTGAGCCCCTTTCCCTGGAGGGAAGGGAGTGCTACTCAGAGCTGAGATGGTCTGAGTGTGTCTCCCTCAGAGGCTATTGTCTAGGTCAGGACCAGGACGAAGTTCTTGGCCCCCTCCTGTGAGCTGGGCTGGCACCACCCACAATTTACAAAAAAGTAATATAAATATGAAAACAAACACATAAAAATATCCAACTTCAGTAGATTATTAAAATTAATGCAAATATAAAAATGTATGGCATTTTTATTTATGAAATTAGAAAGGATATCATTTCAAATTTAATAATCACTGCCGGTGTGCGTGCAGTGAAGCCAATGTTCGTGGGCATTGCTGTAGCAAAGTAAATGAATACATTTCTAGAAAGTGACTTGGTATCAGGTTTCAAAACACTAAGTTCTTATTGCTTTATGCAGTAACTCAAAGTTGCAGACAATACTCATGAGAATGTTTATCATATAATTTTTAAGTATTCATAATTTATTCAGAAAGAAAAGCGATTTTTCTTAAAAAAAAGAAAATGGACTCTGAAAAAATAGAGAATTGTATTAAATATATGGTGACTGTTTTCATTTGGGGGAGAGAAATTTGGGTTTTCTTAGGGGAGAAACAAGTTAACAAGCTCTGAGGACAAGTTAATGTGATGTTTTGAGTCATCACAAACAAAATGTATTTGAATATACCTGAGTCCTGGGAGGTACAAAGACTCAAAGTGAGGCTAAAAATAGTATGTAGCCTGGAACGGGGAGTGATATTTGATTACTCATAAACTGCATACCCCAGCAATCAGGGTCTTCTGGAAACTTGAGTGAGTGAATAGCAGGAACTCCTGGTCAGCCAACCTGCAAAAATGCTCAAAAAAAAAAAAAAGCAAACAATACATTAAAAGGATCATAAACCATGACCAAGTGGGATTTGTTCCAGGGAGGCCAGGGTGATTCAAAATATGCAAATCAGTAAATGTTATATACCAAATTAACAAAATGAAGGATGCAAATTTGATCAACTCAGAAGAAGCAGAAAAAGCATTTCACAAAATTTAACATCCTTTCATGATAAAAACTCTCAACAAACTGGATATAGAAGAAAAGTATCTCAAGATGATAAAGACCATAAATGACAAGCCTGTTGATAACATCATACTTAGTGGTGAAAAGTTAAAAGCTTTTCCTCTGAGGTCAGGAACAAGTCAAGGACGTGTACTCTTGCCTTTTTTATTCATCACTGGAGGCCGAACTAAAGAGTAACACTTTTTACATTCAGTAACACTTTTGATCTCCTATATACATAGCTATGAGGGCTCTGGTCTTCCTCAAACTCCTAGTCTTATTTTCCTTGTTACTCTCCAGCCTCCAGTATACTGAACCACTGTCAATCTCTCCCTTTTTTATTCAACACTGTGAACAGGTAGGGTCCCTAGGCCTGGCTAGCGATCAGGGCTGATTGGGCCTTCCAGCTTCCGGCTGGGGCCTTCTTGGTGTTCAGCGCATGTCATAGTGAGCTATCGAATTCCCGGTCTCCTGGTTGAACTCCTGTGGGGACAATTTGCATATTAGCCACATATATATATATCTCGAGTTTTTCGAGATACGAGCCGTCTCTCGGCCGATTTTTTGCTTTGAGTTGCGAGCTAAAATTCGGGTTACGAGCCAGCTTCAGATACCCCACCGCTAGTTGGCGCAGGCCACAACATCAGCCCAGCATCACGTGTCTCACTCATTCACTTTTTGATTTGACATACGAGTAATTTGAGTTACGAGCTCTGTCACGGAACGAATTAAACTTGTAAGTCAAGGCCCCACTGTAAAAGGCATCCAAATAGGAAAGAAATGCCATGATATTTTTTTTGTAGAAAATCTTCAACACACCATAAAACTGTTAGTACTAACAAACAATTCAATAAAGTTTAAGGATACAAATTAATATACAAGAATAAATTGCATTTCTGTACACTAACAACAAACTATTGGAAAGAGAAATTGAGAAAACAGTCCCATTTACAATAGCATCAATACCAATAGAATTCTTAGGAGTGAATTTGACCGAGGAGATGAAATATTTATATACTGGATACTATAAGACATTAATGAAAGAAAGTGAAGAAGACATATAAATGAAAAGATATTCTGTGTTCATGGATCAAATTAATATTGTTAAAATGTCCATACTCCCCAAAACAATCTACAGATTCAATGAAATCCCTATCAAAATTCCAGTGACAGCCCTGGCCTGTGTGGTTCAGTTGGTTGTGTGGCATCCCATGCACTAAAGGGCCCCCAGTTTGATCTCAGTCAGGCCACATGCCCAGGTTGGGGGCTCAATCCCCAGTGCAGGGCATGCAGGAGGCAGCCGATCAATGTTACTATCTCACATCAATGTTTCTCTCTCTCTCTCTCTCTCTCTCTCTCTCTCTCTCTCTCTCTCTCCCTCCCCCCCACCCTCCTTCCCTCCCTACCTCTCTCTTCCTCTCTCTGATAATTTCATAATTACTCATACTTTCTGCATATATTTCAGTCTAACCATCCCCTCCCTTTTTGCTTCTAGAGATAAATTCATATTCAACTAACATTTATTAGGTGTTGGAATTTTAAAAAAATATTCATTTAGCTTTTATTACCACAGAAAACAGAAAATCATTATAAAATCAGAATAATCACTTAATAACTCTTAATAGGACACTAATAATCAGTGAGGTGATTTGTATCTCTTTGATATGAGGGAGCCCCAACTAGAACTATTTCTGTACTATCCAAAACATAACTGAATGAGAGCTCTATTTCAGAGTCCCAACTTTCTAATGTTTGATACCTAAATCATTCTGCTAGCTGATTTATGTTACGCTCTGTGGTTTTCTAAAATTCTAAAATATTATATTCCAATACCTAATGGTTTAGATACAATGAGCATTGAAATGATAAAGTACAGTTTCAAAAGAATGTGGCATATATGTACTTGCCCTTTTCTTAACTAAAAGGGACTGTTTTAGAATATAAAATGAAAATACATTTTAAAACCCATAAAGTAGGAAGAGACAATATTCTAAAGAACAGTAATTAAAGCTAAGGAGATTATAACGCAGCAAAGACTGGTTATATCACTTATTTGTGCTCTGAAATTGAAATAATGCTGTTCAAAATTCTATTGGAAATATGATTGCTAATATCAGAAATGGCATAAATGAAGCTAAATTTTAATGAGGAAAGAAAATGGAATGACTATCCAAGCCTGTGTAATTTGTTCAACTCAGAACTAAATATATTATATAAAAATGTATAGAAACAGATATGCTCATCATTCTACAGCGCTGAAATGCTTGTGGAAGATTTCATTACTAATACTGAAACATGATGATGATCCTTGGTAGCAAAGAGCAAGAATGTGGATGGTGTTTCTTCACAAAGGGCTAGTGTTTATTTTAAGGCTGAATTTCACACATTCCTGATACATTACTAGTATTTTTACTTAAAGAATATAATGAACAAACAGCTAACTGAAGGTCAGGATTTCACCAAGACTTAAATCCATCTTATATTCTGCTGGAAAATGTCTTGAAAATGATGATATATCCTTGGTATCTATTTAAGTATAATGCCTTTGAATTTAGAAATTAAATTATTCAAAAAAAAATAAGGTGCAAGAAGGAATAAGATTCTAATTACTGGAGATGAGATGTTTTTTCCTCTTGATGATTTTTTTTTACTAAGTATTACTTAACACTTTTCCTGTTTGTAAAGGGGGAGTAAAAGTGCCCCCAATCAAGGAATCTCCCCTGTTTACTTGCTTGCTATTTTTAGAGTCACTAGTTAAAGGTCTGTGCCTGGAGGCTTGTCTTAATTGATTGAAGCATTGCTTCCTTAGAAAGCTGTGAAGAGCTGGGTTACCCTCTTCTACTGCTCCTCTTAGGGAACTTCCTCCTACCAGCACCTGCTGTAGGGAATAGGAGAGGAATTTCTAATCCAGGAGGAGAATCCCTAAACCTCCCTGTTTTCACTTATCCCACTGTGTCCATGGCAATCCTGTGTATGTGTATGTATATGTGTGTGTATGTATAAACATAATCACCACTTATTTATTCTACAGTAATACCTTCAGAGAATATTGACAAAATATTTACTATGTGGTGTCTTATTGCTAGAAGTACAAAGTAGAAGACTAATTGAAATAATACCATGTTTGATCAGATAAACCTGAATTAAAATGTTTGCTCGCTGCTTATTATCTGTGTAACCTTAGGAAATTAGAATAAACTGATGATAATACATGTAGCTGCTAGAGTTGATGTGAGAAATAATTACTTTTTGAACAAAGGACATAGCACTTACATTAAGCACCCAATAAATGACAAATACATAGTAAAGACAAGTTATTATTTGGAAAAAAAATTCTTCCTGTCATCATCAATTTCTCTGTCCCTACTGAATCATTTCCACTGACTTGTACATCCACCCAGAGCCCCATTTCTCTTCTACTTGCAGCAAAACTTTATGAGTTGCCTATACTCATTCTCTTCAATTCATCTCCTCCCATTCTCCTTTGAAAGCAATAAAATCGGGCCTTCTCCCTCTCAATTCCACGAAAACAGCTCTATGAAGGCCACCAGTGGCTTCTTTTTGCCAACTCTTCGGTCAGTAATCTATTGGTTCTCAGCATCATCTAACCAAGTTAATGTCTCCTTCCTCTTTGAAACATTCTCTTTCCTAGGCTTCCAGGACAAGAAACTCCTGGTTTTCTTCCTGCCTCATCAGGAGTTCCTTCTCTGTAACCTTAGAAATCTGTATTATTTGTGGATTCCTCATCATCTTCCCAAACTCTTGGACTTAGAGTGCCTATGCTCCGTCCTTGGGTTGTTTTTCTTTCTCTACTCTTACTCCCTCAGCTAGCTCTTCTAGTTTCATAACATTTTATGTCAATGACTTACAAATCTATAATCTAGATCTCGCCCCTGAATTTCAAGCTCACTTAGTCAACTTGCTATCTTTAAATGAAAGATAAACTGACATCTTGAAATGAATGGTTTTGATCTTTCCTTGAAGCTGGCTTCTCTTGTAGTCTTTCTGATCATGGTAAGTGGCAACTCCAGACTTCCATTTCTCTTTTTCTTCATATATTGTATTTTTCCTCATTTATCAAATCTACTGTCATTGCCTTCAAAACAGATCTCAGATATAACCTCTTATCACCACCCTTGGCAAGCCATCCACATCACTTGAACGAATCAGTTGCCTTCTAACTAGTCTTCCTGTCCTTGCCTCTATACAACCTGCTAGCTAGAGTAGTCCTTTTAAATCCTTGACAGCTCATCAGACTCTTCTATTCCTCTAGTTGTCTTTCACCTCACTTTCACTAAAAACCATGGCATTCATAATAGCTCATATGGCTAATTCTGCAAGGCTTCTCTCTTCTTTTTGTCTTCTACATTCTCCTACCACCCTGGCTCCTTACTCTCCTCAGACAGTTACACTCCAGGCTCAGGGATTTTCTGCCCATTGTTCTCTCTTTCCCCAGACATCCATAGGGCTCCAGGTATTTGCTTAAATGTTTTCTTCTGAGGGCTTCATTGAGACTACCTAAAATTGAACCTTTCCCCACCCCTGCACTGCTCATTCTTCTTATTGTCTTTTTCTTTATAGCACTTATCACCATCTCACATTACCATTTACTTTATTTATGGGATTAATTTTTTGGCTGTTTCCCATATTAGAATTTAAGCTTCATGCAATGACTTTTTAAAAAAAATTATTTTGTTGTTATTCTTTCCAGTGTTATTTCTAGATTTTGTGAGTTCTGGAGCTTATACAATTTGGGGATATCTCTTAGAAACATAAAATCAGGTATGAAAATTGGTAATTATTTAGAGTGAGAACAAATACAACTAAATTAGACTTTTAAAAAAGACGTATGAATGCAAACACCACTAAATAAATAAACAGTAAAAAATTAATCGCCCAAACTTTTTCTGTTGCATGCTCTTTATTATCAACTGGAGGCCCGGTGCATGAATTCATGCACAGATGGGGTTCGGCCGGCCCACCCCAACTGGGGCCGATTGGGCCAGGCCGGCTGGGGGGGAGGGGACACGGGAGGTTGGCCGGCTGGCCCCGCCCCCTGGTCAAACTCCCAGTCGAACTCCTGGGGACAATTTGCATATTAGCCTTTTATTATATAGGATATTAGATAAGAATTTTGTAATATAATTCTAATAGAAAAAAACAAAACATGAAAACCTTTAACATGGTCAATTGAAATTTTGATATTGAGCATTCTTTTTTAAAAAAATATATATTTTATTGATTTTTTACAGAGAGGAAGGGAGAGAGATAGAGAGTTAGAAACATTGGGAATCGAACCTGGGGCAGGCTGACACTCTATCCACTGAGCCAAACCTGTTAGGGCTATGTTTTAATAGTTTAGAAAAGTTACTTTTTGCTTTCATTTGTCCTATTCACTTGTAGATACCTCTTGCATATTTGGCATGACCAGTGGAAATTGTTAGTACCAAGAGTAAATCTGATGATTTCCTTGTTGGAGAGAATCTCTAACTTTGTAGTCAGAACAATGTTAATGAACCATGTGATGTGTTTTCAGGTGTTTAAAAATGGTGAGAGTGGCAATTTGCTTTCATTTTCTTTTCATTTAAATTTTTTTTTAGCATTTGAGCTTGTATTGTTTCTGAAGTTCTGTATGTATTTTTAGTAATCAGTACTCTGTCAAGTGGCACTTTTTCTCTCAAGTTTTATGAAGTGTTGAAGTACGTACATATAAGGAATTTTCCTAAAGTTTCTGTTTCTTTGAAGAACTTCTTATAGTATCAGTATAGTAATTTTCATCTTAATGTCCAGTATTTTACTTTTACTTTCTGCTTTCTAAACTCATGACTTCACAGGTCAGGAATATTTTAATATTTTTGTACAGTTTGGTATATATATCATATATAGGTGTCCTCCCAAAATGTATACACACTTTTAATCCATTATTAATTCCTTTGGCTTAAATCTGAAAAGAAACATCAATTGAGTTATCAGCTGTTAAAGTTTGTGTACATTTTTTAGGGTATACCCTGTATATGTATATTAGTATATATCATTACTCATAAAGTCATATACATTTTTAAAATTTCTATGAAATTTAGGGAAACCCATTCACGTTTCATTTATATAGAAGCTCTCTGTTTTGGAAGAATTTTTTACATGCTAGCCTCCGGCTCTGTCCATTTCTCTCCTTACTTTTTCTTCCTCTATACACATATTTCCAGTATGGAGAGGCTACAGACATTTTCATATCATAAGCTAACATAGTGGATTACATGAGTAGTCCTGGAAAAAATAGCCACATTCAGAAGGCTAACAATAATATAACTATACTTGGAACACCACAAAAACATATCCCACTAAACACAAACTAAATGTTTCCCCAAATAAGTCTTTGAAGATTTGCAAAATTACCTACAGCTACTGCCATATGAGAGGTACAGTGTTATGGAAAAAAAATCACAGTGATAGGAAACAGTGGTTTGAACCAATGGCTGCCAAAATATATTAGCTATATATATTTTACGTTGGGCTTGAGAGGGACCTATGCAAATGAGGTTCATTATCTTCATGTGAATCTGCCTCTCCCCCAATGCTTAGAACCATGCTGGACACGTAGTAGCAACCCAATGAGGATTCATTCAATAAAATGCTTATCACATAAATTTTGCCATGTTGGTAGGATTGCCAGATGAAATAAAAGACACCATTTGAATTTAAGATAAATGATGATTTTTAGTTTAGTATATCTTTGCAATATTTGGGGTATTATTACACTTTTCCTTTGTTTATCTGAAAATCAAATTTAATTGGATAACATGTATTTTTTATTTGCTAAACCTGATAATTCTACTATTTGGTTTTAGAGAGATCTGCCTCTCATTTAGGCAAGTTAAAAGTTTACCTGTAGCCTCTATTTTTTATTTTATTTTAAAGTAAATTTACTTTGTACATTTAAATATCTATGCTAACTGGAATATGTTTTGATAATTAATAGAAAGCATGCTCTCCTTTAATGTTTATGAATATTTCACCTAAATCATTTCTTATTACCTGCATGCCCTTACAGACAGTTATATTTCACCTGGTGTCAGTGGAGGATCCAGGGAAGGGGGTGAGTGTAGTGGTGTGCCACTATTTTCTATTCCTATCTTCCAACTTAGGGCCTTTGTTACTTTGTTTCTGTAAATGTTTGTGAACATTTGTGAACACTGAAGTCTCACTGAGTGTCTGATCTAGAGCAGCAACTTATTAGATTTCCTTTTTGTGAACTCAATTTCTCTGAAATTTCCCTCTTTTCTTCCAGTTCCTTCATTGAACTTGACCAACCCAAACCCATTTCCAGGGCTCAGCTATTCTCTTCTACAGTAATACCCCTTGCTTCAAACTTCATTTTCACTTTTTACTCTATATCTATACAAAAACTGACCTGGGGGAATATTTTTCTTTTGTTACTAATGTATGGCCTAAGTAAGAACTTTTACTGTAGTATCATCCATTATATATAGCTGCTGAGTATCAGACCAAATTGATAAAATAAGGATATCGATAAAATAAGACCAAATTTTCATTCTGTGCCAGGCACTCTTCTGAGTACTTTACAAACAGATAAGAAGTACTCTTAAATAAACCCTATGACATAGGTGTTTATTATCTTCACAGGTGGTGAGGCACTGAAAAGTGAAGTGACTATTGGCCAAGTCTCACAGTAGTTGAGTTGGTGGAGCCAGAGTTTGAGTCCCTGGTCATTTCAGAGTCTGTGCTGGAAGCCAGTCTCTGCCTGGCATTTTACATCTGCTATCTGATGTTGATCTCAAAAAATCCCCATGCAGTAACTTTCATTATTCCTTTTATTATTTTACAAATGAAGAAATTGCTGCTTGGAGAGACAAAGTAATGTGTTCAACTCCACACAATTGGTCATGGGTGGAGTTGGGATGTGAGACCTGCTGCCAAGAATCTATGCCTTTCTCATGGCATTTTTTTTCAGTATCAACTTCTGTAGCATGGTAGGTTGTATCCATAGAGGGCCCAGGGAGGTGCATGAATCACATGAAAAGTTGCCACTGCAGGTGAGAAACCACCACAGAAGGATAAGCAGCCAAATGAGTAAGTTCCTCAACTTTCCAATAGAAACATGGGACCCACAGAGGTCTCAGGGCGCCCTCATACTCTATTGTTCAAAGTTCCTGCATCTGTCCCTCTCCTTTGACGGTCAGTGCCTGCCCTGTGTGGGACAGCCAGTGGGCAGAGAGGCTCCTGGCACCAGGGTTGCTTAGAGAATGTCATGTAGAGTATCAGCCCTCTTTTATTTGGAACCTTTTTAATTAAAAATAAGAACTCACAAACTGTTTTTTTCAGTACATCATTGGCCTTTATTACATTCTCAGTTGGTCACAAATGTTTTTCTCCCTGAGTTTCCTGTTCAGTGGAATGAGTATGTTAATAGAAAGAAAATAAAAACGTTTGTACTTGAATTTTTTTATATTGATTCAGATATGCAATTTTGCCCACTTGTTTCTCCCTATAAGTTTTGTGTCCCATAGTCTCCTTGCTAACATTCTGAAAATGGATGAAACTTCCATTTTGTGTGCTGTAAATCATTACTGTCAGACATATTTTATTAAACAGAAATGTATGGAATTAAAAACATCTTCTAGCAAAAATTGTTAGCACAGAGAAAAAACTACAACAAGGGGAGTAAAATTAATGAGGTGGAGGCTGCAGACCACCCCTCCTGCTTGCTGTTTGACGGAAGCTTTCATTTTTCAATCAATTGTTTCTGCATCTGTTAGGCATAACCTTGGAAATTTTCTCTTGTGTTTATGGGAAGGCTTGTAAAATTGCTTTGGATGAAAATACAGGCAGCCAATACTTGAAAACTTTTCTGGGCTCCCCCCCCCCTGCATATACCATTTAGATAGGAGAAGAGCTGAAGAGATCAAAGATAAAAGTAAAAATGTGAATGACACAGGCAAGAACTGTTTTTCAAAAAGGGTTTAAGACTGAGGGAAAAATAAAAAGGGTCTGTTGGTTTATGCTTTTCCCCATTCTTGCTACAATCATTGTCTCAGGAATGAATTCATATTCTGCATCATTTTCACTTACCTTTATAGTCTTTCTTACAAGAATGAGGAATGAAAATTTTAATGCCTCATATATTCTATGAATTACTGTAGATGGCTAGACTGCACTACTTTGATCTTTCCTATATTCTGTGGTTTGATTGGATCGTGATGTGAATGGAAAGCAGCACAAAACAAATCAGTTTCTGAGAATGACTTTAACAAGAAAAGGAGAAAAGGTACCTCAGCCCACTTCAGAATATTACATATGTGGCAGTAAGAGTCCAGATAACAGCTCCTGTGTCCAACGCAAAATGATCAGTCTTTGTGGTTGATACACATTCTGACCTGAGAATTTATTACTAAAAATAGCGATCAAGCTTTGGAACAAATAATTTAATAACATTTAGATTTATGTTCTTGCTTTCAATGAGTCCTAGCATAGCACCTTGCACATTGCAGGTTATAGTACCTGTGAAATGAACAAATGAATGAGTGACTGAATTCAGCAGTAATATGCTAAGATAGATGGGACTGCACGGATACCTTTTTCTATTCCGAAGCATGTTTCTCTGATGCAAATCAATTCATATTTGGTTACTAAATAGAAGAATTATGTTATTATAATGTGGAAATTGTGTTGGTTCATAAGCAATATTGCAGAGCATTTTAACGATTTGTGTCACCAAGTAATATCAGCGGATCTCCAAGTACAACAGCACATCGGAACAATGTGGATGACCCCTCGCCCCAGCCACCTGCACACAGCCACACCCTCAGCCCCAGCATTTCCTCTTTGCTTAGTTTAGTCACATGTTCTGTTTGAAAACACACTCTGCATGGTTTCTCTGATTCAGGGGCATTTTGTCCATGGCTCCAAACCAAAAGCCTCAACTTCCCTGCACACCCCTTAAATTGAGCTATCATTACCTTTATTTAAAGGTCAAGTGTTATATCTATTGTCCTATTATTTAAATTGGGAATTTAACATGTTTTTTTCCCTGAGTTAAAATTTAATTAGGATTATTTTGGTTTTGTTAGTGCTTTGGTTACAAGCTTGCACAGGTTTGAGGGTCTGCCTATGGCCTCATCCCTCACCCTCAAATAGTTATTTTTAGTGTGTAATTTTGCAGAACATGAGTTTTTTTCCCATCTATGGGAATGCATAGATGTCATTATAGTTGAAAAAAAAACTATATTGGTTAAACAAAGACATGAGAGAGCTGAGGACAAGAGTAACCTACGTAGAGATAGGAAAATGGTTTGAAAAGTCTCAGACTACCTTGCCAAGAAAAATCTGATAGTATCAGAGCTGTAGAGGATTTTGGAGATCAGATATCCCTACACATTCCTTATGTAGATGAGAGGACATTACCCAGAAGGTGTAAGTAATTGCCAAAGATCTTATACTTGGTATTGATAAACTGAAATCAGTTCCCACGCGTTGGGACACCTGTCTGGACACTTCTCACACTCATGGAAATAGAGTCTCATCTTGGTGCTGTCCACGTCTTCGGAGTGAACGTTGCATCATGTTACTGCTCTAGTTTCCTCACAGGCAAAGCAAGGGTTTCTTTCCTTGTCATTAGGCTATGTTACAGGTAAATAACAATGCCTCTCAGATTGCCAGGGCAGTTTCAATTTGTACCTATTTTCTTGGTTGCTAAGTATTAATAGTCTCTATTCTTATAAGTGACCTGCTTTGGAAGACCAGTTATATGGCTACCCTAGTTATGAGGCACTGTCAGGAATTCAGTAGTCATTTTTGCCTCCCTCCGCTCTTTGTATGTTCAAATTGTACCCATTCTTCAAGACCCTGTTTTAATCCAGGGTGTTGTACAAAATCTTTCCAGAATTGTATAACAAGAAGTCACCCTCTATCTCTGAATGTCTTAGTATTTTATTTGTAAGTTCCCAATGCTGTATCCTTTTGGAAACTTGTGTTCCATAGTTTATTTCAGAGTTTCTCACAAAGGGCACTGCTGGCATTTTGGGTGGGACTACTCTTTTGTGTGCAGAATCATCTGTAATGTTGAAGGATGCATGGAGTCATGGACGCCCATAGGCCTTTCAGTAATGTGGCAGTTCAATCTCTCCCCTCCCATTTCTCACCCACCCGGACTTCCTCTAAGGGGTAGAACTCCCATCTCCCATACCTTCCAACCCCAAGTGTAAGCCACAGTTAAGATGAGGACTCAAAGAGGCAAGATTCAGATTTGTTTTATTTTTGAATCCTTTCTCCATCCCTTAACACACACACACGCACATGGACACACACACACACACACACGCACACACGCACACACGCACACAGACATCATATGTGATGAGAATTTGGTGACTCTTAGTAGAATGCATGATCTAAAAGGGTTTTGGTAGGCATCAGATAGAATTTTATATTACTGTCTCAAACTAAAAGAAATTGAGGGAATATGGAAATGCTGAGTTTGAGCTGAATGGATGCCTAAAAATCTAGCAAAACTTACCTCTCTCTATACTCCTACATCTTCATTAGAGTAGATGCAAATAGCTAAGTTCAGGTGGGGGCCCTGGGTGATGATGGGATAGCACCCAGCACCTCAATCCCATTCACTGGAGGTGATGGATTAGGGATAGTCAGAGACTCTCATGTTGAGCAGAATGGCCAGCATTATTTATGATTTTTAATAATTTTCTTCCTTATTTGTTCTTATAGCAATTATAATAGCTAGCATACCTTTGGTGCTTTTGTGTGTGCCTGAGACATTTCTAGGTTTTTGAAATGAATTATGTAATTGAATTCTTACGAGTCAACAATAAAATATATATTACAGGTATAATTAATCTTCCTTTTAACATATGGGGAAACTGAGGTACAGAGAGGGTAAGTAACCTGCCCAATTTCTGGGAGCAAGTGATGGAGTCAGGATGTAAACCCTGTCAGTCTAACGTTAGAGCCAATACCCTTAGTCACCACAAAAATGCTACATCTGTGTCACCAGCCCTCTTTCATCTGCGACTTATAACCTGATTGCAGTCTTTGCCTACTCTGAAAACCTTCCCTGATCCTCTTGCATTTACACTACAGCATAGTCATGTGCTGTGATCACAGCCATGTACTTTCTGTTATTCTCCAGGGATTTGGGTGGCATACATTTATTTTTGTGTAAGCTTAGAGAAGAGAATGTAGTGCATGGATAACACACCTGTATAGGGATACAATCTATGTAGTTCACGGAGGCAGTGTGGGGAAGTGGGGAAGAACATTGGCCCTCCAGTGCCAGACTTCTTGGGGTCAAATTCTGGCCCTGGCACTTACTAGCTGTGTGACTTTATGTGAAACTGCCTCAATTGCCAATCTCTAAAACGGATAAAATTAGTAAGTATCTCAGAGGATTGTTGTGAGGGTTTAATGAAATAATTTATTTAAACACTTAGAACTCAACCTAGCACATAATGGTTCTATTTTAGTTAGGATGTTAGAAAACTGCTTCTAAGAGCAAAAAATGCAAATGTCTTCAGTTTTTTTTCTAGGTCAAAAAATCTAAATATGTTGCAAAATTGTCTTCTATAAGGAACAACAAGACCCAGGCTCAAGCAATAGGTTGGGAACCCAATGCCCATGCTTCTGGTCTCAGATCCCTATTAGTGGTTTGTAGTGTTGGAGAAACAGTTCACTTCTCTTGCCCTGATTGCCTTGTCTGCAAATCGAATGAAGACAGAAAGTTTGTCAAAAGTCTGAAGAAACTTCATGTAAGTGATAAGCATTTTATGATGAGGGAGGGACAATAATGTTTTCCTCAGGGCTGGCTATATGATTTTTATCCTGAGATAATGCAACCTCTCTAATGACCATGACACTTCACTTGTCTTGAGAAACAAACAGCAATACTTTGATGAATATAATTTTGAGAATAACATCTCTTCATTAGAGAGGGAAGTGTTAAGCTCTCTATTTTCCCTCTTGCGACATCCATCTATTAAAAACAAGAATTCCATTTTATGGGCTTCTTGTAATCAAGATGATGTGACCTTTACAGGATTAATATGTCATTCTTTTGCTAACTAATTTACTCTAATAACAGAGGAAGATGCTTTATAGTGTGAAAAACACCGTTGGGTATTGGGATTGGACATAATAGCTAGAATAAAGCCATTATAATTGGATATATAGTAGGAGTACAATCTTAAATAAAAATTTGTAACCAGGGGATATGGAAAATTTCTTTTTTTAATGTTGGAGTTTTGCTTTTATTCTTTGTTAAAAGAGCTACTCTATTTTCGCATAAAATTTTCAGGGGTCTCTACCTTTACTTAGCCCTTTGTCATCTTTACTTTTATTATTCTTATAGTTCTTCATTTTATACAAAGCCAAATTAGGTGGTCCTATCACAGCCTCAATATCCATTTGTATCTATCTGTAATAAAGACTCCAAGGACCAACATCTGCCCTATCTGCCTCATGAGATTGTGAGCTCACTCAAAGTAGGTACCTTTCTTCTCAATCTTCCTATTCCTAGGACCTAATCAAGTAGCTGACACACAGATAAGGCTCAATCAATATGTGATAAATAAAGAGTGATTTTCCTCTGCACTTGAAAATCTCAGTACTTACATTTCATAAGACCCAAGTAGAATAAAATTGTCCATTGCAATGAGTAGGTATCCGGGATAACAATTATTGCAATGGGCAGCCTCTTAACTCTGATTTCAGGTATTCCTTAAAAGTTTTAAGGATATTCAATCTCCTTTGTGGTCTCATGACCCAGTGTCTTCCTTATAAAATAATGAGTGGTGAAATCTGCATTCTATCTACTTAGAATCTAGTCTTGAATCAGGTCCCATATGCTTAAACAAGCAAAGTCTCAACCACATGTTGTGAGGTCTTGGGCCTTTCTCTTCTTTCTCCATATGATCTCAGTTATTTCCATTGATTTAAAAAACCGTAATAGCATTGTGTCATTTTTGATGATGTTTGTGCCTCAAAATTTATTTGATACAAAGAGGTTAGCTATGTTTAGATTCTTATTAAAATTTCTAATAGAGTTTTTTCCACTATCCCTTTAAAAAAATCTTCATGTGTATCTTTCCCTAATTTATATCTTCTGTTTAGACCTATCCTTTGAGCTCCTCCTTTCATGTTAAGCTGCATGCTTGCTATCTCTATTTGTCTACCTCACAGACATCTGGCCTTCCTCTCTATAATAGAAGATATTTGAGGGAAGAGACAATATCAGTTTCATTTATTATTGTACCCCAAGCACCTAATATTTTTTTCTGACACATTATAAGTACAAAAAAAGTATTTGGTGAACACGTAAGAAAACTGTAATATTTTTCCCAAACATTTTCTGCTTGAATCTAATGCTTGTTTGCATTCCACATCTATTCTTTCCTCTTTGCAAATTATTATATTTTTTATTTCACCAAGAATATTAGATATACATTCTTCAATATTTCCTTCTCTTTGACTATTTCTTTCTCAGCACCCTTGCTTCCCGAAAAACATATTCCTCTTGATCAACTTGTTAATCTTCCATATAGGTTCTTAAACTCACCTTTTACTACCACCTCAGGGTAGTATGCGCTCTCCAACATCTTCAATCTCTTTTGGTCTACACTGCTTTTCTCCTTCTTTTTTGAACATATTCAGGCATCCTCAATCCTATGATGCTGCCTTTGACTAGCATCTAGTTTTGATCTACTGTTGTATCCATTTTCTCTAATTCTTCAATGTTTGTTTCTTTTTTCACACCCATGCAAGCTAAATATACTTTTTCTTCAGTTAAAATTTTCTTCATGTTATCAATGATCTCCTAATTGTTAAATTCAATTCAATCCTTATCACAATAACCTGTGCTCAACTGTTAATTTTCTTTTTGAAACTCTCCTACTTTGTGTCACAGAATTCTGGACTATTTTTTTTCTAGCTCTTTGAGCAGCAGTTTTCTGTCTTCTTCATGGTATTGCTATCATTTTACCACCATATAAGTGTGTATTTATTCATAAATAAATATTATCCATTGGATTTTTTCTTTGTATAGTCTCCCAAGAAAAACTCATGTACTTCTAACAGCCCAAAGTTCCTGCTTATGTCATCATGATCTTTCCAGGCACTCCACCCAAAACTTCAGTTCGTCAGGTACTGCCATCACTTTATTTGCCCTACGTCCCAGCTCCACCTCATAACTTAGCACACAATGGACACTCAATGAGTGTTTGTTGAAAGAGCTAAATGAGAACATCCTATCATCTCATCTCTAGAGTAGTACAATAAGCCTTTAAATGTTTGCCATCTTTCTAACCAGTATCCCATCCAATTGATTCTTTGCCCTACCTTAAAGTATGTTCCCATTTTCTTCGCCTAGACTAGTGGAAGAGTGGCAAACTTATCTTTTGAGACAATCCTGTTGGATGGTGATTACTACCTAGAATAAAGTAGTAAGAAGGATTCTGAGCTCATTAAGGCTCAATAGAAAAGAGAGTAGTGATTGTTTAGTGACAGCTGTCATAGGTCTGAGAAGAAGTGTAGATAGGTACATGACATTTGTGCTATGTTCATTCCTGGTCTACAAGATAAACACTATATTTATTAACTTAATAAATCAAAGCCTGAATTTTTAGCATATGTTCCCTGGCTCATTATTGTTTTCAATAACAGCTCTAGTCATTTATAGTATAATATTCCCTATGTTTTGCTTCAGCATAGTTCATTATTCTTCAACAAGTTTCCCAACTTTTCATGCTGTGGATACTCATATATTACCCCAACTTAGAACTACCTCTATTCTCCTTACCTCCTTTCTCTCCTCTCAACTTAAATCCATCCATTTCCATAAAGCCTTCCCAGAACATTTTAATCCAGAACAGTGCCTTCTGAAGTTCTAGGAGAGGTTATCTGAACTATTTGCTTGGCATTGAAGCATGCTACCTTGGAATATTTCCTATAATTTTTTGTGAACTCTGTAGTGTCTCTTGTAGTGTCAGTTTCCATTTTCTATGTTGTATTTTAAGAGTTTCCATGATCTTGGCACATATGAAGCCTGCTTACACATGCCCACTATGTGTAGTAATCTCTAAGGCTAGAGGGACTGTTTACCTACAGAATTACTCTTTACATAGTAGGTTCTCATGACATCTTGGTTTAAATTACAATGCTAATAGATATTTCTTAGATCATTATGTGTTTTATTCCATTCTGTATTTATATAATCCCATTTCGTCTTTGTAAAAGTCTTATGTGTTACACTATCCAAGTTTTGCAGAAGCTATGAGACTTAGAAATAATAAAGTTAAAAATTATCTAAGGTAAGTGATGCAGATAGGAATTGCTGGAGCCCTGGTCCAAATGAAGGTCAGAATTATTAAGATTGTCATTGAAAAAATGAGTGGAAAACATGCCTCATTCTTAAATAAAACCGTATTATTCAGAGGAGCTATCTCATATGCTATTTCTGTCATTGGCCATTGTGACAAAATGACATTAGGGTTTCTTCATGTTCAACCAACATTCTCAAATGCTAATAAATCTGCGAGAAAAATGAAGCCATGGTTTTGTCCCAGAGCTCTGGTCGAGAATCTAACTCTGGGATGCAAGCTGTGGAAACCCGGAGATGGATTGTAACTTAACCATTTCCAGAGACAACTATTCTTTCTGCTTATTATTCTGATGTGAGTAGGACTAAATAGCTCCAAGACTTTTAATAAATGTAGGCTCAGATGGGTATCTGGGGACGCCTCAGATCACCTTGGACCCTCTGGAACATATCCAACTGGAATCCCTGAAAAGACCATAGACTTGTGGGGATAGTCGAAAAGGCTTTTGTCTTCTAGGTAAACTGCAGGCTCTCTAGGATGAGAATGAAAATTTCTAGAAGTTTTTATAGAATAAAATAGTCATGGATAGTACAAGAGGGCCAACAGATCCATTCAAGACCCCTAAATGCCATTGAAAGGTGTAATTTAACTGCAGCCATTATTGTTCCCCACTGGGGGGCACTAAAATTATGCCTCTGTTTTCTCTTTATTTCTCATTACTTTACAACGAGATGAAAAGAATTTCCTATATAATTATTTTTGTATGAGGACAAGTTGGTAATGGTTTATATTTATCATTCACTCACATAGCCTGCTTTTAATCCTTGCAATCTCTCTATTAATGAACTAGAAATTGGCTGCTTCCAAGAAGAGGTAATATCCTTCTGATGGATAGTGCATTGGGCTAGGAGTCAGCAGAGCCAGACGCCAGGACCGAATCAGAGTGAGAAGTGACTGTGGAGGTTATAACCTGACCCCCAGCTAATTTACGAATACCCTCTATGATGCCCCTGACAAGTGATCATCCACTTCCAGTTCAGGAGGACCACTGGGTAATTGTGTGATTAGGCAAAGCACTTAGCAAGTACATTACAGAATTGTAGGATGATTGAGCAAGAAAGGACCTTGGAGATGGGCTAGTCAGCCCCTTTGCCCTGAGATGAGAGCCAGCAAGGTCAAGTGACTTACCACTGAAGTTTAGTAGTACTGCCAAAAATAAGTGTCCTGGTGCCCAATTTGAAGGGTTACTCCACCATAATAATTCCTCTTTTAGTAGTGTCAACTATTCCCTAGGTGTCAGAGCTTTGGGGAAAAAAAGAATTGCAAGTTGAGGATACTATCATTTGAATATTCTGATTCTGGAAGTAAGGCAGAATCTAGAGGGGGAAAAAGGGAGATGGTAATGGTTATGGGGCCAGTTAGACATTAAGCAGCACATCCTGGATTCAAATGGTAACGTGTGCAAGAGCAGCAATTTTCAACCCGTGTGTCGAAAGAATTTTTAAAACATACAACACCTGACTCTTTAGTAAGGGGCACTGACCTCTTTTCCCTTAGATCAAGCATGGCTGCATTCCTTGAGAGGCTGCGAGTTTGACATGCTTGCCTTAGTGGTTCTCAACCTTCCTAATGCCGCGACCCTTTAATACAGTTCCTCATGTTGTGGTGACCCCCAACCATAAAATTATTTTCGTTGCTACTTCATAACTGTAATTTTGCTACTGTTATGAATCATAATGTAAATATCTGATGTGCAGGATGTATTTTTCATTGTTCACGACCCACAGGTTGAGAACCGCTGATTGTCAAACAAAAAATGATAACAGCCAACACAACAATACTGTCAGTATGAATGAATCAAAATTATACCTATTTTTTTGTTAGATTGGCAAAATATAGAATATTTTTTTGTGTTCTGCAAAATTTTAGTAATTAGTTAATGTGTGATATGAGGTGAGAAAGGTTGAAAATCGCTGTGCAAGAGTAATACCATTTCCTTGAGGATTCTTTCAGGAAGGCTGATTGCACACCAGGTTTGAACAAGAAATTCCCAGCCATCTTGATTTTTCTTGAGGATCAGAGGAATTCAGATTTCACTTTCTAATCCATTTTGTCAGGCTTATCTCTAAGATATAAGTAACTTTTAAAATACATACACCTCCTCCTCAAACTATGTTACTCTCAGCCACAGCTCCTTATTTGAACAGCTTGAGGACTAATTTGAATCACACTTCTCTCTTGGGGGCTCAGAAAGTGTGTGATACCTTAGGGAGTTGCCTTACAGAGATGTTTAAGGTGTTTTAAAGTGGAATACGTCTAAATTCTTTAAATTCCATATGGTTTCATCTAAAAAAGGACAATTGAAGCCTTCATTAAAATATATTTATTCCAATTTCATATGTGGGAATAAATGTTTCTGAGCTAGCTTGGTGTATGCCTATCCAGATTGTAGCATTTCCCTGCTTTCTAAATTAAATGTTACTGTATGTGAGTCTTGGCTCCACAGAGGCATATATTAAAAGGCTTAGTCATCATTATTGTAAATATCCCAGAATTGAATCAGGTTTCATTGGTGTTTAGAAGTAACTTCCTTTTCACTTTTTATATTTCCTGCACTTCTTTTTTACATTTGTGTACTATTTTCTTTCTTTCCTCTATTGTAGTCTTTGTCAAGATTATAGAACTATCTTCCATGGTTTAAAAACCTCGTATTCTCTGTCTTGAATGAAAGGGGCAGTTTGAGCCTTTATGTAATGAGAGTTAAGGAGCCTTTCTAATTACATTGGAAACCATTTAGGTTTACTATGTCATTTAATATTTTTAAAACATTATTGGGTAATTTTTAAAGACCCATTTAAATATTTGAATAAAAGCTAAAAAAGATTGAGTACTTCATCTAAAGTCACCAAAGCAGCAACTAGTAGAGTTGGAATTTCAACCTGGGCGTCTTCCTCCTCCTAAGCCCATACTTTCCACCATCTCATGCCTACCACGTGCTTGGTTTGGGTCATCACCAGAACACTTCTTTTAACAACCAAACCAACAACAAGCAGAAGCACTCCTATCTTGTGATTTGCCATCAACAAAGCAAAAATCATATGCATGTTACTTATCTGGGGCCACTTTGCATTCCCTTTGTTATGAGGCAGCCACATTTCTGAGTTATCCAAAGATACCATCATTGCTTCTTGGCTTCTACTTTTGCTGTTATGAAAGCATGGTCATTGCTAACAACAATAACAACCAACAAACATGTCATCTATGCTATGGTCATTTAGTGGAAGTGAGTAAAGACAAAATCAAGATTCAACCCAGGGACGTGTTTAGATTCTTTCTGAGAATCGCTATTCCATAGCCTACACTTCAGATCGAACCCAACTGTCTTGTTTTGTTCTTATTATAAGCACAAACTGGGGCCCAGGAGATGTTCCAGATATCCCAGCATACACTAATTTTTATTACTATAAGACTTTTGGAAGATAATTCTAAATCTACATCAGATTGATAATGGCCCAACAGATTTTCTTTGAATTTGTGTTCTGGTATGTTTTTAATTCTACCTCGTATTACTCACCAAGTTAGCAAATGCTCTTCGGATTTAGATCCAACTTCAATCCTAAAGTGAGGATTCAAGTTCAGGCAAGTAAGTCACAAAGCCATTTTCTCACATGTAAAAATGTGAAACATAATAAAATAATGTCTGAAATTACTTAGCACTATACTTAGTACATAGTTAATTCTAATTACTGGGAGATGCTATGATTGTATCTCTGTGCCGATTCTATATCATAAGCACACTGAAAGCAGGGCTCATGTTGTATCTTCCGTGATACTTGGCACAGAGCAGGCACGGAGGCACTGAATGGCTAATGATTTTCCACTGTGCTACATATATGAAAAGGATCAAGCACACGGATTCTGAAGTCCAACTCTCTGCAATCTTTAGTGGATATCTACCAACATCGATTAGCTTATCGAAAAGTATATAATTATAATTATTTTCATTCTATCTAATGTTGGCAGCCACTTTATATAAACCGAGTACTTTATCTTCTTTCTCTTTGTAGCAAATTGGAGAATGTCTAAATATTTTATTGAGAGACCAAAGGATCTCTCAGTGGATGACTTCTAGTCTGCTTGTCCCTTAAAGAAGATAAAAGAGAATGAGGAGCTTACCCTGATATCTGACTTAATTTTGAGACAGAAAGGGCACCAACTTGCTACTCCATTGGGATTTCAGCCAATAAAGCGTTTGGGTAGAGCACAAAATGTAATACAAAATAAAATGGGTAATGCATTTTAAGTTGGAGTTACTATTACATTATTTAAAGCCATACAGAGTAGAGGACAGGGACTTTCATTGTGGAAGATACTGTTAGTAAAGAATAGTTATCCTGATCAGCTGGAAGTTTCTGGAAGTTTATTTGGGTGATCAGATTTTGAGTCCCCTCCTCTTTCAAAAGTGCTGTGGGTTCTCTCCCACTGCCCAGCTGAAGGAAAAAAGATAGCAGCCACCCAACCACAAGGTCCCCAGCACGTCGCCTGTAGGCAGGCTGCCCTTCACCAATGGAAATACTGGCTGAGCTTGTTTCAATGCAGACATCACAGACTACAAGATAGGCCCGTTTTGTATTTTCCCATCAATCATTTGAGAACTGTCAGGCTGTTTCATAGTCCATTGTAAGAAACAGCAGACATTTTGTCTGCCTTGCATGTAACTATATTGGTGGGAGGGCATTTTCTAAAGAAATCATATTGAACTCTTATTCTTTCTTTTAAAGAGACTTCATTGAAGTCAAAAGAGGAATAATTGGTAGCCTTTCTCTTTGCCTGTCCTAAGGAGGGGGGAAATGCTCTATCCTATTTTAAAGATCTATAAACAGCTCAGTAATAGGATGGGGGTAGGCAAAAAATAATAAAAGCATAAACTTGTGAACTTTAGCAGAAGCTTATACATTGGAATAAAGAAAATGATTCAGAGGAGCTCTTTGATGGTTTTCCCACTACAACAAAGTACAGCCCATCTGTATTTTTCCTTCATCTAATACAGTGGGTAGGCCAGAGCTGCAAAGGAATATTTTAATATTGACAGGATTGCTGGAAAACCATGTGCTTTAGAATGAATTAACTTTTGCTGCACTGCTGAACATATAAAGAAGAATTGGCTAAGCAGGGAAAAAAAAGGACTTTAACCTTGTTTTTTTTTGCCATTGGAACTCAAAGCAGCAATCAACGAATAGGCTAGTGCATTTTTCACCAATAAAGAAGCCCATCTTGGCATGTCCTTAGGCTATTATACATCTTTGATCTTCAAGAAATATCTGACAGCTCTTGGACTGATGCAAATTGAAATTGCAGATAAAACTTGCCAAATAAGCAAGTTATGGGGCATCATAGAAGTTAATTGATTGCCAATAGTGCAGAAACTAAAACTGAAGTAGCTTCATGTCCTTATTTATTGTATACTAGGAGCCCAGTGCGCGATTCGAAATCTCGCGGCGCCGCCCACTCCCTCCCCAGCCCTTGAAGCAGACACACTGCTGATCAGGCCCTTCCGCAGAGCAGGTGCGCGAAGGCCCCTGCCATCTGCCCCCACGCTGCGCGTGCAACCTCCTCCTGTACGGTTGACCCATTATGGCATCCCAGTTAATTAGCGTATTTCTCTATTATATAGATAGATAGTGTTCGTATGTAGCAGCCATGACAGTACATGCTTCCACCAGATTCTCAGGCCACAGTATGAGGATAGATTGTGTTCTTATAGTAGTTTTCTATTCCTCACCTCTCAGGATATCTGTTAAGTGGAACATGCTGGAACTGTATATGCCCTGTCTTTTCTGCTTTACTATTTCTCCCATCATAGTTTCATAAGATCGTTCTCTAACTACTATATCCTTTCAAATTTCACATGGACTTACAGTTCTCTCAACAGAGTTATACAATGTTTGACCTACAGAGCATACATATTTATGTGCATTTCTTATACTATAGAAATTAATAATAAATAACTTAATAAGCAATACATAAAAATAAAAAACATTGTTATGTTTGCATTACTGTGCAAGGCATGTGTTTTTACTGTTTTCTTTCTTTAAAAAATGATTTTAGAGAAAGAGGAAGGGAGAGGGAGAGGAAGGGGGGAGAGAGAGAGAGAGAGAAAGAGTGAGAAAGAGGAAGAGAGAAACATCAATGAGAGAGAGAAACATTGAATGGTTGTCTCCCAATTGCACCCCAACCCCAGATTGAAGCCACAACCTGGGTATGTGCCCTGACCAGGAATTGAACCCACAACCTTTCAGTACATGGGATGATGCTCCAACTGAGCCACACTGGCCAGGGTTGTGCAAGGCATTTTGTATGGGTTATGTCATGGGCTGTGCAAATTCATCACCAAGCTTCTAGTTCTAGAAGTGGGACTAGGATAAGGTTCCTTTCTGTCTAAATGACTAGGCCAAGATCACAAACACACATGCCATGGGTAGAACAAAATCCACATCTAATGTCAGCTCCTGTCCTCCTAAGACAAAGAGAGAAGAGGTAGAGAAGAGGAGAGTCACCAGCACAGGAGGGTGTAGGAGTGCAGGTCCACCCTTCTAGGTGCATGCCCCAGAAGTTACTGCAGTTTGGCAGCCAATAGGCCCATGAAGAAAATGGTCCTTCCTTCTTCCTCTCTGGGAGGAGGGGAGATAGCACTTCTGTCCCTGGATCTACAGATACAAGAGCAGCAGTAAGGATGAGTGTCTTGAGCTACCCTGAAGAGATGGTATCTTTCCTATGGACCAACTGGTTTAAAAACAACAAAGGAGAGCAGTCAGGTATTTAGGCCCAGGATGCCCAGCTTCCAGTGAACCACCAATCTTTCTGAAAAGTGCAGCATAAAGCAGGTCACATTTCAGTGATAGAATTAATACTTTTAATTAATTACCACTGCAGGATTACCACTGAGATGCACATCTGACTTTAGGTCTAAAATGTCCAGACTTTAGCTAATCTATACTAATAAAAGCCTAGGTGGCCCTCGCGCGTGATGTCATCACAAGATGGCTGCATGCACAGCGGAGGTGGGGCCCAGTGGTTCTGCACGGCATGGAGGATGCCGGTCCCAGCGTCTCTGCTGCCTTGCACAGAGGAGACGGGTCCCAGCGGAGGAGGCAGGTCGTGGCAGGGGAGGGCAGTTGGGGGCGATCATACTGGCAGGGGAAGGAGTTGGGGGCGATTGGGCTGGCAGGGGAGCAGTTAGGGGGTGATCAGGCTGGCAGGCAGAAGCGGTTAGGGGCAATCAAGCAGGCAGGCAGGTGAGCGGTTAGGAGCCAGTGGTTCTGGATTGTGAGAAGGATATCCGACTGCTGGTTTAGGCCTGATCCCAGCAGTCAGACATCCCCCGAGGGGTCCCAGATTGGAAAAGGTGCAGGCCAGGCTGAGGGACATCCCCCCCACCCCCATGCATGAATTTCATGCACCGGGTCTCTAGTTTAGGGAATAATCAGGTGATAAAGGAAAGAAAGGCTTATTTTAGTGAGCCACAGCCCTAAGTGATTATCTCAGGAACCGCCCCCCTCCACCTCCCCAATATAACATGACAACCTCAAATTTCCTCATGACTATCATGGCCTAATGGGATAATCTGGGTGAAAATGATCATAAAACTAGTCTTCCAATGAATTAATGACTCATTAACTTGGTCATAAACCTTGAGGTCCTTTCCTTTTCATGAGGTTGTCTTCTAACCCTATCTTCTGTCAATTCTCACACAACTCCTTCTTGGGTCCTGCCAAGAATGTTTGCACACAACTTAAAGAATCTATATTTCCTTCTATACCTGCCACATCCTTTTATCACCATTCTCTGATGCCCAGGGGCTCCAGCAGTGACTGGTACTTTGTGTGGCTCATCCCTGTGTCGGTGGCTGAGTGAACCACTAGGTCCAACACCTCAGCCCTCCTCCTCTTTGCCCTCATGGTGACAATGGAATGACTTGCTGTCTTAGCAAATCATAGCACTGGGTTTGGTCCTATTTTGAAGATTGTATTTCCAGCTCTAACTTCCTATATACAGTACTTTAATACAGTACTATAAATGGTCTACATGTCCAGCTTGTCATATGGCTAATACTTTAGAGTAAATATTGAATATTCAAAACCTTTTCTTTAACTTTCTACATTACTTTTTTTCTAAGTTTCTTATTTTTTTTAAATGACACCATCTCTCTCTCAGATACAGAACTGAAATAGAGTTATTACTACACCCAGTGTAGTAAAGTGTCTAAGCCTGCAGACTCTGCCAGTTACTCAGAGGAACTAATATAGCAACATGCTGTGTGTATATATTGTACTAGAAGTATTTGTGGGGATCTGTTTCCCATTCTAAATTGTGAATGCCATAAGGACAATGATTATGTCTTATTAATATTTATGCATCCTACAGTATACACATGACACATGTACACATGGTAAAAGCTCAGCATTAAATGAATGAATAACTGGATAAAATGTAGACAAATACAATAACCCAAAATTTGAAATGGAAACCAAAATTTCCATTTACTCCTCTGTGTTTGGATCATCTCTCCAAATTACCAGGAATGCTACATTCAATGAAATCTTGCCTAACAAATGATTCCGAAATAGTGCTCATATTTAGATAAGGTATGTTTTTTTTTTAAAAAAGAATATTTTTATTGATTTCAAAAAGAAGGAGAGAGGGGGAGAGAGATAGATACATCAATGATGAGAGAACCATTGATAGGCTGCCTCCTGGATGACCCATACTGGGGATTAAGCCTGCAACCCAGGCATATGCCCTGACCAGGAATCAAACCGTAATCGCCTGGTTCATAGGTCTACGCTCAACCACTGAGCCACGCCAGGCTAGACATGGTATGTCTAAACGATTTCATTGTCAAGCTTAACTTTGGAAACTGGGTGACATTGTCAATGGTAATAATAAGAAGTTGATTTCACAAAGGAAATCGTTAATTTTATTGACAAATTATTAGCATTGATAAGAGAAAAATTCAATATCATCAAGCATATAGGTGTTTTGTTTTGTTTTTTCAACAGGAGGAAAGTATGTATTTTACCAGCGATGCTGAGCCAACATTTCCAAATTCAATTTGCAGGTAGCCTGAGCTCATGCAGTGGAGGTGTTAGGTTTCACTTTCTTCACCTGTCTCTTCAGCAGCCCAGTTTGATGCATCAATCCTGGTTGTTGAGGGGGAGGCTTCACTCTGCTCATTTTGTCGAAAAGCTCCTCTTCATCAGCCGAATCCTTGCTGTGTGGCTTCTGCTCCATGTTTTTCTTGCATATGATGACACTGTGAGGTCCATACTTATCCCTCACCCAGAGCAGCCCCCTTCTCCAGAAACTGCCCTCCTCCACCTCGGGTTCCTGTAAGCATCTCTTATGCCGGAGAATTGGACAAAAGACCCTTGAGCTTCCCTGTCTACCATCCTTTGAAGGCGTTCTTTGACAAATCGCAATGAGACAGAAATTTACAATAAAAAAATCGCCGCTACTACAATCGCAGGTACTAGGCACTGCAGTGATGAGTTTGCTGTTAGACTAATATCCTGGCACATCTTTTGTGAGCTGATTTGACTCCTCCTCTTGTTCACCCTGGGCTCCCGTCCTCTCATTTTTCCGTTGATCCGTATCCCACCCTGCACTGGAAACCTTTCCTTCTCGCTGCGCCCTGGGGAGCTTCATCAGGAGCCACGAGGAGTGTGTGTCAGACATTCAGTGTCACAATGCAGTGTGATTGTCCTGCTGGCAGTCTCAATGTTATTTTTAAATTGGCAGAAGCAGCAGGTCAAATGGCTAGGGAAGATCAGTTTTTCCCATTCAAGGGCCATCATGAGGATTCTGGTTGCTGAGTTATGGTAACTTCCAGGTCAACTGTTGCAAGTGACACTTGCGTTGTTCCCATGTCTAAATATTTTAATGCTGGCAAATGAGAAAGATAGGGATCTTCAACAGTTGTCGGAAGATAACGATTGAGAATTAACTTGTGTAAAAACTTCATTCCATGCCAGGCCTGAAACATCCCAAAGCTCAGTTTTGTGATTAAATTGCAACCAAGGTTTAAATACTGGAGGGATGGCTGACCTTCAGATGAATCCTTATGTAATTCTCTCAAATGATTCTCACTGAAATTAGTTTTTCAACCAAGTGGTATGACTTCAGTGTATCTTCATCAATGTAAGAAATAGAATTTCCTTGGAAATTTAAGATGGTGCAGGTGCCACTGTAGGCGTTGGGCTCTGGCACAGGCACTCTGTGGCACCTCTGCTTTGGGGCGAGCCAAATACACGATAGCATCCCATTATTGTAGGTACAGAACTTACCTATGTTCATGGTATCACTCTGTTCAGACGATGGAGGAAAAGTCTCAGGTGACTCTGGTTGCTGAGTTATGGTAACTTCTGGGTCCAAAGGTTAAACTGTGACTTCAGACAAGCTTGGCTGCTGAGACAGAACAGGCTCTGAAAGTGGGACTGTCACCTCAGGGTGCGTTGCAGGAGCATAGTCTGCTGCAGGGCGGTAGCATTGGTCTGTGATGCAGGTT
Source organism: Myotis lucifugus (assembly GCF_000147115.1). Classification (NCBI taxonomy): domain Eukaryota; kingdom Metazoa; phylum Chordata; class Mammalia; order Chiroptera; family Vespertilionidae; genus Myotis; species Myotis lucifugus. Next base: position 13,275,161 of record NW_005871065.1, on the reverse strand, counting down.
TGGGAGTGATGTTTAGCTCCAGTCCAACGGTTGAACTGGGACTTCGCTCAAGGCTGACTTCTGTGCCTGAACAGCCTTTCAAGTGGAAGTGTCACCTCCGGTGCTTAGGAGGAGCTTTAGTCTCCAAATTCGTTTTGGGGGTGATGGTTATGATCAGGTCACTTGGGGTTCTTGGGAGGCATTTTAGTCTGCTTCAGGTCTGTCCCATCAGCCTCCCAAGTAGGCTGAGCTGGCATCTCCTGCTCAGATGGAGGTATCACCTCTTCTTTGGACTTTGGAGCATGAACTAAGACCACCTGCTCCATGGCACATGCTTCAATCTTCTTAGTGTGGCCTGAAGTTATCCAAACTGCCAGATCTACACCTTTCCCATTGATATTAGGCAGCACTGGGTGCGGAGCTTCACCTGAACCCAGAGGTGAGACTGTCACCTGCTGATGTACTGAAGGTTGAGCTACAACATCCATAGAATATTTTCAAGGCTGAACCAGACTCTCCTGCTGGACTCGAGAAGGCTGTGCACTGGCAAGAGGCCTGGGAGGCAGAGCTGAGCTCTCCTGCTGGATTGAAGATTCAACATATTCAGGGTGGGGTGGAGGCTGAGCTGGGACTCCTTGTGGATGAACAACATTTTCAACAGCTCAGAGGACACTCAGCTGAGTTGAGTACTCTTGTTCAGGTGGAAACCGAGCTTAAGTCTCCTGGGGATTTAGAGAAGGTTCCATTTTCTCAGGGGACTCTGTATGGAGCTGAGGTTCCCTGTGGGAATGATGGAAGTTCAGCCTCTTCAGAATTATATGGAGGGTTTTGCTGATACCAGGACCAGGGCTCAGTGACCTCAAGGGAATGCTGGTCAGCAGGATGGGGTCCAGGGCCAACTCCGGAGGCTGAGCTGCCTGGACCTGCAGCCACATCAGCTGCCACGTGAACAGGAATCGTGGGGCCCAGAGGGCGACCCAGGCAGGTGGGGTGCCAATACCATGTGCTGAGTGCGAGCAGAACAATTGGCAGCCCTGTCACAATTGGCAGCTTTGTCATGCATATGCTCCTTAGCAACCAAGCACCCCTCCCCCGCCTCAAGTTCCAACCTTTATTTAGGCAAACTGTATTAGTCTTGGGCTGAGAGTGATTGCACAAGAGCAAACGTTTCCGCCAGAATCACCAGGGACCAAGGGGTCCATTTCCCCTGCAGAAAAGACAACTACCTCCTGCTGAGTCTCCCCTCCCCCCCACCCCCCTCACAGTGAGGCAGGATTTGGGCTTCACACCTTGGTGGCCTGGACTCCAGCAGCCCAGGGGTGGTGCTATAGGGGGTGTTGGAGGGGGTGGGGAGGTTAGGGGTTGCTGCAGAGCTTCCCGAGGAAACCACAGGGCCTAGCAGCCCAGGAAATTTAGAAGTGCAGGTCCCGTTCTGGCAATGTGAACTGCTCCTCAAAGCTGAAGCTGAGACAGTCTTCCTGCCTGTGGCCATGCTGCTTCTGATACCCGACACTAAATGGGTCCGACGCCGCCTGTCACTACTTGAGCCAAATTAAGCAGAGACAGATTTGAATCGTATATGAGTGTTTATTCCAGTGATGCTGGCAGTCTGGGGAGAGCAGTAGGTCATCCTGAGGATTCTGCTCTGCCTTTTTCTGCCAGCCTGCCGATTAGATACAGGCGATGAAGAAAACTGCATGCAGCTGTGAGCTCCAAGTGTAACAGGGGAACAGGGGGTAGGGTCTACACACAGTCTGGCCTTCAGGAGCTTGAAGTCTGATAACAAGGTGGCTAATCTATGACGTTACAAACAGCTCAGCTGGTTCCTGGGAGCTGAGAATGATCAGTGTCCCTGAGGCAAACTCCCGGAGAGGGTCAGGGTCCAGGCACAGCAACTAAGTCAAAGCGTGTCCTGTTTTTGGTCTGTTTTTAAAATGCATTTATTTCCTGAGTAATGGACTTTGTAAATAGAATTTGCATTCAACAATACAGGTTAGACTTGGGATGAAGAAAAAATATAACAGGAGTAGATATTCTCATGTAGAAATTCTAATTTCTTCAATCTTTCTGTTAATTCTGTGCTGGGCTGTTGTCATGGACTTGTGTTTACCCAGTTCAGCGGTTCTCAACCTGTGGGTCGAATGACCCTTTCACAGGGGTCGCCTAAGACCATCGGAAAACACATATATAATTACATATTGTTTTTGTGATTAATCACTATGCTTTAATTATGTTAAATAACAATGAAATTGGGGGTCACCACAACATGAGGAACTGTATTAAAGGGTTGCGGCATAAGGAAGGTTGAGAACCACTGCCTTAGTTTATCATTTATGATAAAAAGTCTCACTATTATTTTATTGTCTTATTACCTAATTTAAAAATATAACTAGAAAGTATCAAGCATTGCTATTAGCTCACTATTATATCTTTGTACTTTAATAAATTGTGTGGGGTTCATTATGATTTTAAAATTGTCCTATTTGGACTCAACAAATATTCTTTTATCTCAAAGTATTCCAGTGGTGGTGAGATATTCACTGTTTGAAAAAAAATAATTTTGTTTTAAAAGATACTGTGCAGCTTTTTATGTTTTTTAAGCCGAATTATAGCATATGTTTCCAACATTTTCTCCATATACTGATCAAACCAGGTAATGAATCTGAAGTGTATCCTGTTATAGAGTACAAATCTTTGTTGCAAATCCTTTTAATCTGTAAGTGCTTCAGAATTTTCAGGCAGAATTTTAAACAAAGCTTCCACATTGCAAAATTGGGGAAATTTCCTTCAAAAGATCCTCATTGGAGATATAGGAGTGTTGATATATGCTGGGGCGTGGGTGTTAAACTCAGATCTGATGCAGTATGAAGACACACTGGAGTTCTTGTTAACACACACACACACACACACACACACACACACTTCCTATATGTAATCTCTATTTTCTGAATTCCTGAATCATCATCTCTTAGTGAGGGTCTCGGAACTTAAGCATGGAATTTGCATGCTCTTCATCTGGCTGCCCCTAATAGTGACATCTTACATAGCTGTAGAACAATATCAAAACCAGGAAGTGGACATTGTTACATTACTGCTAACTAGACTAAAGACCGTATTCAGTTTTCAACATTGTGAAACCTGTATTTATTTGGCTGTGTATCCATGCACACATGTGGCTCTACACACTTTTGGAATTTTGCATTTTTGATAAGCCCTCCAGGTGTCTTATAATCAGACAAGGTGTCTATCTGCCGATGTAATGTAATCATTCACAAACAGAATGCAGGGGAGTTACCCGGTGGCTTTTTAAAAACTACAACGCCCAGGTTCTCCTTTAGGAGGTCTGGGATTGGGCCCAGGGGTTTACATTTTAACAAACACCTAGTTGATTCGGATACTGCTGCTCTAAAAACCAGACTTTGAGAAACCCAGTGGTCATGTGTAGCAGGTGAAACTAGGCTTCTGTGGAGAGGCATTCATGAAGGGGAAGCATGCTGTTACAGCAATGGGACATGTTAGTTATTTAAGGGAACATGTGTACTGGGACCAGCTTTTTTTATAATTACAGTACCTGTGTCAAGTGGTGCCGTTTGGTTCATTCGCCACTCTGGTACTCAACTTCCTCATTTGTAGGTAAAGTGAATGGATTATATCATCTTGTATGTCCCTTGAAGCTCTAAAATAATTTCAATTCATGCTTGTCATTTTCTCACTCTCTAGATTTGACAAAATTGTCATCTATTTTTTTTTGCAGGGCATGATGTAAGACAGACATTTCATGAAAGTTAGATTGATGTGAAGGGGTCAAGTTGATTTCATAAATCTAAGGACATTATTGATTATATAAATGTCATTGTTATATTTTCATCTTGAACAGTGGAGGTTCTTTCATAATAGAAAAAATTAATAAATTAATGCACCATTTTATAATATACATATTCCACAAACATCTAATAAAAATGAATTGCTTTGAGTAGGCTTTTCCATTCAAATTTAGTACCTGTGAATTTTCAGTTTTAGTTAATATTAAATTTTGGTAAATATTCTTTCCCCCTTCAGTTCAATGTAAATTCTTCAAGTAAATTATCTATCTTCCCATTTACTTTGTTCCATTTCTGACCTAATTGTTATGAACCACATTTTGTAAGCTCTCAACTGAAATCTCAATTATCCAAGCTAGTCAAGCAATTTAGGATGAGTTTGCTGAAAGCAGTTTTCTACAAGGATAGAATTAGACCAACAGCTGGAACCACTTCTGCCACCCAGAAATATAATAGTTTATTTATTATTGCTTCTCTTTATTGTATTCATTCACAGCTGAAGTCATTTGGCACAATTTAAGATATTTGGAAATGAAGACCAGTCTCTGTCTCTATAACTTTTGACAAGAACAATCATGAAGAAACAGAGTATACACACAAAAGCACAAAGTACAACTCCCTGTTTTCTCTTAATCCTAGTGAAAGTAGAGATGGCAGCTGGCAATCGGAACCTCATAGTTGAGTATCATATTCTCCCCAGATTTGATGACTTGGCCCTTTTAAGTATTCCTTATCTCAACTTTGATTTCTTAGAAAAACATTTTGTCTAGATTTCTGGCCTGTCACTAGGGAAAAGTTGCTGTAGGCATGCATGACTAAAAAGATTGCATTGCCAGTTTCCAGTGGCTGGGTTTAGTCATACAATCTTGCACTTAAATACTTGGTATTTAATTTTCTATTGATGAAATTCTTTCAACAAGATAATACCTCTTTGATTGTCATATAGTTCAATATTGTATTTGCTTATTATAGTACTAGAGGCCCGGTGCATGAAAATTCATGCACTGGAGGAGGGGTCCCTCAGCCCGGCCTGCCCCCTCTCACAGTCTGGGATCCCTCAAGGGCAGGAGGTGACCCGGTGATCAGGGGAAGGCAACACCCCATCACACCTCTGCTGCTGCCACTGCTGATAGCGCAAGCCTCGGCCAGCCCTGGTTACCTGAGCCTTGAGCGACCCTGGATGGCAGGACAGCTGCCATCCGAGGCTTACCTGCGCCTTGGGCCGGCCATGGGCAGCTGTGCAGCCACCATCTGAGGCTTGCCTGTGCCTTGGGCTGGCCCTGGGCGGCTGAGGGGCTGATGGGACTGGGGGACTCTGGAGGCAGGCGTGCAGAGCGGCTGGGCCCATCTGGGGGTGGGCCCGGCCTTGCCCATGCCTGCTGCCCCAGCAGGGCAGAGGGAACTAGGTGCCACCATCTTTTGGCTGTGGGTGCCGCCATATTTGAGGATGGGGCAGTCAATTAGCATATTCCCTCCTTATTGGCTGTGGGCGCTGCCATCTTTGTAATGGTGTGAGGGTTAATTAGCATATTCCCTCTTTATTAGATAGGATGGTAGTTTTAAGTACTACAAATAGGAGGCAAACTAAGTGGGTTAGGGATTAAAGGCTCAGTCAGATTAGTGAGGATTTTCATACTTTAGTAATACAGTTAGATTGTTTTGTTATAGTCTGCATTCCTTTCTGGGATCCTCCCCCACAAACAAACAAACAAACCAGCAAAAAACTCCTAAATGACTTTTAAATATTTTGTGTACATTAAGGTGCTTATTCTTTTGTGTTTAGTTTCTTTCTCTCTTGCCGTGTATTCCAATGTCTGCAAATGAAGTTTTATTGGAACACAGCCATGTTCATTTGATTATACTGCCTATGGCTGCTTTCATACTGTAACAACAGGACTGAGTAGTTATAACAAGGATGTATGTTGCACTCTTATTGCTTTTCATTGCAGCTTGTAGTTCTACAAATTACCACAACCCAGTTATAAGTTAACAACATTCTGAATGCTATACCTATTACTGTGCCATAACATTTATTTATTCATTTATTTTATTACCAGTGTTTACCAACCATGTTAAAGTAAGAAAAGAAGAGAAAAGTTGATTTAGCATGTTATACCGTTAAGGAGAAGTGGAGGGTGATTAATTTTGTTATTAGCTTAGATGGCAAAGCATTGTGTTTATTGCGCAGTGACACATAGCTGTGCTGAAATGGTACTATATTCATCAACATTATTATATTAAGCACTTATTAAAAATGGTCCCAATTACAGAAAAGTAACGTTCAGAAAAATTAGAATTAAAAATGGAATATATCACCAAAGCAAAATTTCTTCAAAAATGTTAAAATATTGAAATAAGGCTGAAATAAAAGTAAATTTCTGAGCAGCTCATTTGTTCACCAAGCAAGGAAAGCCATTTACCAATGTTGAGTTAATTTAATTGTGTTTGATTGCAGCAGATGAAGAAATGTGTCCAGAGAAAACAAACTTGATTAAGACTATTAGCCTTTTAGTGAGAACAGTTGCTTAAAGAGCTAAGGACATTGAGAACAACAGATGGAGTAAAATACTTTCCATATTCCTCCTGCTAAGTACAGCTAAAACTCTTTGGATATTATATATTAAAAAACATAAGATGATCTGAAAAGTAGAGAGAAGGCGGCAGACTTTCTTCAGGAGCTTAGGACCAGGGAATGATATAGTGGTGAATCCATGATCCCATGACCTTTCTTTTCTTTTAAAACTCATCTTTCCAATATGGGGATTGGTAATAATGCCAATGGGAACAGATAAAAATTCTCAAAGAAAAGCCTGCTCTCTAGCCAAAAGGGACTACTTAGGAAGACAGAAAAGTTTAGATCATCACTGTTCTACTCTAGCCAAACACCCCAGAAAACACTGTGGCCAACCCTCACCCCACCATCAATTAAAAGACAGAGCTTGGCAGGGTGGATTTTAAAACAAAAACAAAAAGAATCCTGACCCAGCTATATATAGACCGTTTACAGGAAACACCATTCAAATACAATGACATGGGTAGGTGTGAAAGTGTTAGGGTGAAATGAGACATACTATGCAAACCCTACTCAAAAGAAAGCAGGAGTGGCCATATCAATACCAGATTAAGTAGACTTCAGTACAAAGAGAGTGCTAGTTCCCCAAGAAGACATAGTAATCCCACATCTGTATGCACCAAAATGCTGAGCTGCAAAGCATGTGAAGCAAAAACTGATAGAACTGAAAGCAAAAACGGATAGAACTGAAAGAAGACAAGTCCATTATTATAGCTGCAAACTTCAATACTCATAACAACTGATAAAACAACTGACAGAAAGTCATCAAGAATGGAAGAACTGAACAAGACCATCAACCACAGTATCTAATAATCAATATTAAAAAATACCCTCTACCCAACAACAGCAGAATATATGTTATTTTCATGTATCCATGAAACATATACCAAGATAAATATTATCCTGGGCCATAAAACAAACCTCAAGAGATTTAAAGAATTGAATTCACATAATGTGTGTCTTCTAACCATAATGGAATACAACTAGAAATTGAGGACAAAAAGAGATCAGGAAAACCTCTAAACATTTGGAAACTAAACAGGAGACTTCTAAATAATTTATTGGTCAAGGAGGAAGTCCTGAGACAAATAACAAATACTTGAATGTAGTGAAAATTAAAGCAAGACATCAGAGATTGTGGGACACTGTTAAAGCAGTCCTGAGATGAAAATTTATAGCACTAAATACTTACATAGAAAAGAGGGAAAGTCTCAAGTACAGTCTAAGCCAGTGATGGCGAACCTTTTGAGCTCGGCGTGTCAGCATTTTGAAAAACCCTAACTTAACTCTGGTGCCGTGTCACATATAGAAATTTTTTGATATTTGCAACCATAGTAAAACAAAGACTTACATTTTTGATATTTTACATATTTAAATGCCATTTAACAAAGAAAAATCAACCAAAAAATGAGTTTGCGTGTCACCTCTGACACGTGTGTCATAGGTTCGCCATCACTGGCTCTAAGCTCTACTTCAAGAATCTAGAAAATTAAGAGTAAAATAAGCCTATAGTCAAGGGGTCTGGGATGGGGGAAAGAGCAGAGATCAATGAAATTGAAAACAGTTACACAATAGAAAAAGTTAACAAACAAAAGCTTTTATTGAAAAGATCAATAAAATAGACAAAACCCCAGCAAGACTGAGAAGTGAAAAAAGAGATAAGAAAGAAATGTTGTCAGGTTGAAATGGGATCACACTACAGAGTTTGCATACATTGAAAGGGTAATAAGAGAATACTCTAAGCAACTCTACACACAAATTTGATACTTTAGATAAAATGGACTAATTCCTTGAAATTAGTATAAACTAATTTATTAGTTTATTGGTATTATAAAACTCATCCAATGTATAGCCCAATAATTACTAATGAAATTGAATTTATACCCTAATACAACACACACACACACACACACACACACTCACACACACCAGAGTAAAAGTCCTGAAATAGCTCCACACAATTATGGCCAATGGCTTTTGACAAAGATGTAAATGTGATTCAATGGAGAATGAGTAGTTTTGTTAAATAATGGTTTTAAGCAATTAGATATTCATAACAAATATTGAATCTTGATTATAAACTTTACACCTATATAAAAATTAAGTCAAACTATCAAAGATTTAAATGTAAACATAAAATTATAAAACTTTTAGCTGATTGCATAGGAGAAAATCTTGGGAACCTATGGATTGGTGAAGATTTCTTAAATATGACATCAAAAGCATTTTTCAGAAAAGAATAACATTGATAAATTAGACTTCATAGAAATAAAAAACATTTTCCTCTAAGATAGACTCTATGAAGATGATGAAAAGACAAGTTACACTATAGAAAATATTTGAACATCACATATCTGAAAATGGGCTCAAAATTCAACAGTAAAAAACAACCTAATTAGAAGACAGGCAAATAATGTGGAGAGAAATTTCACCCAAGAGGATATATATGAGTGACAAAGAAGCACATGAAAAGATGTTTATCACAAGACAGCAATGAGAAATCTTTTAACACTGATTAGAACAGCTAATATTAAAAATAGTGACAATACCAAATGCTGTTCAGGATGTGGAGAAACTCAATGCCTCATACACTGCTGATGGGAATGTAAAGTGGTATACACCCACTATGGAAAATATTTTGGCAGTTTTTTAAAAAACGAAACCTACACTTACCATATGAGTCAGCAAATGAATTCCTGAGCATTTATTACAGAGAAATAAAAATTTAAGTCCACACAAAGACCTATATTCTATTGTTCATAGCAACTTTAGTTATAATAGCCTGAACTTGGAAACAGCCAAAATGTCCATCAATAGTCTAAAAGAGTGTGGAGTAGCTAATAAAAATGAATAAAATATTGATAATGTTCAATAACTTGGATGTATCTCCGGGGCATTATGCAGCTGGAATAAAAACTCAGTTTCAAAGGTCACATGCTGTATTTATATCATATTTTTAAATTACAAAATTATACAGATGCAAAAGAGATGAATCGTCAGGAGTTCGAGATGGTGGTGGTGGTGGTGGCCATGCTATGACTTTCAAAGGATAGCACATGGGAGATCTTTGTGGTGATGTCATAGCTTGATTGTGTGGTAGTGGTTACATTAATTTACCCATATAATAATAAAACAAAAATTATATACACATGTTGTATCAATATCACTTTCTCGTATTATTAGTATATAGTATAACTATGTGAAATGTAATCATTGGGAGAAATTAGGTGAAAAATACAAGGCACCTTACTGTATTATCTCTGTGCCTTTCTATCAATCTACAATTATTCCAAACTAGAGGTCCGGTGCATAAAATTTGTGCATGGGTAGGGTCCCTAGGCCTGGCCAGCAATCAGGGCCGATCTGCGGGGTGACCAGTGGGGCAATTGGGGGACCCCAAGCTGGCATCTGCCTTGGCTGGCCTAGGGCCTGTGAGCAGCTCCTGTGTTGAGCATCTGCCCCCTGGTGGTCAGTGCACATCATAGCAACCTGTTGTTCCTCCATTCAGTCAATTTGCATATTAGGCTTTTATTATAGAGGATGTAAAGTAAAAGAAATAAGGCAAATTATTTGAAACTAGAGTCCTGATGCACAAAATTCTTGCAAGGGGCTCAGCCCTCACAGCCACGGCGGCTTGCCTTGGCCCTCGTAACCCCGGCTTCATCAGGAAGGTCATCTGGAAGGATGTCTGGAAGGTCGTTTGGCTGTCCAGTCTAATTAGCATATTATGATTTTATTATTATTATAGATGGTTTTATTTGATTCTTGAATACTTTAGAGTATTTAATGCTAAATGTGAATTATTGTCATTTCCTTGAAGAGTGAATGTCAATTTCAGTTGGCTGAAGAATTAGCCCCTATGAATAGTCTGCATGAAAAAACTACAAGCAAAAATATTTTCAAAGATATTGTTTAATACCTCGAAAGTTTGAGAAAACTCTAACTCACTACAACCTGGAGTGGAATGTGTAAAGATGCCTTATATCTGATGATGATAACAATATGTAGAGTATAGTAAAATTTTAGTTGAAAAATTTATAAGGTTTTGAAAATGCACGGTACTCATTGCATTATTCACTAGCAGGTAATTTCTGGAAAATATTTTAACATTTCTAATAGATTTTCATGATAGGGACCACTAATACTATTAAGTTAGGTGTTATTTCCCAGAAAAATAATTTCATATTTCTCATTAGAAAACCTCTGTTCAATCTGTGTGCAACTTGTGTTACAAAAATTCTACTAGTTACTATATTTTTAATTCATCAATAAAATTTTTGTGAAAATTAATTTTCTTTTGTTATGTAATTACTTACAAAAATCTTCAATTTCACCTCTTAATACACAAAAGCAAAATATTTACTATCTGACTTTCCTTAGAAAAAGTTGGCTGGCCCTTGTTTTAGCTGGTTATCCTTGTCTTCTTCCTGATCTTAAAGGTAAAGCTTTTAGCTTTGAACTGTTGAGCATACTGTTAGCTGTAGGCTTGCCATATATGACCTTTATTATATTGAGGTATATTCTCTGAGTCTATACCCACTTTGCTGAGAGTTTTTATCTTGAAAGTCTGTTAAATTTTGTCAAATGCTTTTTCTGCAACTATTGAGGCAATTATATGCTTTGTATCCTTGATTTTGTTAATATGATGTATCACATCAATTTATTTATAGGTGTTGCACCAGCTTTGCATTGCTAAAATAATTTCCACTTGATCATGGTGTATGATCCTTTAAATGTATTGTTGATGTCAGTTTACTTATATTTTGTTGAGGAATTTTAAATCTGTGTTCATCAGGGATAAGGGCCGCTGTTTTCTTGTGGTGTCTTTGTCTGGTTTTGGTATAGAGTGATGTTAGCCTAGTAAAATTAGTTTGGAGGTTTTTCCTTTTTTTGTATTTTTTGGAGGAGTTTGGGAAGGATTGGCATTAATTCTTTTTTAAAAAAAATATATTTTATTGATTTTTTACATAGAGGAAGAGAGAGAGATAGAGAGTTAGAAACATCAATGAGAGAGAAACATTGATCAGTTGCCTCCTCCACACTCCCTACTGGGTATGTGCTCGCAACCAAGGTACATGCTCTTGACCGGAATCGAACCTGGGACCCTTGAGTCCACAGGCCGATGCTCTATCCACTGAGCCAAACCAGTTAGGGCTGCATTAATTCTTTTTTAAATGTTTGGTAGAATTTACCAGTGAAGCCTTGAATTTTCTTTATTGGCATGTTTTTGAAGAATCTACTTTTTGTATCTTTCTGCCCTTACCTTCTGTGTTCACCTGTTGCTGTTTTTTTCTGATTTATAAAGTTAGTTGTGTTATTTTGGTGCATAACTGTGAGATCTTTGTTATTAATTTTGCTTTTAGCCTTATGAAGTTCCTTTTTATAGTGTTTTATGCTTTTTGGTCTGAATTTTACGCTGTCAAATTTTGTCATTATTATTTCCAGTTTCCAAGTATATATTTGCTCATCTCTTATTTTTTTGCACCTTGAAGATGTTTTTTTTTTTTTTTTTTAGGTATGTCTCTTGTGTGTAACATAGCCTTGAATTTTGCTTTATGACCCTATTAGAGGCCTGGTGCATGAAATTCGTGCATGGTGGGGAGGGTGTGTGTCCCTCAGCCCAGCCTGCACCCTCTCCAATCTGGGACCCCTTGAGGGATGTCTGACCTCCCAGTGGGATCGGGCCTAAACGGGCAGTCGGACATCCCTCTCACAATCCAGGACTGCTGGCTCCCAACCACTCACATGCCTGCCTGCCTGATTGCCCCTAACCACTTCCCTGCCGGCCTGGTTCCCCCCAACTGCCCTCCCCTGTAGGCCTGGTCACCCCCAACTGCCCTCCCCTGCCGGCCTGGTTCCCCCCAACAGCCCTCCCCTTCAGGCCTGATCCCCCCCAACTGACATCCTCTGCAGGCCTGATCGCCCACAACTGCTCTCCCCTGCCGGCCATCTTGTGGTGGCCATCTTGTTTCCACATGGGGCGGCCATCTTGTGTGTTGAAGTGATGGTCAATTTACATATTACTATTTTATTAGATAGGATTTGGGAGTCTATTTAAACAAATTAAGAATGTCCATTTGTAGTTATTAATATGGGTATTATGTCTCAATTATGTAATTTTATTTTTGTTAAACATAATATACATAATGTTATATACTTATAGTCTTTGATTTTTTGTGATTATTTACTCTTAAAAATTCTTTTGGTATTAAGAATGGTTTGAAATTTTATTGTAGTGGTTAAATTTATACTTGCTTCTTTATTTTTCATTCTATTGATTAGTTGTTTACTTTCTATTTTACCTTTTAACTTCTACTACTTACCTACATAGCAGTTATTGACCTTATTTACATTCTTCCTTTTTTCTCTGTTTATTTTAAAATGTCTTATTTTCACTTTCCCAGATTATCTAACATTTACATATTATTTTTCTCCTTTGTCTCACACTTTTTTGTCTTTTTTTTTTTAAATATATTTTATTGATTTTTTACAGAGAGGAAGGGAGAGAGATAGAGAGTTAGAAACATCGATGACAGAGAAACATCGATCAGCTGCCTCCTACACATCTCCTACTGGGGATGTGCCCGCAACCCAGGTACATGCCCTTGACCGGAATCGAACCTGGGACCTTTCAGTCTGCAGGCTGACGCTCTATCCACTGAGCCAAACCGGTTTCGGCACTTTTTTGTCTTAAAGGTATAAGTAATAAAATTCATTTGTCTTTTGCTGAAGTTTCTAAGTGCTTTCTTAGATGAAACTCATCCTAGTATCTTTCTCAAGATAGCTTCATGAATAGAGCAATTTTTGAGATCCTGTAAGTTTATAACTACCTTTTAATAGCCTTGACATTTGAAGAATAGCTTGGCTGAATATAAATTTCTTGGCTCCAAATTTATTTTATTGAGTTTCTGAAAATGTTGCTCCATTCTTGTATTGCCTAATATGCAGTTGTCAGGAAGTCAGTGGTCAACAGATTGATTTTCCTTGGTACTAAACAATAGCTCAGTGGATACGAAATTCACTTGTTTTGTAGAATTTCTTTAAAATGCTGGTCCTCTCTTTTCTTGATTTGTATGTGGTTACTGATAAGTCTTGTCAACAGGGTTTTCCTCCCTTTCTGAATGACTATCATTTTTTCCTAAATCCCTTAAGATATTTTTCTTACTTTTGTTTCAAGTCTAGTTTTATTGGGATACATCAGTTTTCTCAGGATAGAGTGGAGACTTTCAATATGTAGATTTACATCTTCTTTTATTTCCAGAAAGTTTTCTAAGGTTTTTGTATATTAATTATATTCCATTGCTTTCTTCTTTATTTCATGAATAATTGTATGTATGTATTGTACCTTCTTTGCCTATCTTCTACTTCTGTCACATTCTCTGTGATTCTTTCCATTTTTTTAAAATTACTTTTTCATTCTTTTGGCTTTTTATTAATGTCCCTTTTTCATTTAAATCACTTCTGCTCTGGGATTCTTGTAATTTAGATTTAATTTCTCCTCATTTTGAATTCCTGATAGCACTGTTTTCATAGCACAACTCAGACATGTTTGAATTATTTTCCAGTAAGAATGGCATTCTCATAGTAGGATTGATTTTCTCTCTGTTCTGTCATCTGTAGGCTCCATGCTGTCATTTCCTCTTCTCTTCATGACTGTCCCACAAGCCTTGGTTCTGGAGCTGGGTATTATGAACTTGGATGTTCATTTTTCTATTTATAGGTACACTATCCCCCTTATCTGTAGGAGGTATGGTCTAAGCCCCCCAGTGGATGCTTGAAATTGCAACTAGTACAGAGCCCTAAATATATTATGTTTTCCCCTATTTTTACATACTTTTGATAAAGTTTAATTTATAAATTAGGTACAGTAAGAGATTAACAACAATAACTAATAATCTAATAGGATAATTATAATACTATACTATAATAAAAGTTATGGGAATGTAATCTCACTCTCTCTCAAAATACTGTACTCTATTCACCTTTTCACTTAAGGAAAGCTTCTCTTTGGCATGTCCGAATTTTCAGCATCACTACTCTTGCACTTTAGGACCACTATTAAGTAAAATAAGGGTGACTTGAACACAAGCCCTGAAATACTGTGACAGTCAATCTGATAACTGAGACGGCTAAGTGACTAACAGGTGGGTGGGTACAGAGCATGGATATGTTGGGCAGAGGTTGGATACATGTTCTAGGTGGGATGGAGCAGGATGGTGAAAGCTTTTATAACACTACTCAGAACAGTGCACAATTTAACATTTATGAATTATTTCTGGAATTTTCCATTTAATATTTTTGAAGCATGGTTGTTGACCTAGTTAACTGAAACTGCATAATGCTAACTCACAGAGAGGAAGGGGACTACTATAATTTGAAGGAGATTAGAGTTGTCTCTATAATTTGGAGGTAATATTACCAAATCTGTCCCTTACGTGGCTTGGTAACTCTCAAATACTTTTTTTCAGATTATTGAGCCAATGGAGTGGTTAAATATGTTTTTTATTATTATAAAGGGAGAGTAATAATGACAGTGTGGCTTGGCACAGGGATAGACATATAAATAAATGGTAGAGACTAGGGAGTTCAGAAACATATCACACATATAAGTTATATTGATTTGTGACCAAGAATGTCAGTGCATTCAGTGGATAAAGAATATATTTTTTAACAAGTGATAATGAAACCAGAAAAAAAAAAGAACTTGACTCTTATAGCATATGGTGTAAATTAACTTGAAATGAATCATAGGCCTAAATATAACAGTTAAAATGATAAACATTTCTAAAAGAAAATATATGAGAAAATATTCATAGCTTTGAGATAGGCAAAGAGTTTTTTAAGGCATAAAAAGCATTAATCATAAAAGAAAAAATGATAAATTGGACTTTATCAAAATTAAGAATTTTTGCTTTTTGAAAGATTACATTAAGAAAATGAAAAAGGAAGCCACAGTTTGGGAGAAATACTTGAAATATACACATTTGACCAAAGACTTACAGCCATAACTGATACAATTCCATAATAAAAAGAAAATCAATCCAATAATATAGGGCAATAGATTTGAACAGTTGCTTCAGAATAACTGATCTACAAATGGCCAATAAGCCCACGGAAAGATGCTCAACATCATCAGCCATCAGAGAAATGCAAATCTAAAGCGGAATGGGGTCCCACTACTCACAAACTAGAATAGTTGAAGTTAAAAACAGTAGCAATAAAAAGTGTTGGCTTTTGAAATTTTATAGGTTTCAGGTGCGATTGTAAAATGATACACTCACTTTGGGCAACTGTTTGGCAGTTTCTTTAATGTTAGCCATATATTTACCATATGATTTAGCTATTTCACTTTTTGGTATATGCCCAAGAGCAATGGAAATATATGTCCACATAAGACTTGCACATGAATGCTTATAGTAGCTTTATTCATAGTAGCCAAAAATTATAAACAACCCATGAACATAAGCTGATGAATGAATAAAAAAACTGTGGTAATACTCACATACTAGGCTATTACTCAGTAATAAAAAGGAACAAACTACTGATATATGCCACAATATGTGTGGATCTCAACGACATTGTGCAAAGTGAAAGAGCAGGCACAAAGTACAATATTGAATTCTATGAAAATCTAGAAATGGAAAATCTAATGTGTAGTGATGGAAAGCATATCAGTGGATGCTTAGGGCCAGAGGTGGGCTGAATTGACTGGGAAGTGGCACAAAGGAACTTTCTAGAATGATGGAAATATTCTGCATGTTATTGTGGTGATGTTTACATTTGCGAAACTCATCACACTGCTCACTTTTAATGGGTGCATTTTTAAAATGTGAGTTATGCTGTAATGGAGTTGATAAATTATAAAACTGGTGAAAATCTTAATCACCTCTTCCTGTTATTTATTCTTTTTATGAGACAGAGGAATAGTATAGGAAATTGGTTATTATAATGCTTTTAATGAGCGAGATCCCTTTGCAAAATGTTTAAAACAGTTAGTACAAATAAAGTTCAGAAATAGTCACTTATCCTTAATATTAAAATGATTTGTAAATATATATATTTATTTATGATCTATTTTTCTTCAATATTTTATTAAATAGAGACTACTTGCTTCTCAGAAGCAAGGACCATTTCCTCTGATTGTTATGTGAATCTACTTTGGTTGTTCCAATGATTATTTTCATGTATGTGTAACTGTAGCATTAGTCACAATGTCCCTGTTTTAGACGATGCTTCCTTTGTTCTTTGTATGCTTTCTAACTGTTGTTGGTAAACATCCGTCTTCTACATTAGAAAAGTGAAACATCAAAAACCTTTCATCTCTCAGAGTGTTCTGAAGTTTCATTTTTAAATGTCTTTCACCCCTCCAGAGGTTTTGCAGACCTATTATATCTTTTTCACTTGGGGAGTACAAATGATTCCATTCTAATAGTAACTTATTTGAAAACATCACCAAACTTATCTGCTTCCTCTTCTAAAATCTGACCAGCAGAGATTTTAAAAATAACAGAAATTTCAACTGACATATGGAATGACTGTTTTTTCCATAGGAATCATGCTCCCTGGTTAGTAGTCCTGAATCTAAAACCACACCTTCTGCAGAGCCAGAATTATGACCGTTTGCAACATCATGGATGGAGCATTATGCTAAGTGAAATAAGTCAGTCAGAGAAAGATAAATATCATACGATCTCACTCATTTGTGGAATATAATGAACAACATAAACTGATGAACAAAAACAGATTCAGAGACAGAGAAGCATCGATCAGATGCTCAAACCTCAGAGGGAAGGTAGGGGAGGGTGGGGGTAAGGGGGAGAGATCAACCAAAGGACTCGTGCATATAAGCATAAGCGATGGATGCAGACAATAGCGGGGTGAGGGTGAGGGCAAGACTGGGGGAATGAGGGGACAATGGGGGGATAAAGACACATCTGTGAAAGAAAATAGATGCCTTGCATGGCTGTTCCCTTGTAACCTAATTGCCAAATACATGCATCCTATTTTGCTAGGGCTTCCATAATAAAAGACCACAGAATTGGTGGCTCACACAAGGGGGACTTATTTTCCCACCATTCTGGAGGCTGGAAGTCCAAGATCAACGTGCTTGCAGGGGTGGTTTCTCCTAAAGTCTATCTCCTTGGCCTGCAGACATCCACCTCCTCACAGTGTCCTCACGTGGTCTTTCCTCTGTGTACTTACATCCCTGTGTATCCGAATTTCCTCTTCTTATGACATTAGTTAGATTGGATTAAGACATACACTGCCAACCTCATTTCAGCTTAATGTCTTCTTTAAAGGCCTTATCTCTACAGTCACATTCTGAGGTAGCATTAGGACTTCAGCGTATGGATTTTGGAGGGAGGAGACACAGTTCAGCCCTTCACAACACGTTACTCATCATTCCCTTCCATGTGGTTCTCTCGCCCCATAAGATATCAGTAGACTCTCACGTAAAAACTGACTTGGCAGAATATTCTGTTAGACCCTCTATGAACAGTGCTCCGAGTGAATCATCTTCCTCCTGCTCCAGTTTTGCTTGACTGCAAACTGTACTAGTACATTGATGCCAGAGATGATTCACTTTGCCAATTGTGTTTAGGAACAAAAGTTATGCAAAATTCGACCCAGTTTGCTAACTCTGTGACTAACATCTGGGAGGGAGTCACTCATTATAGAGTGTGGACACAATCTTATTTAAGTAGCTGTTGTTATATAGTCTGGTCAGAAACATCACATCTGGAGCTTTCAAAGGGAATTCCATCTCTGTTGTAGCTGTCTCCAGAATATAGGCCAAGTAGTTGTATTTTTTTTAATATTCATCTTCTGTTCCGTAGCATACGTTTTTGTGAGCATGTGGTTTACATTTGAATTTGTTTCCACAAGTATGGATACATTTTATTGAGCATTTCCTGAGTTCACATTGGGAAAGTATTATTATTCCAAAACAAGGACAACTAAAAGGCAAAAGGAAAGGTTGTACTCTCGTCAGCAAATGAGTCCTTGTTTCAGAAATCAATAGGGAGCATGGAATAGACTGATGCATCTCAGAGGGAAGGGGGGGGGGAGGGAGGGTGGGTGGGTGGGAAGAGATTAACCAAAGAACTTTATGCATATATGCATAATTCATGGACACAGACAATAGGGTGGTGAAGGCCTGGGGTGGAGGGACGGGTGCAGGGTGGAGGGGGTCAATGGAGAGAAAGAGGGGACATCTGTAAAAAATGAATAGAAAGTCTCAGCTGATATTTAGGGAAATAGAGATGGAAATTGTGCTTCCATCTTCCTACATTGTAAACTATATGTCATCACCAAAATGGGAAAAGATTTCTAGATGTAGCTAATTTAACCACCATAAGTTGAAGTTGAGAAGAAATTGTCATGATCCCTATAATTACTGCCTTGCTATATACAAAACAAATAGGCATGACTGTTCTAAGATAGTTCACGAAGCATTCCACAGTCACCAAGGGCACTCTGACAAGCTCCTTGCTTGGAACGATGGGCCTCACCCTTTTCCTGGCATTGCCTTCTGTTTCTGGCTGTGCTGTAGTGACCACATTCAGAGATCTCAAATTAGTACCTCATATGCTGAATTTGGCTATAGGTGGGTTTAATTTGTCTCATACAGTCTTAAAATCAGTCTTCACATAAAAATGTAGAAACTTGTGAATTTGCTTTTCAAAAATTATGGGATTGGTGAATTTTCAGGAAATTGAGCCCTGGTTTAAAAACACACACACACGTATATATAACACCTATCCACCTAAGGGTCTTTGATCAAATTTTATAAAATTAGCAGTTATTTCACTTAGCATAATGCTTGTCAAACCTCAGAGTGAAGGTAGGGGAGGGTGGGGGTAATGGGGAGAGATCAACCAAAGGACTTGTATGCATGCATATAAGCCTAACCAATGGACACAGAAAGCGGGGGCGGGGGGGGGGGGGCGTGTGAAGACATGAAGTTATGGGGTCGGGAGGAGATAATGGGGGGATAAGGACGCAGATGTAATACCTTAATCAATAAAGAAATTTTTTTTTAAATATATATTTTTTTATTGATTTTTTACAGAGAGGAAGGGAGAGGGGATAGAGAGCCAGAAACATCGATGAGAGAGAAACATCCGATCAGCTGCCTCCCTGCACACCCCCCACTGGGGATGTGCCCGAAACCAAGGTACATGCCCCCGACCGGAATCGAACCTGGGACCTTTCAGTCCGCAGGCCGACGCTCTATCCACTGAGCCAAACCGGTTACGGCAATCAATAAAGAAATTTAAAAAATTAGCAGTTATATTACTATTGTAGTAAGATGATGAATTTTGTAGTAAAGGATAAAATCATTGAAAATGTAAACAAAATGCTATGTTCTACCTAAAATGCGTAAGAAATACTTCAGATTCATCAATGTGCTTCTGAAAGCGTTGGTAATTCAGAAATTAAAACAAAGATATAGTTTTATAAATTTCTGAAAGCTTTCCCTGCCTGCTTTCTTTTGCTCCTTCACTCCATCTTTTCTCTAATCAATAAGTAATAAATGATTCTATTTTAGGTGAGAAAGATTAAACTTGTTTTGTCAAATAACTTTGGGTAGTGGTAGAGGTGTCATGTATGTCACTATTAGTAAAGAAAATGCTATTTTCCTGTATTACATTCAATGCACATGTACCTACATACCTGCACATGTTGCATACACCTCCAGCTAGTGTTTCTATGTAGAAATTCCCGCTGAGCATTTTTTTTTTTGAAATTTGAAATGTTTTCTGAATCATGAGGAAAATTAGTAAAAAAACTGGGAAAATGAAGAAAAATATAGTTTTGATGTGAGACTGAAAGTTTAACCATCTATACAGGTGTTACTGGTTGGAAGGAATCGACCATTATGAAGTCAAAATCAAGAGCAGGAAATGCTGCCTCTGTGAAGTGGAAGGTTAAAGTTGGCATTTCCGGGAAGCAGCACGGGTCAGGTAGGAGAGAGGTGGTGTCCATATACCAGCCTCCTTGTAATTCGTGCTCTTATAACTAACTGTATGTTCATGGTCCTATCCGGCTAACTGTGAATCACTGTGGCAAATTAAATACTAATAAGGTTATGCACGTAGGTTATGCAAATCGTTTTGGTGGTATCACAAGAAATAACAAGTTTTAGAAGCAAACTGTGTCATTTAATTAGCAGTTTTTACACATGCCCTTGATAGACCTGAATATTATGTTATTCAGATACTACCTAAAAATGTCCATGGGAGTTTTTCATTAGTTGAGTATTTTGCTAAAGGTGACAGTGTTTTGTGAATGCCATTAAACTTAACATTTTTTAAATTTACTAAACAATTGTTTAAAGATATATACTTAAGATTTTAGGAATTCCTGATACTTCCCAGGAATTCTGATTTCTTGTTTCTAGACTCTGAAAATTAACACCTACAGGGAATTTGGAGACATTATCTTCCACTAACTTCTGGAGTTGTATGGAGCCAAAATTTCTCATTTGAAACATGTTTTCTGCCACTTATTTGGTGGCTCAATAATGGTCTAATTTGGCAAATATGGAAATGGAGCAATTATTTTATTTTCTGGGAAAAATAGAAAAGTAAATACTCTGTGTGTAGGAAATTAAATGGATCATTATTTTTTTGGTAAAATTGAAACTATGGGAATCAGTTGCGAATCAGTTAATAATTCTGAAACAATCTCGTATACTTTCTATTTCCGTGTAAAGTGAATTAATGTGCATTTAATACAATCCATTACTTATTCACATTTTATTTAATGATAAGTAAAATTTACTCACCCCTCCTGTTTTGCTCTGGGAAAGCAATGCTATGAATATTGAAATTTACATAAAAGATTTCTAAAATTACAAGTATAAACTTAAAGGACATTAAAAACCTGATTGTTCACATACTTGTGATGATGACTCATATCTTATAAAGCTTCTTTGGGAATCCACAGATCTTTCTGTATTTAAAAAATGTAAATGACTTTTTTGCCCATGGGGAGATTAATAAATTCACTAAGGTGAAAAAAAATGAATCCTGTCTTTCCCAGTAAGAAAATTGCTCAAAGATTAATTTAGTCTGTTTAATTTAGCTCTCAAATGTTTCGCAGAGCTCTAAAATATTTTTTTTTACCTTCCTTGCACCTGGGGCATCAATTTGATTATTTTTACTCTTGATTTTAATGTATCTACTTTATTCTATATCAAGCTATTTTCATTTTCATTTTATTTTCCCCTTGGTTTCTTTTTTTTAAAGAAAATTATTGCTATTCATATTTTGCTGATGATCTCCTCTTACATTATTTTGGGCTCAAAGCTGGGAGGGATTTGTTATAGATATCACTTTCTTCTCTCCTCTTCCCTTTCTCAGTTCTTTCCCTACCCTACACATAAATGCACATCATCAGTGTGATACACATGTTGTTTGTTCAATACGTGACACAGTTCTTTTTCAAGAAGCCTAACATTGTAAGCTGAAGGAGCCCCTCACAAACCTTAGGAAACATTTAGTAACAAGCCCCTGGCCTGTAAGATCCTGTAGTATTTACCTAAAGTGAAAGCTGTCTGAGTCAAATTCCACATTCCTTATGTATGCTCTTTGTAACAAACTCCATAGTTGACTCACATGTTTTCACCACCTGCTTTAAACAGCATGGTGGTTGCTCTGTGGCAGTTACATAACTCGAGGTCAACGCTTGGTAGTTTACTTCTTCCATAATCATCTTTATACTACAAACTGTAATGTAAATGTAAGAAAATTCTCTTATTATTTATTACACTTTATTGTCTTCCCCTGATATTACTCTGGCTAGATTTCCTTATAAAATATGCCAGGTTTTATTGTTTATTTTATGCTTGATATCAACATTCATTTGCTTTCTTTGTGACCTTCTTTGCTTATATATAATTTGTAAGTGATGAACAATTTTATTTTGACTTGAAGTAGACATTTTTTTTTTTTACAAAACAATGAGATCTAGCACCTTTTCTGGTAAAAGTGATCAATCTTAATGGAAATATTTACTGTCCTGAGAGTAAGATTAGAAAAGAATTATTTTGCTGATAAAGCCAGTATGGTGTGTTGGCATTTTGATGTAATATTTTGCTTGATCTAAAAAGAGCATATCAATACCTCTGAATATTTTAAATGTAGAGAATTGCTCAAATTTTGGACAAAATTTTATGAAATCCAGAACACTAAAGCGAAGGGAACTATATATTCTTCCTGGATGTTCCTCTCAGTGTCCATTGGGACTTAAACACCAGATCTGTGAATTCATGGAACCTCTGAAGCAGGGGAAAGGTGTTGTTTCTACTCTGCATATTACATGCTCCTTTAATTCTCTGGGTGGGGCTGAAGGACACATCACCAATGACTCCAAAAGTACTTGCAGGGCGGCAGAGTAGCTGGCATCTTTACCTTTCCTAAGTGGCATTTGACTGCTTTTCATTACCAGGGGTGTCACTTGGGAATGATGACAAATCTGTAAGCCAGATGCTTCTTTTTGTTGGGCACAGAATCTGCTTTTGCCTCCCTAATGAAAAATGAATTCAAAGAGCAAGAAGATACCATTTCAATAAGACTAGGGGAAAGATGCACCCCATAAACTGTCTACAGAATACAGAATAAGTGAAATGTTATGACAGGGAAAAATATGTGTTGGTAACATAGCTTGACTCATATTACAAGAGCAAAATTGAAACCATACTTCTGGAGGGTACAGACGGTGACAACTGGAAAGGTACTCTGGAATGCTATTTCAGAATGTGTCATGCAGACCCTCTTCTGCTCAATCACTTTCATGTGTAGGACAAATATATCTCAGGAGGAAAAAGCAAGTTTGCTTCTAAGTTTTGGATTGGAAGGCTGGGAGGAGGAAGGAGTGAAGAAGGCAAAATACTAAAATAAAAGAAATATGTTATTTAAAGCAACATTTAATGTTCTATTAAGGAAACATTACACACAAAATAAGACTAAAGTCTAATAATTGCATGAAGAAGTATGAATCATAAAGGTCTTGATACTGGCCCATAGGGCAGAGTATATATGGCTGAATTAGTTCTAATCTTTACATCATCTGGTACTTTATATATTTTTTAAAGAGGTAAATATAGGGGGAAGGAGAGTGGGTGGAGGTTTAAGAGGGTATAGGGGGATAAATGGTGATGGGAAAAAAAGTAGATTATTTTGAATCAAATGCATTGTAATTTTTTATTTTAGTGTCAAAGTTAAATGAATTTGAGAGAATTAAATATGTAAGCAAAAAGAAGGTAACAAATAATGTCTAATCTAGATTTCTCTTTAATTTTTAATTTTTCTTTGTTGTTTTTTTTTGCTTTTCATTGAAGCGAGAAGTAATTGTAAAAAAGTAAAAACACAGTATTTACTTTTTTGGGCAAAAGTGTCAGAAAGTTGTGTGCAATGACAATTTCTTATGATGTATTTGTAGGTTAATGAACCTAAAATAAGAATTTAATTCTTTTTCCACCCCCGTATTGTTAATACATGATTGATATTTATCACCATGTAAGTTTAAGGAGAACAGTATGATGTTTTTATTTACATATATTGTGAAATGATTATCATAATATGTTCAGCTAACACCCATCTTTTCATATATACATAATTAAGATAGAAAGAAAGAAAAAGGAAAAAATCTTCTTGTGATGAGAACACTTAGGATTTACTCTCTTAACTTTTCTGTGTATCATAGAGCATCATGTTATACATTATCCCTGCTATATATATATCTTAGAACTGGAAGTTTGTATGTTTTGGCTATATTCCTCCAATTCCCACTCACTACACCCTCTGCCTATGATAGCCACACACTGATTTCTTTTTCTATGAGTTTGGTAGGTTCTTTTCTTTTTTTAAGGTTCCACATATAAGTGAGAACATACAGTATTTGTCTTTCTCTGTCTGATTTATTTCACTTAGCAAATTGCTTTCAAATTACTTCCACATTGTTGTAAATAGTAGAATTTCCTTGTTTTTTTTTATGTCTGATTGTCCACCAAAAATGTGTAATACATTAACAACCAATAGCTCAATTTGGAAAATGCAATGTATTTTAATAAACACTGCTTTTATTTTAATAAACACTGCTTTTATAATTATTCAAAGTATGTATATACATTTTTGGAATACACACACACAATATGATACCACAAGTCCTTTATCCATTCATCATTGAGATAATGAGTGAACCTTGAATGGTCTCAGGGATACAGCTCAACTCATCCCCCATGAATTCAGAGAGTTTTATACTGAGTGAGTGTTAAACAACTTTTCAAATTCTTCTCTGAAGCAGGGCTGTGGAGGTTCTTTTTCATTCAAAGGAGCCAAGTAAACACAGTACCTCTTATTTACCCTGAACTAGCAGTGCTCCAGGAGCCTCCTGGCAAATGTGATCTGAGGGCAGCTTGGGGGCAAGGACTTTCTGTGCTGCAGGCTCTGCACCCCTGCTGCTGGAATGTGCTGGCTCATACCAGGTGCACAATGAGGCACTGAGGAGGGAAGGGAGGGAGGGAGGGAGGGAGGGAGGGAGGGAGGGAGGGAAGAAGGAAGGAAGGAAGGAAGGAAGGAAGGAAGGAAGGAAGGAAGGAAGGAAGGAAGGAAGGAAGGAAGGAAGGAAGGGAAGGAAGGAAACACTTTCTCCACTCCCTTTGTAAAACTTTCATTTCTGTTTCATTGATTCCATTTCATTGATTCCTGGCTGCTCCCTCTCAGTGATATGTGTGTGTGTGTGTGTGTGTGTGTGTGTGTGTTTTCCATCCATTGAGACATGCCTGTTTCCTCCTTATTCACTTGCCCATGGAATATCTTTGTTGTTTAAATTTCACTTTGCTTCTCTTCTAGGTCTATATTCCATAAGCAAGCAACTCACCCATGATTTTACATACCATGTAGTGTGTGGCACCTGAATACACAGCTGCAAACCTTCTTTAGGGCTCTAGAACCACACAACTATTTGCCAAATGGATATTTCCATTTAAAGTCTTATGTAAATCACACCATTCATGATTCAATGAATGTCCCCATTTTATAAATTTGTTCTTCCTTTTTTTTTTTTTAGTTCCCCTTTACCTACTTCCTGGAACCAAAATGGTTATCTCAGCATCCTAGATTATGTCTCTTCTCACCTAATGAGATGGCAAACACTAATATCTATTTCTTAATATTTTCATGTTCATGTGCTTCTTGACACTAATTGGTTCCTGTCTTGACTTCCCTCTCATGCTGCTGCAAGAGCATCCTAACTGCTACCTGCCTCCAGTCTCCCCCTCCCCCTCCACTTCCCCATTGCTGTCAGAGCCATCTTTCGAAAACCCACTATGGTCATGTCACCTCTCTACTCAAATTTATTTATCATTTTTCTCTAAGATATCAAATTAGGATTTAAATCTTGAGTTTAGTATACAAGGCCTTCCACTAACTGGCCTATCTCCAACTTTCTAACTACATCTTCCACCCTTGTGCCATGGGCTCCTGTAATGTACACCTAGCTACTTGTAATCAAGTTCTATTTCTTTCATGCTTCCATGTCTTCATTATTTCTGCTATTTCGCCTGAAATATCTGCCTGAATCCCTTGTCTTCCTTCTGCCTATCTCCCTACTGCTTATTTCCACAAACTCTGTTCTGAGCCACGTGCTCCCCACCCCTTCCCCCCCCCCCCCCTGCATCAAAAACAACAACAACAAATCTTCTCCTTCTCAACTCGACTTTGATCTGTGTAATGGATATACAATCCCTTTATTCTCCTGTTATTCCAAAAACCTAGCACTTATCACATTGTATGATAATTTCTCCCACCTTTAGCCCTATTCAACTAGGCCCAGAACATATCACACTGCCTGACACATAATAGACACTAAATGGTTGCTGAATGGATAAATACACAAATTCATATCTGGGATTTAATTATGATTTGGAGATGAAGAAAAAATATGATTCTGGTAATGGATAGTTTGGCTCTGACCTATTGTGATTTTTCACACATCATTCCAGATATTTGGATTTTAATGATAAGATTAAAAGCACGCTATTGAGAGTAAAGTAGGGTATGACTTTGGATTTAATGTATCAAGTTTAGTGATTGTTTTCTTTAGTCTTTGGGTTTTATGTTCATGTGAAACTTGGACTAAACTGAGCTGCTTGAGTTTCATTATGAAACTAAAGCTTGTATCTTCTCATACTAAAACCTCAGTTTAAAACTCAGCAGTTTCAGGGGATCATTTCATAAAAATGTCAATTCTTGCAGTTTTGGAGTTGAGTGACAGCCAAAAGTTTTAGCAAAACATCTGAGCAAAATTACTCACCAATACTTCAGAAATGGTGAATAAAGCATAGCAAAACTGAAAAGGAGAGCTCTCAGTTACATTATTTTAGCTACAAATTAAATGTGTTTTAGACAAAAGTTCTGATCTCGGAAAAATTTCTTATGACCTTGAAATATTCACAGGGTCATGTAAAGTTTTTTTTTTTACTCACCTCTCACATTCTTATTCTTCATTCGCTTCAACTTTTCAGAAAACCTCTAACCCTGACCCTAGGTTTCCAGAATATTCTCATCTATTTGTGGTTTCTTTCCTTAAAAAAAGAAAACTGACTTAAAATAATTGGAGAAAACTTACTGTGAGAAAAATAGGAAAATTTCTTAATCTCCAGGTATCTTATTTTTCTCTCATTGTCACTATAATAAAAGATTTTATACTCCGTTTAAAATGTAATTCTATGTAGGTTATTTCAAGCTAAAAGTGTATTAATTATTAAACAGAAAGCATGAATACGATAGACAATTTATCACTGAACTAAATTCTTAATATATAGAGTAATTCACTTGCCAAATCTCGATGTGAAATTTTTATAATTCTTACATTTGACTTTCTATTAAAACATGTCTATAGCTTTAATGTCATTTATAAGGTCTGTATTACCATGACTTACAACTTACATGAAAAGATTTTAAACTAAATTAAATTTCTCTTCTGACACATTTTGATTTGTTTTAATACTTTCTCTTTGATTTCTTGCTGCCTTCTTTGTATCTCATAGCAAGTGTATAATTTAATATAAGGTCAGTCTATGTAAGCGGCATGTTTCACAGTATTTCTGTAGTGTTACTTAGTCTAACTTATTAACTTTTGTTGACACTGGAAGCAGTGCTGATCAGTACAACTGACTAGAAAAGAAGCAATATGAATGCTTTCAAGGAAGCAAAATATATGCCATGTTACTTTTAAAAGTCACTATCTGCATTCTCTGCAATCTTTTATTTAAAGAATACACGCATGGTTATTACACTATGAAGAATGTACATGGGCATCTAAGTTAGATGTCATCTAATTTCCATGAAACCACCTGTTTTAGTTGGGATCCAGAAACCATACCAATAATTGGAAATGGTAAAATGTAACATAAAGGAGGGTGGACTTCCAATATGACAATGTGAGATGCTCTGTGGACCTTATTTCCATTGAAACTGGTGAAAATTGAACAACAACAACAACAACCACCATTTAAAATCTCTGGAACTGGTCTTCAGGGAATATGAATGAAGAAAATATCTACTCAAGAAAATCTATACAGATTCTGTAGGGAAAACAAGAGTCTATGCTATTTCAACCATAACCACCCCCTTCCTCCCCTCTCCCAGCAGTCCAGAACACTTCCTTCTAAGTAGGAGGAGGAGCTCATAAGAGGAGCATGACATCAGCATTTCTCCTCTTGCCACCAACTAACCTATTCCTGAGGCTAAGTTCTGGGTAGGTGCTATTGAGAGATGAGAGATTCTTTTTTTTTTAAATTATCATTTTAGATATAAAAAAGATTATTCTACCATTTCTAGAGAAAGGCAAAAGAACTGGAATAGAAAAACAAGTTTATAAAAGGAAACTGGAAGAAATCCCTTTACTTGGTATTGAGGCTTACTACAGCCACAGTAATTAAGAGAGTGGAATAGTGGTGGAGTAATTGATATCCAACAGAATAGACAACCCAGAAATACATCCCCACACAACTGATTTTTAACAAACACAGGAGGAATGGGAGGAAGCCTTTTGAAGAAATGATACTGAAGCCACTAAACATTTATAGGTAATTAAAATTTACCTGAACCTACACCTCATATTCTAAACAAAAATTAACTCTAAATGGACCACTTAAATATAAATTATAAATTAGGTTTAGATATGAATTATACTAGTAGATCTTATGGAGTAAACAATAGGAGAACATCTCTGAGATTTAGGGCTAGACAAAGCATTCTTAGACATGACACCAAAAGTATGACGTAAAAAAGAAAAAATTGATAAATTGGATCTTGTCAACATGGAAAAGTTTGCTCTAGGGAAGACCCTGTTAAGAAGTTGGAAAAGACAAGCTGCAGAGTGGAAGAAAATATTTGCAAATCACATGTAGTTGGGGACTCTAGAAAGTGATGATGGTATCATTGATCTTGGTAACAATACATTTGAGAAGATTGGGATCGGGCATATTTACCTACATTTTAAAGGTAAGGAAATGCAGGTGCCATGTGGTTAGAAAAGTAAACTCTGGTTTGATGGCACTTCTATCCATGAGAAGAAGGTACACAAAGAATAAAACAAATTTTATCCCTGCCTTTTATCAGAATTCAAACTGACTCAAGAGTTAATAGACTGACAAAGGCCCCACCAACATTAAATGTCTCTTGTGTCAGTAAGACTTCTTTATAAAACAACGAGAGGCCCGGTGCACAAAAATTCATACACTGGGGTGGGGAGGGGTCCCTCAGCCCAGCCTGCGCCCTCTTGCAGTCTGGGACCCCTCGGGGGATGTCCACCTGCTGGCCTAGGCCCACTCCCCCAAGCATCAACCACTCATTGTGTAGTCAGACATCCCTCTGGCAGCCCGGGAGCCCTCGGGGGATGTCTGACTGGCAGGCCTAAGCCCCAGTTGGACATCCTTAGCACTGCTGAGGAGGTGGGAGAGGCTCCCACCACCGCCGCTGCACTTGCACCCCTCAGCCCGGCTTGTGGCTGAGCAAAGCTTCCCCTATGGGAGCACACTGATCACCAGGGGGCAACTCCTGCGTTGAGTGTCTGCCCCCTGATGGTCAGTGCACATCATAGTGACCAGTCATTCTCAGTCGTTCTGCTGTTAGGGTCAATTTGCATATTACCCTTTTATTGGATTCTTCATATCCTCTAGACCAGCTGGTCCCTGTTGGACACTCACCCATTGCTAAAATGACCAACAACCCCCAATCAAATATATTCTGTCTTGGATAGACATTGGATAATACTACATTATTTTTTAAAATATGTTTTTGTTGATTTTTAGAGAGGAGGGTAGAGGGCTAGAGAAATAGAAACATTGAAGAGAGAGAAACACCAATCGGCTGCCTCCTGCATGTCCTCTTCTGGGGATGGAAATCACAACCCAGGCATGTGCCCTGACCAGGAATCAAACCTGTGACCTCTTGGTTCATAGGTCAATGGTTAACCACTGAGCAATACTGGCTGGGCAACTTAAAGAGAACATAATACAATAAGAACTGAGCCTGTGGAACTGTGAAAAATAGAGCTGAGGAGATGGGGGAAATTCACTCAAATCAGCCTTGCTATTGAAATGGTCTCTGCCTTCCCTTTGAAAAGAACTGGCCTCTCTGCAAGGTTTAAAAATGAGAGTTATAATTCTCAAAGAGTATACATAAAAGGGGTGGGGGGGGTTATAACTATATAAGTGGTTCTCATACTTTGATGTGTATAAAAATTATCTGAGGGATTTGTTAAAATGAAGTTTCTTAGGCTCACCCCATTCCTCACCTAAAAATTCTGATATGCTAAGTTTGGAATGGAACACAGAAATTTCTATTTTCACATTTTCCAATCCCCCATATACCTGGTTTATTCTCATCTATACTACTACATATAAAAGCCTAAGTGACCAGCCAACTGGCTGACCGTCTGGTAGCTATGATGCACAATGACCACCAGGGGACAGACACTCAATGCAGGAGCTGCCGAGCTGTGGTGACTTGGCAGCTGCGGTTCTCAGGTGATGCACCTGGAACCAGAGAGGAGGGAGCATGATTCCAAGGTGTGTCACCCAGGAACCACCCTCTTGCAATCCAGGACCCCTTGGGGGATGTAGGGAAGCCAGTTTCAGCTCGATCCCCGCAGGCCAGGCCAAGGGACCCTGCTGGTGCACAAATTCGTGCACCAGGCCTCTAGTATACTATAAAGATCAGCTGGCAAACACTTTATGAAACACAGGATCATAGCATACACATCATCATGCTGCAGAAGAAGGAACAGGGTCTCAGAAAATTAGGTACTTTGTCCAGCATCATCCAGTGAATTCACCTAATATATATTGATTTAACCACCAGCCATATATGGTCGTGTTTGGCTTAGTCCACACAAAACATGGCTGTGGCATGCTAATAATATGTTAATATCTCCTAATTTATGGTTTCTTTGTTGAGCTGTAACGTCCTGGACATGTGTATTGCTAACTGCTGGGATCCCATCTTGCCCTTGCCTTGGTTTGTTATGGTATCACTGTGAGCCTAGGAAAGGAATACTGGGAGACAACTTTAAACCTTTTGTTTTCCTATAAATACACCTCAGGGTTATATTCCCTTCTCTTTAGTTGCTTAAATCTTTGCAAAGTGGATGATGATGTCTGATAAGAACATATATATCAGGATTGTGTCCTTTCCTTTCTAGGCACCCTCACTTTTCTACCACTTCTCTTACTAGATTAAAATAACAAAAGCATTTGTTCGTAGCAAAAACACAGATGTCTCATGGCCAAAAAAAATGTGGATAGAATATTACATTTTTCTAAAGCCTGTTTCTTATTAAGCCAGACTTGATTGGTTTTAGACCCAAGAGACATCGGCCGGTGCTTATTTCCATGGCTTTCTTAAAGTTATATTCCCCCAGAATCTCACCCCTTGCTATTTTCTCTAGGAAAAGTAACTGAAGGAACACATTTTCAACCTTGATGCTATCTCCTAAGAGGTTAGAAGAATCAGTTAACTTTTTCCTCTATTTGGACTGTCAGCTTCAATATTCTCCCTGATATTACTTTATTTTTTTAATCACAGTCTCCAAGCAATAGCAAATTTTTATTCATGCACATGATGACTGTGATTTTCTAGATAGAGTTTTGTGCTTTGGAACTTGAATTGCAATGCAATTATCTTTCCTTTTTTTTTTACCCTTGCTTTCCAGGGAGATAACCCTACAAATTTTGATTTTCTAGACATAGTGGCCTTTTTTGAATTGCAAATTTCCTATTCCTTTTTATTTTTAGGCTGAAATTTTTATATTGCAAAATGCATTCTTATAGCTGTATACACATGCACATATGTGCCCATATGCATTTAAACATACATTTTTAAAAATTCAAATATACAGGTGGGCAATAACCCCCGACTCAGCATTACCTTAAAGGCTTGTCTAATTTTAACATTTCATGTACATGGAAACACAAGAAAACATCTCTTCCTATCCTTTTCAAGCTATGATTTATTATTTTACCATTTCAATCAATGGCATTGTCATAATCTAAATGAGTGCATTCCATCCTTACAATTAAAGTAAAATTTGAATATTAGCCAGTATATTGGGATAATTTTAAAAAGTAGTGAGTGAGAGATTAGTAGAATATTGGCTTTGATATTTCATAATGATATTAAACTCTGAATGTTAAAATTAGGAGGAAACTTGGAAAACCCTCTTACATTATTGATGTCTGTAAGAATCTGATAAAAGGTACAATTTGTTTTCCTCCCCTCCAAAACATATGTATAGTTTCTCACAC
The DNA here is from genome assembly GCF_000147115.1 of Myotis lucifugus. NCBI lineage: Eukaryota > Metazoa > Chordata > Mammalia > Chiroptera > Vespertilionidae > Myotis > Myotis lucifugus. The sequence goes on along the minus strand of NW_005871065.1, from coordinate 13,242,970 downwards.
ACACACACACACACACACACACACACACACACACACACTTTGGGTAAAAATTTAGTGTTCTTTCTGCGTACCTATAATTTTGATTTAAAACACCTGAGTAATTTCAGCACTTACTGAGGATAATGGGCATTGGCTTCATCACCACTGAAACCATCACATCTAGTATAGTGTTTATCACATAGTATGCACTGAATGAATAAGTGTTTGATGAATGAATGAAAAAAATGATTCAGTGCTTACTTCTTCATAAAAACATGAAATTCTTTCCTTTCTTCCTTTAATCCCAGAGTTCTAATTATTACAACTGAATTGAAATTTACCTCCCTATAAATTAGAACTCTGTAAATTTCTACCTATTGTATAAACAAATTAAACAAAGCATAAGTGTATGCTTGATTTAACTTAACTGTGAAATTATTTTAATGTAGTTACCAAGAATCACCTCAATTTCCCAAACTAAACATATTCTTAAAATATTGCACATATTAGATGGCTTCTATAATCTCTCATGATCCTAGTTATACAGTTATAATCCCCTGAACACTTTATATGTATCCTTATTAAAGGCTGAATCAGAAGGCAAATAGCTCTCTAGATTATACTATAGTCAGGGAAGTAGGACAATTACCAATTTTAATTTGAACACTTTACTTAAATTTACTTTCATCTTTTCCTTACACTGGTGGTCATGGCGATTTATGGTACAGTAATATAAAAAGCCCATTGTCTGGGACATTCTTCCCTTTGCTAAAGGTGAATGGAGACCCAGAATATGGATTTCCAGAGAAATTCTCTGTACTTGAGGAAATCAGTATCCCTTTAGTCAAACTACTTGAGCTTCTAAACTAAACAGATTTTTGAACATCTAAAATTGCCTCAACAATAGAAGAATTTAAGAGGATGTTACATATGTTGGTACACTTGATGGCATCCCACAGGTCCCTTAGTTTCTGTTAAGTTTTCTTCAGTCTTTGTGGTCCTCAAGCTGGATAATTTCAATTGACCTATCTTTAAGTTTGCTGACTCTTTCTTCTGCTGCTCCAATCTGATACTGAAACTCTCTAGGGAGTTTTGTTTTTCATTTGTTATTGTACTTTCAGTTTCAGAATTGGTTTTATTAAAAAAATAATTTATATTTATTTATCATCTCTATTTTTTCATATGTTGCTCTTCTAGTTTCCTTAAGAATTTTTCATTGGTTTTCTTTAGCTCTTGGAGTATATATAAAACAGTTCATTTAAAGTCTCTAGTAAGTCAAATGCACGTGCTTTCTCAGGGCTAGCTTCCCTTTATAACTTCTATGAAAGGCGGGCCATGCTTTCTTTTTTTTTGCATGCTCCATAATTTTTTGGTTGACAACTAGGTAATTAGAATATTATAATGTGGTAAATCTGAAAATCAGATGCTTCATCTTCCTTAGAGTTTATATTTGCTGTTTGTTATAATTATAGGTATTTGGTGATTTAAAAAAATATTTTTTAGAAATCTATATTCTTTGTCATGTGGAAAGAGGGAAAGAGATAGGAAGAGATGGAGGGGATAGGTGGAGGAAAAGACAGAAGGAAATGGAGAGAGAGAAAGAGAGAGAGAGAGAGAGAGAGAGAGAGAGAGAGAGAGAGAGAAGAGAGGAGAAGAGAGAAGAGAGAAGAGAGAAGAGAGAAGAGAGAAGAGAGAGAAACCTGCCCTACACTCTAGTCTTTGCAGATTGGCTCTGTGCTGGAGTTGCTTCTTCAACTCTTAGTCATCCTGTTTGCATCTGCCTTAGCCTTTACTTCCTGCCTGCTCAGAGTCTAGAGATCAGTCAGAAGTAAAAGCTGGAAGGCTTCTCAGGTCTTTCCTGAGTACACCTACTCGCCTACTGCCCTGGGCATGTATGTGGCTTTCTAAATTCCACAGTATACACAGATGTTTTTAAATGTCCTCCTTTCCCAAAGAAACTTTCCCCAGGTCTTTATACCCCTTGTATGCCTCAATCATAGTCTTTAGCCCCAGGCAGCTTATAGGTTGTTTGCTTTAGAATGTTTTAAGGAATGCCCATTGTTTTTCTGCCCTGGGTAAGTTCCCAGTTAAGTGATACAAAGATAAGTCCTTTATAACTATAGGTATTTAGGTAGTACCCAAACAGTTTGGAACATAAAAACACAATTCTTTGCAAATGAAATCTGCTCTGCTCCTCTGGGACCAGGGACCTGGGTCTCACATTGGTAATGCAGGCTGTTGTCTTCAAGACCACCATTAAGCTGGGGAGGGAGTGGGGCAAAGGCAAACAAAAATGCCACAAAACTTTTCTACCTTTTTAAAGTCACCTTTTTGGATTCAGCATTCACTTGGTTGCAATAAATCTTTGATTGTTTCCCAGAGTTCTGACAGTTGATTCTGATAGGTTTTGCTTGAGTTTTTTTGTTTGTGTGGAGGGATATGCTATTGGAGCTGCCTACTTGGCCATTTTTGTTGATGTCAGTCCTTTATAACAAGTGAATTCTGAGGTTACCTTGGACCTCATTCATAGATTATGACCAAAATATTTCCTTAGACCTGACCAGTGTTCACCCTTACTTCATAGAACATGGATAAAGTAGCTACATTAAAGACTGTGTGGGAAGTCCAATATTTGAGTCATTTCAGATTTGACATATGTTGATGACCTTTTCCCTTTAGAGTTGTTTAGCTTTTACTGGTTCTTTGTATGTTGAGTAATTTTGGATTGTATCCTGAGCATTTTCAATATTGTGTTATGGGAGTCTAGATTCTGCTACAATTTTGGGGGGGAATGTTGTCTTTCTTTGGACTATGTGCAATCAATCAATCCAGTTAGTTTCCAACCACAAGCCACCTTCTGTGGGCTATGGTTCTAATGTCAGTTTAGTTTTCCAAGTCTTTGAAGTACTGTTTGGTGCCCAATCCATGGGCCAGTATGGAACCTGGGCTATGGTATACACTGTAGTTTTGTTCTCAAAACCTTCGCTATGTTGATTTGGATGAATTCTGCACATGCTCTAGGGAGGAGCCTGAGATTTCACACACAAACTTTACCTTTCTCCACTCCCCTCTATGCCTGATTTCCCTAGACTCTCTGATCCTGACAAGCCTCTTTCTCTGGTTTTCTGGCTAGATTGATGGGTTTTAGCTTTCCTGTACCATCACATATTTCTCTACTGGATCTGCTTGGAGCAAATCAATATGAGAAAGGGGGGGAATATGTTTGGAGTACAGGAGGCCCCTTTTCCAGTTATTCCATTCAAAATGAAAGATTTCTTTTCCTCTGGCAATTTCACTGCCAAGACCAAAGGAGTAAAGCCTCATGACTGGGGCTTGCCCAAAGCAAGGCTGATTTTATGAAACAAGAATGGAAGAAATGGTGCTCTACCCTCACACTCTGTCCTGCAGGCCTTCCTTCATGGTCTTCTAAGCAGAAAAAGAGACATGTTCTTGGAGCTTTCCTGTCAGGGCCCAAGTCCCAGTTTCAAAATTCAAGTTGTCCTAGAATTTGACATTATAGTTTAGGCTTGACCATCTCTTTTTTATATTAAGCTTTATTCCTCAGATTCTCCTTGAGTGGTTTATTTAACATCCTTTATTACATTTTCTACCTTTCTGCTATACCAAAAATTCTGGTTCTGAAAGACACAGGACATGATAATTACTCATGTTTTATCCCACATTAATTCACAAATTCACAACCCATTATAACAATGAACACAGAGTTCCCCATCTCTCCTCATTTTTATGCATATATATATATATATATATATATATATATATATAGTTTCAAAATCATAGAACCATTTCACAGGCCACTCTATTTTAATCCTAATTTATCCTTAAATTTACCAACAACTCATTATTAATCCTTACGTCAAAGTCTTTTTACTCATTTTGGTTTCTAAAGCTTTTTCTCTTGTTGATTTTTTCAGTGAGCAATCATAGGGCATTATAATCTCTGACTTTCCTGAATGTTGGTAGAAGTTCAACTTTTCTGGGTTGAAAATTGAAAAATTGAGGGTTTTCTTAAAGTCCTTGACTATTTTCTTTCATTGAGTATTTTAAATATTTTGTTCCATTTTCTTCTAGTGTAAAGTATTGCTGTTGAACAGGCTGATGATAATATAATTTTCTTAATCAGTACTTTGCTATTTCTGCTTACTTGTCCAAAGGTTTTTTTGTTGGTTGATTTATAAAGTCTGGTAATTTTACCAGAATCTGCCTTGGTATATATTGTCATATATGTGCTATACTCATCACTATGTAGTTTGATTTTTTTTTTAACTTCAGGCAAGTTCACTTAAATTTCAACATAATAATTATTGGGCTCCCCCACCCCCCAGTGTTTTCTATTACCAATACACTGTGTTGTTACTGTTGTTTTTGCCTACTTTCAGTATTTTTCACTTTTCCTTCAATCTTTTTATATCTCATAGGGGACCACAATATGCCACCTCAACATATGCTACTTTGGCATAGTAATTACTTAGAGCTGGAGATAATTGAGAATCAATAGATGTAGAAAAAAAGCTTTCCTGGAGCTTCCTTTATCTGACTAAAAGCAGAAAATTCTGAGAAATTAGGACTGCCATAAATCTCTCCTGTGGAAGGGTTTTGGCCATGAAGAAGACGGAAAGTTGGCACTGAGATGGACCTGCACAAACAAACTTTACTCCATTAGTTTTCCCCATATATTGATCTTCCCATCATTTGCAGCCTTTGGGAGTCTAAAATGCTTTTTCTTTGTCTTGTCACTTTGTCAAAACATTTATTCTCTTTTATTTTCTGATGCTATATCAGCCTCAAGTTCTAACCACCCCTTTGAGTTACTCATCCTTGAGTTGTCTCACATAAATATACAGTGCACACGTTTATAAACTTCTGTTTGTTTTTCTCTTGCTAATCTGTCTTTTGTTAGTCTCATTTACAGGGCCCAGTCAGAGAATCTAGGAGGCTAGAAGAAAATTTTTTTTTCCTCTCCCACAGTCTTCTATATTGCTTTTTAAATATTTCCCCCTTTTTGTCTCCATTTCACTTATGGCATTATCTGTGTTTATTCCCCTGTGTTACTTCTAGTTTAGTCTTAATTTTTGAAGTGATATTTCTTGCCAATCCTTTCTAGCCTGCAAAGTTTCTGTTGAGAAATCAGCTGACAATTTTATAGAAACTCCCTTCTAGATAAGTAACTGCTTTTCTCTTGCTCCTTTTAAGATTCTCTCTGTGTCTTTAGCCTTTACATTTTCATTATGATGTGACTTGGTGTAGGCCTCTTTGAGTTCATCTTGTTTGGAACTCTGTGATTTCTGGACTTGTATGTTTATTTCCTTCCCAAGTCAGGGAAGCTTTCCATCATTATTTTTTGAAATAGGTTTAAAATTTCTTTTTTTTAAAAAATATATTTTTATTAATTTTTTTACAGAGAGGAAGGGAGAGGAATAGAGAGGTAGAAATATCGATGAGAGAGAAACATCGATTAGCTACCTCCTGCACAACCCCCACTGGGGATGTGCCTGCAACCAAGGTACATGCCCTTGACCGGAATGAAACCCGGGACCCTTCAAAACAGTTAGGGCAGGTTTTAAATTTCTTGCTCACTCTCTTCTCCTTTTGGCACCCCCATGATGCAAATGTTGGTATGCTTGAAGTTGTCCCAGAGGCTCCTTACAATATTTTCATTTTTTTTTTCTTTTTGCTGTTCTGATTGAGTGGTTTTTGCTTCCTTATATTCCAAATCGCTGATTTGATTCTTGGCTTTGTCTACATTATTGTTGATTCCGTATAAATTATTCTTCATTTCAGTTAGAGCAGTGGTTCTCAACCTTCTGGCCCTTTAAATACAGTTCCTCATGTTGTGACCCAACCATCAAATTATTTTCGACCCAACCATCAAATTATTTTCGTTGCTACTTCATAACTGTAATGTAAATATCTGATATGCAGGATGGCCTTAGGCGACCCTTGTGAAAGGGTCGTTCAACCGCCAAAGTGGTCGTGACCCACAGGTTGAGAACTGCTGAGTTAGAATATCCTTTATTTGTTACTGGTTCTTTTTTTATGGTTTTCATATCATTTTTTATAATGTTGATGTTCTCACTAAGTTGCTTGAGCATCCTTATAATCATTGTTTTGAACTCTATATCTGGTAGTTTGCTTGCCTCCATTTCATTTATTCTTTTTCTGGGGATTTCTCCTTCTTTTTAAATTTTTTTTTTGTATTTGTGACCTATTTCTTTATCTCATTTGGCCATTTTCCTTTGTTTGTTTCTATGTATTAGAGCCACTATGTCTCCTGGACTTGGTAGAGTGGTCTTCTATAGCAGGTGTCTGGTAGGATCCAGTGGTGCATCCTCCCCAGTCAGCAGAGCTGGGAGCTTCAGGTATATTCCTATGTGGGCTGTGTGCACTGTCCAATTGTAGTTGAGCCTTGATTGCTGTTGGCACATCACTGTGGGGAATTGATCCTTAGGCCAATTGTCTGCAGGGACTGGCTGCTACTACAGAGGAGGAGCCTCTGTGCAGGGATCAACCCTATGGACCAGGATTTGCTTCACTTGGGCTTTGGTACCTGCCGAGTTCACCCTTTGAATGTGTAGCTTGTGGAGGTAGTAAGGTGATAATCTGGAATGGTCTGCAGCTGTCCACTGAGTGCACTGGCTCTGGTTTCTCCAGGGAAGTGCAGGGTCAGCCACCATCTGTGTTCAGCCTGGGTTTACTGACAGGAGCTATAGAGCAATCTGAAGATGGTTGCTACTTGTGCTGGGCTTGGAGGTATCCAAGAGAGGCCAACAAAGGCCAGCTGCTGCTAGTGTCAGGCCTATGGCCAGTTATCCAGAGCAGATGTATGGGGTAAGTAGAGGCCAGATGTTGTTTGTTTGATAGATTTTAGGAAAGTCTGGAGCATGAGGTAAGAGATGACATTTTTATGAAAAAGACACTGGGAATAGCTAGCGTGGGACCTCTTTTTCCTTTCTTTCTTTCCTTTTTTTTTTAACCTAATGTTATTTTACTGTTCTAGGATGATACTGCATTATATTTAGTTATCATGTCACATTAGGCTTCTTTGGCTGTGACAGTTTCTCAGACTTTTCTTGTTTTTGACAACCTTGACAGTTTTGATGATCCTAGTCTAGTATTTTATAACTGCCTATCAATTGGGATTTATCTTGTGTTTTTCTCATGTTTATTTTTATTATTTTTTTAAAATGTATTTTTATTGATTTCAGAGAGGAAGGGAGAGGAAGAGAAGGATAGAAACATCAATGATGAGAGAGAATCATTGATTGGTTGCCTCCTGCATGCCTATTTCTAGGGATTGAGTCCATAACCTGGACATGTGCCCTTGACTGGAATAGAACCCTGGACCCTTCAGTCTGCAGGTTAATGCTCTATCCACTGAGCCAAAGCAGTTAGGGCTGTTTTTATCATGTAGACTGTTTGAGGGCTTTTGAGAGGAAGATGATAGAGGCAAAGTGCTATTTTCATCACCTCATACCAAAGTATAATAGATCATGATGATTTATTACTGATGATGCTGACCTTGATCATCTGGCTGAGATAGTGTTTATCTAGTTATTTTACTGTAAATATACTCTTTTTCTGTCCTTCCCATGTTATAGTTTTTAGAAGGAAGTTGTGTACTGAGCACATAGTTATGCTCTACTTCCTTCAGGGTGGAATATGTATTCAAAATATTTGGAATTCTTCTGCATGGGAGATTTATCTATTCTTCAGTTGGCTTTTTTGATTTTTCAAAGTTCCCTGATTTATCTTTTAGTATAATGTTAGAAAAATATGCTGCTTGCTTCCTGAGTTTTCCTAGCTCTATTTCTTTCCCCCGCTTTATCTGAACTTTTTATTTTGTGTCTGTTTTCCTCCATCCTGTTCAATTTTGACTCCACTTCCAGTTATTTCTCCTCTGACCTCCAAAGGAGTTTTGCTCATCTGTAGGCTTGGCTGTTCTAGCCCCTTCATTGCAGACTCCTTATACTTACCCATACATACAGAGACATATGTACAACACATACCCCCTCAAACACATTTTCACATGAATTCATACATATACACATCCATTCAGACATACGTGCTTACATACACAGACTGCTTATACACATACACCCACACATCTACAAATGGACACAGGCATGTAAATGTTATGAAAAAATTTATAAATCAGTTCATAGGACTGTAAATCAAGTATGTATTTTTCAGTTCAATCCTTGATCTTTACTGCCTACAAAAGTCCATAGATAAAAAGAATGACTTCAACATATATTTGTAGAATGAATGCAAGAATAAATAATTTGAATTTTAAAAAAGTTAATGTCAGTGAAATCTATTTTCCACATGAATTAATAAAATCAAATAAAAATTTAAGAAACAGTATCTTTACCTAAACTATAGTCCAATCCATTGTCTAATGTCTAAGATTATTTAGATGATCAAATCCTTCAACTATTTTTTCTTTTAACTAAATAAAATCCAATCAATACTTTTTCCTAGGAATCTGAATTGAATTTTCATGAGATCTACAAAGAAATTTAATCAATGATTATGGTTGGGGATTTAAATCCTTTATTGTTTCTTAATTTGCATGATAAACAAATACCTTTGTGAATTCTCCCTGAAAAGATAATCACATACTGTATTTAAAGAGACTTGCATCTTTAGCTTAATTTAACTTAAAAAGAAACATTTATGTTCTCATTAAATCTGTTCTACAGTTTTATTTCATTGATTTAAGTTTCTCTTAAAATGCACAAAACTGCTCACACTAGTAATTACCCTAATTTTTAAAAATGTAGTCACAATTCAATCATTAAGAAGAGAAGCAAAGCTTCAGTCCATTAGCAGTTGTTTATAATAGCACATCTCAATTGATTAAACTGTAGATTTTTTTGTAGGTCTTGTTTTATAAATTGAGCTAGTCAAGTAAACATAGCATTTGGTAATAGTCTTCATAGCAACTGTCAAAATGACTTATTGTTTTTATAGTCCTGCATTCCTTCAGAATTAATAATACCTTTGTGCCCTTATAACACTTATTATTGATGCCATGAAGTTCTCTATATTTAATGAGTAGATGTTTCATTATAGTACATAGCTCTGTTGACAGATAGAAAATTTTTCTAATCTGTTTCTCTTTTCCTCTTGATTGAAAGATTGTAAATATGCAATTAACTGTTGAAGTAGAAGTAAAAAGAAAATATCAGCTGTCAAGTATTGCTTTTGAAAGAGACAAGATGCTTTAAGCTAAGAAAAGCATGACAAAAGATAAAAACATCCTTTCCAATAAGGGTGAAAGTTGCAAAATGTTTAAACATTTAATTTTTCTTCTTCTACAAAATAATTGTAATCATTGTCTTCTGTGAAACAGAAATTAATGAAAAGACACATTATTTTCCTACAGAGCTGGTTAAGGTCAAGCTCTTATATTTTTCTATCAATAGTCAGCTTATGATTTTTATATTTAATTGGTTTTCAGTATTTTTCATTAACGATGGGGTCACTAGCTTCTAAGAATACAAGAAAATACAACTATAGGAGTTTGTAATTTATAAAAGTTACATCAGTCAAAATAGCAGCTAGGAATTTTGGGTCAATACTAGTTAAAGTACTTTTTTTTTTACTCCTTTCAGTTTATCAATTTAATTTTAAAATGGCAGAAGGGTTTTCATATTTTGGTATCTCAAATTACACTCTTCAATTTTCTGTGACATTTTTTTGGGTAGATTTCCATCTTTTATTTCATAAGACCTACACTTTTTCAACAGATTGCCAGATACAAAATGATTTGTGTGACCTATAAATAATAGAAACACATTCCTATTTATGGAGGAAAATATTAAGATATTTTGGAATGTGCAAATATATCATAGAGATTTGTAAATTAGAAATGCAGATAAATTCATTGCTAAATATTATTTTATTATAGTTTCTCTATTTTATGTTATATAAATATTATATTTACAATATTTATATTTATAATTATTTTATTTATTTCATATATTTTAAGTGAATTTAACTCCCCCCATCAGTTTAGTTTGTCTGTGGTTTATGAAGAACAATCCTTTACTTTGTAACCCAATGAAAAGTAAATTCTTTTTATTTTGAAGAGACAAGGACATTTTACATTTTTTTTCCTGTTAGCTTTATAGTCTTACTAGAGGCCTGGTGCACAAAATTCATGAACAGGTAGGGTCCCTAGGCCTGGCTGGAGATCAGGGCTGATTGGGGCCATCCGGCTGCTGGCTGTGGCCTTCCTTTCCCGGCTACTGGCTGCCGGCCAGGGCCTTCCTTCATTCTGCGCCACCCCCTGGTGGTCAGCCCATATCATAGCGAACGATCAAACTCCCGGTCTCCCTGTCGAACTCCCAAGGGGACACTTTGCATATTAGCCTTTTATATATATAGATGGTTCTAAGTATTTGATAGACTTGGAAGTTTTGTTTGCATATGCTATCATGTAGGGATCCAGTTTTACTTATTTCTACATAGCTATTTTCCTCTGCAACTTTTATAAAATCGCCCATCTTTCCCCCAGTAATTTGTAAGGCCATCTCTTTCATTTACCAAGTTTCCACGGACAGATAGTCTGTATTTGGGCTCTTTATACTGTTTCATGATTGTTTGCTCATTCATCTTTCTATATCGCATTATTTTATTGCCATGATTTTGTCATACATTTTTCTACCATTGCGGGGTACTCCTCCCCAATTCACTTTTATGTTTGTTTTTTAAAAAATTTATCTTAGATACTGATAGGTAATTGTTATATGAATTTTAAAGCTACTATTTTCAAGTTCCCCCTAAAAATCTTGCTTTGAATTGACTTGAGTTTGAGAATTAATTTTGTGGGGGTGCAATGGGAATTAATATCTTTGTAATATTGAGTTTTTCCAATTAAGACTAAGATATTTTAAATATAACTTGTTTACATGTTTTATGTTTTAAATATAACTTGTTTACATGTTTTATGTCTTTACATGTAATTTTTTTAAATCCTCGCCCAAGGATATTTTTTTTTCATTGATTTTAGAGAGGAAAGGAGGTAAAGAGAGAGAGAGAGAGAAAGAGAGAGAGAGAGAGAGAGAGAGAGAGAGAGATATCAACATGTGAGAGAAACATCAATCAGGTGCCATCTATATCATCCCTGACTGGGCTAAAACTGGAAACCTAGGTATGTGCTCTGACTGGGAATGGAACCTGTAAGCTTTTTTTTTTTTTTTGGTGTACAGGACAATGCTCAACCAACTGAGCCGCCCAACTGGGCTCATTACATGTAGCTTTAACAGTGTTTTTTATTTTCCATTTTTCTTGATATTTAATATATTTTTAACTTTTTAATTTTAATTTTTACTAGTTTTTAATGGAATTGAAAAAAATTGAATTTGTAAGGAAATCTATCTGGTCATCTTGCTAAGGTTTCTCTTTTTTTGTGAAAGAATCAAAAACTACTCAGGAAGTGAGAGTGAAAATTAGCTTAAACTGAAAAAGCCAAAGCAGCCCTGCCACTCATTAATCAGGATGGGACACAGACACAGATAAAGTCAGCTGCAAAGTTAACAGCACTGTGTCACCCAAGGCCATACTGCAGTTGTAAAATGTCACAAAAAACACACTTTGAGTGATTACAGCATCCTCTCCAATGATTCCTCAGACCTGCTTTGCTTGTTTCATTAATTAGAGGAGATACACAATTGCTTAGCCACTTTTACCATAAGACAGCACTCAAGCCTAGCCAGTGTGGCTCAGTGGTTGAGCGTCAACCTATGAACTAGGAAGTCACGGTTGATTCCCAATCAGGGCACATGCCCTGGTTGCAGGTTTGATCCCCAGTAGGGGGCATGTAGGAGGGAGCCGACCAATGATTCTCTCTCATAGTGGATGTTTCCATCTCTCACTCTTTCTTTCCCTTCCTCTCTGAAATAATAATAAAAAAGCACCTAATTTCTCTGTAATCCCTGCATTTTAAAATTCCTCCTTAAAAACAGGGTCCATCCAGAATTGATCCTTAGACTCTCCTCAGAATCCTTCACAGAGAAAAAAGCCTAACACAAAAGGAATCCCTCCTCCCTTTTCTTTAACAGCATTGCACCTTCCTCTGGAATTTATTCCTTGAATGCAAGCAAAACACAAAACTGAAACATTAAGCTTTACAAACTATATTACCTTGTCTGCTGAGGTTTCTATGAAAATGACCAAATATTCTTCAAAACATGATTTTTTTTGTCTTTTCCCTCATGGCTATTATCATATTTCTTTCCCAATTGCATTGACAGTGACTTGAATGCATATTTTTATGTGCTTTTAGTCATTTGTATATCTTCCTTTAAGTGGAGTGAAGAGTTAATTTTACATTTTGGATACAAATCTTTAAATATATGTTCTCTCAATCTGTGGCTTGCCTTTTAAATTTCTGTATATATAAAAAGCAAAAGTTTTTAGTTTTGATGCAGTTCAGTTTATTAATATTTATCTATGGCTTGTGGTTTTGTTATTGGTTGAAAACTCTCCTCATTCCAACCTGTTGCTATTGGGAGTGGAGATATTGGGGTGCTGTTGGAATAAGAATTTCCAGAGGTCCCCACAAAGGATGAGATACTGTAAAAAGCTTTATTTCTGCGGAATTACACTCCTGAGTTTCAGAAGTCTCATTTCCATCAGCCCTGCCGCAGAAGTGCAGCTGTGGCTTCGGCAGAGCTAGGATTGAAGCCAGTGTCCCGAGTGTCCACTCCATGTGAGAGCACAGTCCAGTCCAGCATCAGGCTGGCTTAGTGTGTGTTCCCCACTTCAGTCCATCAGTCCATTGTGTGTGAGGTCCGAAGGGCCATGTGGCTATGGAGGCAACACAGGCAAATGCAAGGAAGCAGGAGCAAAACCAAAGAAACTAGAGAGTCAAGAGAGTGAGCTCCTTTGTCTAGGGATTATGTATTCACAAATTTTCATGGCCTTGCAGAAGCCCTGCCCCTCTGGCCAATAGTTTCTGTCCCGAGGTTTGACTGGCAGCAAGCACCTTCCTTAAGTCACTCCAGTTCACTGCACATGTGCCCAGCTTCCCCTTTCTTTGGTCCCTTCTCCCAGTGATCTTCAGGGAATGGACCAGTGGTTTCCTGGGGAGTGTGAATTGCAGCTTCCTGGTGAAGCTGCCCAAATGACCATGCTTATAATGTCGAGCTTCCCCTTTTGCTCCTTTTCTATTATTAATAACTAGAGGCCCGGTGCACAAAATTAGTGCACGGGGGCAGGAGGGTAGTGTCCCTCAGCCCAGCCTGCACTCTCTCCAATCTGGGACCCCTCAGGGTATGTCCTACTGCCTGTGGGACTGGGCCTAAACCAGCAGTTGGACATCCCTCTCACAATCTGGGACTGCTGGCTCCTAACCACTCACCTGCCTGCCTGCTTGATTGCCCCTAACCACTCTGCCTGCTAGCCTGATAGCCCCCTAACTGCGCCCCTGCTGGCATGATCACCTCTAACTGCCCTCCCTGCCAGCCTGATCATCCCCAACTACCTTTCCCTGCGGGGCTGAGGGGACTGGGGGACTGAGGCTGGATGAGGCTGGATGCTGTTGGGACTGGGTGAGGCGGGCCTGAGGGGACTGGGGGACTCTGGGTGGATGAGGCAGTCTTGAAGGGACTGGGCACCACCATCTTGTGGCTGTGGGCGCCTCCATCTTTGTGAGGGTGTGATGGTCAATTAGCATATTCCCTCTTTATTAGCTAGGATTAGCTAATTACAGTGATATCAATTTTTGTGTTTTATCTAAGACAGTGGTTCTCAACCTTGGCTGCACATTAGAATCACCTGTGAATCTTTTTAAAGTCCTGATTTCTGGGCCTCATCCTCCGGAAATTCTGTTTCTTTGTTTTGGGGTGGGGCCACAACATTAGTGGAGTATGCAGGAGGCAGCAATCACAACCCAGGGGATCAACTCACAACCCAGGCATGTATCCTAACTGGGAATTGAGCCATGACCCCTGGTTCATAGGTCGATGCTCAACCACTGAGCCATGCCAGCCAGGCTGTATGTGAAACATTTTTATAGTGGTCTTAGGGAAACATACACTTGAGTATATTTTATGGCTTTGTCTTTTAGTTCACATATATTTCCTTTTGTATCTAATCTGCTTCAGTTTCTACTTTTAGACTCTTTATTTTTCAACTTTAGAAGTTCCTTTTTTGTCTTTTCCATACCTTTTTTCCTCTTGTCTTGTTCATATTTTTCTTTTACCTTTGTGATCATATGGAACAAATTTATAATAACTTTGTCAATGTCCTTTACTGTTAATCCCATCATCTCTGATTTCCTTTTGTTTGGTTGATTGATTTTAATCTCTTAAGGATCTTATTATGCTGTTTCTTTGCATGCCTGGCAATTTTTTATTGTATTCTAGGTTATCTTGTTCATGCTGGACATTTTTTTATTTCTTTGAAGAATATTTGGTTTTGTTCTGCCATGTAGTTACTGGGATCTGTTTGATTCTTTCAAGGATTTCTTTTATGTTTTGTTAGTGCTAGTTCAGGGCAGACACTCTCCCTGATTCCCCATCCCACTCCGAGTGTTCAATTAGTCTTGCTATTAGGCAAGACCCTTAATACATGAGAGCTCTATCTAATGCTCCTTTCTTATGAGATCTCTTCGCTGTGGCTGGTAGCAGAACAGACTATTAACAGCTTGGTGTAAAGCCAAGGAAATTGTTCAGCTTACTCTGTAGTGGTTCTAGCAGGGTCTCTTGTATACACAGAGCAGTACTTAGCTTAAGCGAAGGATCCTCTCAGATTGCAGATATGCAGAACTATTTCTCTGTGTAGACCAGTGGTTCTCAACCTTGGCTGCACATTAGAATCACCTGGGAATTTTGTTTAAAATCCTGGTTTCTGGGCCTCATCCTCTGGAAATTCGTTTTTTTTGTTATGGGGTGGGGCCACAACATTAGTAACAAAGAAACAGAATTTCCGGAAAGGGGCCCAGAAATCAGGATTTTAAAAAGATTCCCAGGTGATTCTAATGTGCAGGCAAGGTTGAGAACCACTGGTGTAGACCCTCCTCTACAGTACCCTGCCCACAATCCTAGGATCCTTGGTTTGCTTGAACTTCAATTACTTACTCCTTAGCACCAGGAGACTGCTGAGCGTGGTTTGGTTTTTTATTCTCTTACTGCATACTGGAGGTAAGCTTGGTCAGTCCGAATGCTCACCTCATTTTTCCCTTTTCCTAGTCCTGCTCTACCCGTTTTCCTATATTTTGGCTGGTTTTGTAGTTTTGCAGGGAAAGCAATTCCTATCACAGTTATTCTTTCATAGTCAAAGGAGGAATTTTTTAGTTTTTTTAAAAAATTTTTATACTACTTAATGCACTGTTCTTATGGGCTTTTGAAATAAATAGTTTTACTAGCCGCATTCAACAAGACAGACAGAAAGCTTTCCTGAGTTTTAATAGTTTCTATAACAATTTGATATCTCATCATTGACAGCTTGTTAGAACTTAACCTCTCAAACCATGTGGCCCTGTTTCGGTTTTTGCTTTAAATCCTCATTTTAATTTTTATTTAATAAAATTTGAGTATTAAAGTTTTTATAACAATTTGATATGTTATGTGCTGGGGTCCAGCCCCAGCAGGTCCAGGGGGTCCCCAAAGGTGTGGACGGAGTCGGCGAAGAAGGAATGACACGGAGACAGCCTTCAGTTGATCAGCAGCCTAGCCAGGATCTCCAGCCAAGTTCTGGTCAGGACCTCCAGCGAAGTTCTGGTCAGGACCTCCAGCGAAGTTCTGGTGTTAGGTTCTCTTGCCATGATCTCTCGATAGGTTCTCCAGCCAGGTTCTCCAGGTTCTCCAGCCAGGTTCGGTCGCCAGGTTCTTTAGCCAGGTTCTCCAGCCAGGTTCTATCCAGGTTCTTTTGCCATGTTCTGTCTAGGTTCTCCAGTGAAGTTCTGGAGCCAGGTTCTGTCCAGGATCTTTTGCCATGTTCTCTGGCTAGGTTCTGGTTAGGAGCTGATGAGGATGTGATGAGGATGTGATGTTTATTGTCTTGTTACATCCGTATTTATACCAGCCGATTTTAATCCTGTCAATTTCTATTACAAAGGTTAGGGCGTTTCTTATCTCCATTCCAGGGAGTAAAGATTATGTAGCTTAACTACCTGCCTGGCACTTAATTAAGGGGTTGTATCCCCTCCCTAACCTCAGGGAAAGATCCCCACCTGGGGAAACAACCTTTCTCGGAGAGGTGACCTTGGTCAAAACACATGGCACTAAGGAGAGCAAACATTAAGAACAGTATGCCATATACGTCAGGTACCTCGAAACATATGCTGTGCAGATGTTTCTTCTCTGCAGCAAGGATGGACCGGCTCCCGGCAGTTATGTTTCCTCCAAATTTTAACATTTTATCTAGTTTTCCAAATTGATTGATGTATAGTTTATAATATTTATAATCACTATTGTATCACTAGTTTTTTTCTTACTCTGAATTTAGATTATTTTGTATCTTGTTTCAGTTATATTTATTATATTTTACCAAAATTTTGTATATTTTATGTGCTGTTTTCCAAAGAACCAATTTTTAAAAAATGTCATATCTTTTGAGTTTTACTGTGGTCATTTTTCTCTATGTCATTGAGTCCTGCTACTGTTTATATATTTATTTATTTCCCACCTTTTTATTTTGGGTCTGTTGTGCTTTTCCTAGCTTCTTTTTATATCTTTCTTATTTACTGATACATTTATTTATTTTTATCTTCACCCGAGGATATTTTCCCATTGACTTTAAGGGAGAGTGGAAGAGAGGGAAAGACAGAGAGAAACAATGATGTGTTTAGAGAATCCAGGACCCTTTGGTCCGCAAGTTGATGCTCTAGCCACTGAGCCAAACCGGCTAGGGCATGATAAAAATATTTTTAAGTGCTTAAAAATAAAAAAAGCAGAAAAAACTAGAAACAATTATAAATAGGCAGTTCACAGAGGTGATAAAGCCACATGATTTAGAAATCTGTGTAGAAACTTCTAGAAATCAGATATATAATATGTCATTTTATTTCTATCAGGTTGTCAAACCTTAGAGAGTTCTATAATTCCCTAAGCCAACCAAGTTTGGGGCAGGGAGTGAGGGTACTCCTATATTACTCACATTTTTAATTGAGTGAAGCTGTTTCAGAGGCAATTCTGAAAATGAAGTTAGGAATGTGAATGCCATAAAATCCAGCAGTCCCTTTCCTAGTTATGTTCTCCAGAGAAAATCCACTAGAACGTCAACTGCTTGCGGCAAGGGCTTTTGGTTTCTGTTGTTCCCTGACATATCCTACATGCCTACAACAGTGCATGACACTGAATAGATGCCTAATACATATTTGCTGAATGAAACAGCTCTCTCACACAGGTGTTGCCAATGGGTAAACGTGATCATGTTCACTGTAGCACAACTTGCTGTAGCAAAGAAGCCTTCGCTGGATACATTAGTAAGGGAACATATAAAAGAAATGTAATAATATTTCGTTTCTAGCTGCAGTAAGAAGCAGTGAGAACACAATAACATGATATGAAATGAAGAGTAGGCATTAGAACGAGATCAAAGCAATATATCAGTTTAAATGAAAAAAATCCCACATAAAACAGAACTTTATATTTTAAAAGAGGCATATATTTTATGGACATTAAAGAGAGTGATTAGAATAGGTAAGAGAATGAACATGGGTCAGAATAGAAAATTAAAGTTAAAAAAATAAAAGGAAGACAGTGGCATCTTGCACTGGCCAGTCGTGGGATGCTGTACTTCATCTGCATAATGCCTTCAAAGTCCAAGGAAAAAAAAGAGTATGCACCCATGTAATTTTAACTTTTGGGGGGTCTTTTTAAACATACAATTCACTAAATGACAGTTTTTCAAGAAGGTCTCGGATTACATAGTTGCTTTTTTTGCTAAATGAATTGGTGCTATACTCCAGTGAGGGTAATATATGAGTACCCTCACTCTTGCTCCAAACCAGGTATTTTTTGAGAATAATTTACAATGAACAATCTGGCTGGCCAGTTTGTGACAGACAGAACACCTGTTTGTTTCAGTAATTCACACCAGCATTGTAAACAATCACATCATTTTACAGAACAATTGAGGGCAGCCACGGAAATAATACGCAAGGAAGATATGAAGTACACATTTTTATGTCACTTAAGTCAGATTGTTATCTCAAAACTGGAAGTTATCACCATTGGCAGTTGTCCTGGGCCCCATTAGCATATATGTGAAATGACCTTGGTGCAGGCCCATATATGAACATGTGCTGTGTCTGTCCACTTTGGATGCCTGTGGTTGAGCTATAATGATGAATGTCATGATCTCACAGCGAGGCAGAAGCCCTCTGTGTTAACATGTAGGCCTAATGGCCATTGAAGAAAAAATAAACTTATTTTCCTATATTGAGAAAACTTTGTTCTCAATGGCCATTATTAAAAATGGGTAAAATTGCCCTAGCCGGTTTGGCTCAGTGGATAGAGCATCGGCCTTAGGAACAAAGGGTCCCGGGTTTGATTCCAGTCAAGAGCATGTACCTTGATTGCAGGCTCCTCCCAGTCCTGGGCCCTGGTCAGGGCTTGTGCAGGAGGCAACAAATCAATGTGTATCTCTCACATCAATGTTCCTCTCTGTCTTTCCTTCTCACTTCCACTCTCCCTAAAAATTAATGGGAAAATGTCCTCTGGTGAGGATTCACAAACAAACAAACAAGTTACAGGTTCATTAAAAAAAGAAATGGGTAAAATTAAGAGATTTAAGAATTACTAATTGTTCATTACACAATAGTCACGGGGTCGTGAAGCATAGGAAATACAGTCAATAACATTGTAATAACTATGCATGGTGCCAAGAAGGTACTTGAATGTCGGAGTGGGAACACTTTATAAAATATTTGATTATCTAACTGCTATGCTGTACACCTGAAACTAATACAAAATAATGTTGAATGCAAACTGTAATTGAAAAATAAAAGAAATGGGTGAAACGAGTAGCAAAGGGGGAACATGTAGTAGAAAATGCCCAATTGAATACTACAAGGTTTTAGGGAACGGACACAGCCGGCTGTAGGAAGAGCAGGCACAGAGGAAGTGAATGGGTCCTCTTGTGCTTGAACTCCTTGAAGAGTGGGAGATAAGAGACCAGAATGTAAAGCACAAGGAGAAAAAAAAGATTACAAAAGAGCCTATATCTTCAAGGTCCTGTTCAAAGACGTAGCCTTTTGAGGCAAGCACAACAGTTACAAGAAGAATTGTCTCTTTACTATAAATTTCATGCTGTCCTTCTTGTCATTTTAGAGAGAAACATTTTAAAAGAAGGGTCTCCATTTTCTGTTAGCGATAATTAGGGGAGAAGGAGTTTGGAAAAAGACTGTACCATTTCTGTGGTTTAAGGATTTTGTTTGGTTCTATCTAAAATGTTTACTTTCTATGTATGTATTAATTATATCCACGCAATTCTAGGAAATACTGGAAGATATTACTTCCTCGTAGTCCATCTGCCAAGATGTTTTATATTTAAAAAGTATTTTATGATTCTATGTTTAATACTTTAATAAAACCTCAAATAAAAATCTTAAACTTAGAACGAATGTAACTTAAAAATCCTTTAGTCTAATACGATATTTTAAAATCTGTTTTTATTAAAGTTTTAAAATTATAAAGTATATGAGTATATTTTCCTAGTAAAAATTAAAACAAAAATAATTTTAATAATATTATTATAACAAAAAATAAATTATAACAAGAAGATAAACCCAAGGGACCTCTGTGGGAGAAAACGTTTTGGTGGCAAATGACTGAAAATTTAACCCAAATGGCCTACGTGCCTGCAAGGATTGACTGACTTAGAAGCGGGAAGCCCTTGGCTACCCAGGGTTCCAATGTCTCTCTTTGTATGTGCCCTGGCGCAGCCACCCACCACAGCGGCTTGTTCCCGGCTCTTCTTCCAAGATTGCAAGGTGGCTGCAGTGGCTTTAGCTTTCTTCCTGCTAGTTTCGTTTTATAACAGCTTTTAAAGAGTTTCCAGAACTGAGTTTCATTTGTTTTGATTTATAGACCTGAGCCAATCACTGTTTCTTGGAACTGGAGAACACTGATTGCTTTGGGCCTTGTTTACCTGCTTGAATCTTGGCTGAGGAGTGTTCAGTTTCTCCTGAGCATGTTGGTTCACACAGAAGGTTTCTCCCAAAGCAAAAGCAGTGTGCTTTAAGGAGGGGGAGTCAGTGCTGGGGGGCACAAATGATAGCTGTTTCCTGTAGTTTCCTTTGATGACTCCTTTCAAATGCGGATCCTCTGTATATCCCTGAGAGTCACTGTCAACAATTTTTTTGGTGGCTATTCATCCAGACATATCTTTTGTGATTTACATAAAATATTTATGCATGAGGGGAAAGATTTTATTGTATATTTTTGGTCTTCAAAAAAACCTGCATTTCTACATTAAACGACATAACATTTTCTTCAACTTGCTTTTTTATATTTGTTTTGAAAATCTAATCATGTTAGTACATATGAATCTATCTCAACTATGTAGGTATATAGAGGGCTAGCTCAAGAAAGCTAGTATCTACAGATCTACCTTAACAGTTACTACATAATTTTATATAATACACATATATTATAGTTTATTAACTGTATTAAGCTACTATTCAATTAAGGTTTTTTCTCTCTCCCTCTGCCATCTTCTTATATTTTAATATTAGCAATGCCATAATAAACATTCTGATACACTAGTTTATTCTTACATATGGAAATATTTCTTAAAGGTAAATATTGTATTGAGAAGTGGCATTATTAGGTAATGCCAAATTTCCTTCAAATTAGCTGTACTAATTTATATTCATAGCTATTTACAGTTTACTTTTACAGCAAAGTGTGAGACAGTTTGCTGACAATGTCACCAGTTCTTGATATAATCCATCCGTAATTTTTGCTAATCTAAAGGATGAAAAAATAGTATCAGATTTTTTGTTTAATTTGAGTTTTTCTGTTGATTATTGAAGTCTATCATCTTTTTCTGGCTTTATTGGCCTTTTGCTTTTTTATTTCTATGAATTGCCTGGCATGTGCTTTGCTGTTAATAATTATTTTTGTTTAACTGATTTGTAAATTTTTTAAAAATCCATTCTGAATGCTATTTGTCTTATTAGGTAGGTGATAAATACTATAACTAAGTCCATTATAAGTGTTTTAAAATTTATTAATTTTTTTCTTTATGGCTTTTTATTTTTAAAAAGTGAGATATAATTAACATATATTTTATGTTTACAACATAATGATTTGATAAATGTATGAATACACTGCAAAATGATTACCACAATAACTTTGGTTAACATCCATCACACATGTATAACCCAAATTCTCAATACCTTTATTTTAAATTTTTCTATTTTATTTGGTTTGAGATACATCTCTTGTAATCATCAATGAACTAAATATATTATTAGTCCAGAATGAGTATTTCTGTAATTTAGAGGTGTTCAAACTATTCACATTACTTATTATTCACATTTATTGTCATTGATATTTCATAATGATGATAATTTTCAAATGTTGACTGTCTTTATATTTTTGTATTCAATTTAGCATTTGAGGTTATTTGATTCTGATAGACTCTGCTTGAACAGTCAGCCTATGGGAGGGCGGGAACTACTTGTAGAGTTGTGGTCCACACTGCTTTAGAGTGAGGGAGATAGACAGGATGTGCTACTAGATCATTGCCTTGTCTCACTTCCCCAAACTCCCATAATAAACATTCTTGCTCAGAATAAAATACCCCAGATGCTACTGCTTGGCCCTGGACTTAGGAGATGACATGGAGGGATCTCTATTTCTGGTTCCTGGAATTGAGTTACTTAAGTTGATCACCTGGTAATGTCTCCCGATACCCTCTCTTCACGGATTCTACCATTGTGGTTATGCTTAGATTTGCTGTAACTTTCTGTGTCAGCACAGTCCTATAAGCTAAAATGTGTTCCGATGTGCAGGCCATCCTGCGAAGTACACATAACCATTACAGATTTCTCCTATGCCCTGAACCACTGAGTATTCATATCAGTTTTCAGCAATGCTATGCACAGATATTATTTATAGGATTTGGTGCAGGAGGTGAGACTACTGATGTTGGATCTGATCAGTCTGCCTCTTAAAACCAGATCTTTAAGCACTGCTATGTTTAGATAATTGTTGGCCCGGTTAATTCATTAATGCACATTAGACCCTTCTGCTAAATCCTGCATTTTATATTGACCAGTACAGTTTGAGTTCTCTGTTCCAAAAGCTATGAAAGATTTAATTAAGATTCTCTCAGACAATATAGATATCATATAATAGTATAAATTACTTGGGTTTTTAAAATAACAACTTAATAAACTTTCCTTTAAGAATATACAGCCTATTTTTTAAATTTAAATTTTTTATTGTTTAGAGTATTACATAAGTCTCTTTTTCCCCCATTGACCTCTCCTGGGCCGCCCCCACCCCCCAGCACATGTCCACACTCTCTCCATCCCCGTCTGTGTCCATTAGTTATGCTCATATGCATGCATATAAGTCCTTTGGTTGATCTCTTACCCCCTTACCCTCCACCTTCCCTCATAGGTTGGATAGTCTATTGATGCTTCTATGACTCTGGTTCTATTTTTGTTCATCAGTTTATGAGTGAGACCATGTGGTATTTTTCTTTCACCGACTGGCTTATTTCGCTTAGCATAATGCTCTCCAGTTCCATCCATGCTGTTGCAAATGGTAAGAATTCCTTCTCTTTTACAGCAGCGTAGTATTCCATTGTGTAGATGTACCACAGTTTTCTAATCCACTCATCTGCTAATGGGCACTTAGGCTGTTTCCAAATCTTAGCTATTGTAAATTGTGCTGCTATGAACATAGGGGTACATATATCTTTTCTGATTGGTGTTTCTGTTTTGGGGGGGATATATTCCTAGAAGTGGGATTACTGGAAGTTCCATTTTTAATTTTTGAGGAAACCCATACTGTTTTCCACAGTGGCTGCACCAGTCTGCATTCCCACCAGCAATACATGAGGGTTCCTTTTTCTCCACATCCTCTCCAGCACTTGTTGTTTGTTGATTTGTTGATGATAGCCAATCTGGCAGGTGTGAGATGGTACCTCATTGTCATTTTGATTTGCATCTCTTGGATAATTAGTGACTGAGCATGTTTTCATATGTCTCTCGGCCTTCTGTATGTCTTCTGTCAAAAAGTGTCAATTTAGGTCCTTTGCCCATTTTTTAATTGGATTATCTTCCTTTTGTTAAATTGTATGGGTTCCCTATAAATTTTGGAGATTAAACTCTTATCGGTAAATATATTCTCCCATGCAGGGGGCTTTCTTATTGTTTTGTTGATGGTTTCTTTTGTTGTGCAGAACCTTTTTATTTTGATGTAATCCCATTTGTTTATTCTCTCCTTAGTTTCCATTGCCCTAAGAGCTGTATCAGTAAAGATACTGCTACTATAAATGTCTGCTATTTTGCTGCCCATGGCTTCTTCTAGGATTTTTATGGTTTCCCGTCTTACTTTTAAGTCTTTTATCTATTTTGAGTTTATTTTTGTGTATGGTGAAAGTTGGGGGCCCCACAGCCTATTTTTAATGTCTAGATTATATCAGATGGGTGTCTGAAATTTAATGTCACCTGTGGTTTCTTATTCTTTTTTTTAATCTACAGAATCTTAAAATTCTTACTTATTCCTGATGAAAGAACATTTTGACGGTCGTTTGGGATATTGTTCTTATTTATCTTTTATTATGAGGTATTTTGGAGGATAATCTGACAATCCAACTCTCTACTAATAAATTTAGATTCTTTATTATCGTCAAGTCTTCATAAATGGATCCAACTCTCCCATTTCCCAAACTTTGCTACTTTCTATAAAAAATAAATCAATTCACTCTTCTTAGTTTTTTCTGTAAAAAAATATTCATATAAAGATTCTTCTCAGTCCTCTTCTTCCTTAATCCTTGGTCTCTAGAGGCTTGTCAAAGCTAGCAGTGGAAGATAGTGTACAAAGTCTCAAAACTTACACACCTGACATTGTCTGAAGTGTTTGTAGTGTGTGGTAGATGCATTTATATTAAAGTTAGTCAGGGATAGATGTGCCCTGAGTTGTAGAGAATCCAGCTATATTTAATTTACATTTAAACTAAAAAAGAGTGAAGCATTTTGTAGTAGAATGACTATGACTATCTAAAGCTGAAGGTTTACAATAGGTTACCAGTTTGATTCCCAGTCAGGGCACATGCCCGGGTTGCGGGCTCGATCTTCAGTAGGGGCAGGGCAGGAGGCAGCTGATCGATGAAGTTCCTCTCTTATCCATGTTTCTATCTCTCTATACTTCTTCCACCTCTCTCTATAAAAATTAATAAAAAGTATTTTTAAAAAGGTGAAGGTTTATATTAGGCACTGTTAGGAGGAGGGCAAAAAGGTTCAAAAATGTAGAGAGAAAGACTGAAATATAGAAAGGAAAATATTCTTCTTCAAAACCTGACAGCTTCAGAACAGCAATGATCTTAGATTACAAATTAAAGTGATTTTAATCAAGAGCTCAAATTTGGGAAAACAGGTTGTATCTGTATATAGCTACATAAACATAAATATTCTCCGTATGTAATCACATTATACCCAAATGTTTCTGTAGAAACAACGATAGGAAAATATGTTTCTTTATATGACCAGGGAAGCGTTTAGTATATACTTGTTTCTCCCCCCAGCTGGCAGGCCCCAGTTGGCCTGGCCCTGATTGGCCTGGCCCCGATTGGGACTGGACGAGATGGCCCTAAATGGCCCTGATTGCTGGCCAGGCCTAGGGACCCCACCCATGCACGAATTCGTGCACCGGGCCTCTAGTAATAAATGATGCTTCATTTTGGGATAAATGTTAACTTATAAATACAAGCGAAAACAATTCCTAAGAAGGCTTTAGTTTTAGTGGAAAAATAGAAGCATACAATAATATTTTTAATTTTTTTTAAACCAGAAATTGATTTGTTTTTCTTTTTTTTTAGTGGAGGAAAAAGACCCATTTTGAAAAATGCCTGCGGAGAGTTTTCTAAATGATATGAAATAGTAGTCTAGATAAATTTCCAAAATAAGTGAATAATGAAATATAAATGTATCTAAATTTTATTATAGCTTCTATGTAAAAAGTTTATTAAATTTATTGGGGTGACATTGGTTAATAAAATTATATACTTGAAACAGTATACAATTCTATAACACATCATCTGTGTATTGCATTGTGTGTTTATCACCCAAAGTCAAATCTCCTTCCATCACCATATATTTAACTTCCTTTACCCTTTATCTACTTCCCCCAAACCCCCTGTCTCTCTGGTAACCACCATAGTGTTGTCTATGTCTCCAATGGAGTAATTGGTTAGCGTGCAGTTCTTACACAGTATAGCTTAGATTTTTTAATGGGCCACAAGTATGTCAAAATTATATTACAGAAGGCAGTACAATTTCAGTAGAGTTTATAATTCTGTTTTAGTCATTGAGAAGTAATTTAATATTCTGAAATATCCTTTCTGAAATAAAATTTCAGTTATAATCTAAACTTAGCATAAGTTGTTTTAAAATATCTGCTGAGTTTTTTCTTCTTTCAATGAAAGCTTACTTTATTTGAACCAAACATATTTGAGTTCAGACCTTTTCCATTTATTATTCTGAAAATTATTGGCCATCAACAATGATATGATTTCAGGGAGAATTATTATTAACCTTTTCTAAAATGGTTCTCTATTACCAAATAATGGACACATTAAATTACTTGGAAAACAAATTATTTTTAAAAAGAATGAGCTTTAATTCACATTTTCAGAAAGTAAGAAATTATTTCTTTTGAATAGAAACAATTCCCTTGGGAATGTAGTTGCATAGAAAATGATGCAAGGTGTAAATATCTAATAGCTGGCATATATAAATTTTTTTAAAAAAATTGGTGAAAATTGTCAGTGCCGTAGAGCTCAGTAACATTTATTGGTGATAGATAAAGCAGAAGCATTTCAGATTAGGAAATAGAACAATTAGGTATAATTGGGATGTGAAAAGGAAGGCTGCTAGGGGAAAAAAATACTACTTAATGAGTTTGTGATCTTTTTAATTTTATTTATTTATTTAAATTTATCCTTATTGTTGAAAGTATTACAGATGTCCCCTTTGGTTTTTTCCCATTGACCCCCTCCACCCTGCACCTGCTCCTCTCAGGCCTTCACCACACTATTGTCTGTGTCCATGGGCTATGCATATCTCTCTCTATATAAAAGCCTAAGTGACCATTACAACCGAACAACCAAATAACCGGTCAACCAGTCGCTATGACACGCACTGACCACCAGGGAGCAGACACTCAACGCAGGAGCTGCCCCCTGGTGGTCAGTGCACTCCCACAGCCAACCTCCCGCAGTCCCTTCCCCCTGGCCAGCTGGCCCCCATCGCCCGGATAGGGACTGTGTGAGATGGCCCCGATTGGCCCCGACTGTCGGCCAGGCCGAGGCACCCCTCCTGTGCACAAATTTGTGCACCAGGCCTCTAGTATGTGTATAAGTTCCCTGGTTAGTCACTCCCCCCCACTCCCCTACCCCCACCTTCCCTCTGAAATTCATCAGTCTGTCCCATGTTTCTATGTCTCTGGATCTACTGAGTTTGTGATCTTTGGTTTCACTGTAACTGGCCTTGTTCAGAATTAGAACTGAACATTGTAGTTAGCTATGGATAAACAATTGATCAAATTTCTCTTGATAAAAGAAAGTGTTTCTTCAGAAGAGTCAGGAGGTTAGAATGGAGCTTACAACCCTGATCACAGAGGAGTGGGGTGCTATAAACAATACTCTCTTTAAGATTACCATGGTGAGAAAAAGGGGAAAGTGCCCCACCATTTCATGCTTATCTTGGATACATAATGTCATTGCTTTGGCTATTCAACATAAAAGACATTTTACTCAATGTAACCTTTGCAGAGACTTCGAGTTCACCAAAACCTTTCAGTAAAGTGAATTATTTTATTTGGGGAAATCAAGAGTAATGCATAACAAACTACTGATTTTAATCTCATTCCCAGAGAAAATAAGAAAAATCAATTTCTTCACAAATATCTTAATAACACACCCACCTGGGTTTTCTGATCCCATCTGTTTTCAGAAGAGACCAAATTAAAATACTTTTCATAGTTAAAACACAAACTGAAATTGCATAGAAGTCTTGGAAAATAAGGCTCCCTTCATTATTTGCATGTCTTTCTGAGTTATAGTTACAAGTTTTTCTTCTTTTCAAGACAGAGGTAGTCTGCAGTACTCTAGATAAATAAATTGTGTTACATTCCTTATACATAAAGTGCTAAAATTCTTCCTAAACCTTTAAATTAAATTAGGTTTGCATTTGAAGCACTTATACAGAAACTGCCACAAAGTAGAAATTCAATAAATCTATGTTATAATACTTTAAATCTAAATTTATTTTTCTTTTGAGTTTTATAAATATATATGAATATATAGTTTTGATAATTATCTCCATATTGCCGAAAACCCCCCCAGCACATATTGCTTATATAAGATTCTTGTTTTTTTAATATTTAACTTTATTTAGGAGCTTTCCATATTCCATTATAAGCAAATATGAATTTTGCCTTCTTCCATTCCTTGACTAGACAATAATGCCCCATAAAAAAGTACTAGTCCAGCCATAGGCATATAGAGTTTCCTGGTATATTCAGACATAATGTAGACAAGTAATCAAACACATTTTGATATGTTGTTTTTGCTGCATATTCATTATACATAAATGTTAACTTTATTAATCACTTAAATTATAACTTTAATTTACTCAATCATAAATGCTTTTATTAAGCAAATGTTTGTTGAATAACAATTATCACCTAAGGTCCACAAATGGAGAAATAAATGTTAATGTTATAATTCTGTGATGTTTAGAATCTTTGAAGGAAAGACATATCACATACAGATGTAATGAGTTGACACTGTGATCAGAATGAACATAAGTAGAATGCTAAGAATACCGAAGAGAAATGTTCTATTCCTGCCAGTATTCAATAGGGGTAGATTTACAAAGATGGGAGCATCTTTCAAGGCAATGGAAAGAAAAATCGATTTAGGAGCAGAAGAGTGAAGGAGCATAATGTATTTGGAGAAAAGCAATTTGTTAGTTTCACAGGTAGAAGGTGCAGTGGGAGGTATCTTGGGATCAGATTATACATTTTTCTTTGGAATACTGAGTTTGAATTTTATTATATGAGGAAGATAAAAGAAGGCAAATTTGGTCAGTTTTGCTGTTGTTGATCTTATTTTGGTTTAGGAAAGCAAGTATAGATGTTATATAGTAAATGGATTGGAGAAAGGAGAGCCAGATAGGGGATGAGTGCAGGGTACCAGTTAGGAGCTACTCAGAATCCTGGAGCAAAAATGTGAGACTCTGAAATAAGGCTGAATCTGTAAGTGTAGTGGCAGAGATATATGAGGAGGAGTCAGAAGCTATATCTGAGATTCGATTTTGCTATAGAGTCAATAAGGCTTGTTAATGAATTCACTGTGGTTCATAAGACAGAGGGAGAAATAAAGGAATCTGAAATTCCCAGTTAGAATGACTAAATAAATGGCAAGTTAATCAAAATTGAACTAGAGGAGGTTGGGTAAAATGCTAGTTAAATTTAGAATATGGTAATTATCAAAAGAGGGATAAATGCATCCAATAAATAGCTGGGAAAACAGTGTGAAGTTCAGAAGACCATGGAAAGAAATACTTTGTTTTACCTTCATTTAGCTCTTGAGCATATGAAATTGGCACCAAAGTCGATGGTTTTCTCTAAAGCCATTAAAATGTTTTGGATTTCACTCTCCATAATCCAGGATTCTATCTTTCCTGGAATGCTAGCTGTTAAAGAACATGAATCTTATTTAGTTTCATTTCCTTCAAGACCTGGCGGAAGATCTGGTGGAAGTAGATGCTCCATAAATATTTCACTGAATTGATCAATAACCTGACAACATTTTCCTCTCCATGAGAACAGCCATTATATTGGTGGTGACAGACAATGTGGGGCATCCTGGGAAATTGATCAATATCAAATAAATATGTGAACTTTAAAGTTGTACCCAATCAGATGAGAGTTCCCTATTGCTGCAATAGTGCAGAGGAAGGTCACAGTAGAGGGAGGATAGGTCAAAGTTCTCAAATTTGGCCACTAGTGGAATTTCATGCAAATTGCTTGAAAGTACATATTCCTGGGTTCTTGGCCACAAAGAATGATAATCTGATCTCTGGGGGAGCTTGCAGCTTATAATTCTTATATATCTAGCCAAGTTCATTTTAGTTTGCTTCATTTGGTAATGTGCCATAATTTTCTGGTCAAATCTATTTGGCCAATAATACATTGTTCAACAGTTTTCTGTAGAATTTTTCAGTTTTTGATGTATTAATTTATTTGTAAATCTCCAAGAGATGGATAGAGCACATTGTATTTATCAAGCTTCTTTGATCATCCTCTTTTTGCAGATTACCTATCAGGACTAGGGTTTTGGGAAAATTTTTGAATTTTTGGTATTTAGAGAGGGATTTAATTACTGAGCCTAATTTCTAATTTAAGAACACCGTCATCAGCCTTGTTAATTTGGTGCTAGATCAAAGGAGTTACTGACCCAGGGCTCTCTAAATTTTCCAAATTTTAGATTAGGAAATCAAAATGAACCCTAGTGTCAGAGATGTTGCTTACCACCTCAACTTCCTGAATTAAAGAAATTTTCCAAGGGTGGGAGGTAAGGTATGTGTCCTGGGAACTGGTGTTTGACTGCATACCTACGTGCCTTAAATCTTAGTTTTTATTCCAAAGCAGTATATTCAGGTGGAATCAAAAGAATAATGTTTTACATTATTAGAAAACACAGAAAAATACGGGTAATTTTGATAAAAAATGTTTTAGGCCAGGATATAATGATTGTAGGAATAAATTTGCTACAAATGATCTATCATGCATGAAGATGATACTTCTTACCCAGAGCTAGCAGAATATTTCATATAGTACTGATGAGTGTTCATAGGTTAGAGTAGCAGATAGGTAATAGAAACATTTTTTTTTCTAGACTTTTTGTTTTGTTTTGTTTGGCCTTGTACTATTTCTATTGAAATGATGAAAATACCCAAAACAAATATTTTCACATCTGAAGGTATTAGAGTATGCCTAAATTATCTTTTTACATCCTACTGGGTTCAGTTCACTTACTAAAGGTCAACTATGAAACTAACACCTGCAGGATATATCACATGAAAAATAGGATGATTTATTCATATGGAAATGCTTTTCCAGTCACAGTAAAAATAAGCTATAGTCAATCTGAAACTCTAATCTTATTTTTGATATTGCTCATAAATAATAACATCTCATTTTATATTCATACATATTAATGACTAAAAAGTTGATTGTTTAGATCTGTTTAATCACTAACATATTAAAACCCTTGGAGGTTGAAGTTTCCTAGGTAAAGTTGAGAAAAATTGATGGATTAAACTCAATAATGAGCTTATTGCTCATTTCTTGTGCAAAGATAAATATTGTCAGTCATTTCATAATAAATCCTATTTTTCATAATTTTATATAAATGCCCAAATCAAAACAAGAATTATTTTAATGTGAATAAAGAGTTCTATTAAATGGATCTAAATATTTTCTTTGTGTTTGCCTTAGAATTGGCTGTTGATGGATTTTATGTAACTGATGAATAATAGGAACCAAAATACCCATCTAATAAACCACATTATCACCCCAAACCTGGTACAACGATATAATATTAAATTTGTTATAAAATGTCACTGAAGATATGGAGATTAGATTTTATACCATAGCAAATACCACAAATGTGCACTTTATGATATGATATAATTTCATAGCATAAACCCTGTTCATCTCTGATACTTAAAACAAATTCTGTTCATCTAAAAGACTTCAATATTTGAAGAGAAAAATACACTTAAGGGTGAATAAAATAAATATACATACTCACTTTTTGCATTTATGGCTTAAGCTAAATGTTGTCTCTTCTGGAATTGTCTAACAAATTGGTTTTAATATGAAAATCTGAGTATAAACTTGGCATACAGAAATAAAATCTTATGGCTGTGATTATCTTTCTCATCACTATATTATAAATTCCTAAAGTGGAAACCTTAGGACTTATAAAAAAATGAATTGCTAGAAATATGACCACAGGGAAAATGCTAGTAGCTTCAGTTTATGTTGGTTTACCTAGAGGTGGAACTTATTTCATAATGAAAATGCATTAGAAGACCTGTATTGCCATCAGAGTCAAGTAAAAGTAACATCTTTATCTTGTTTAATGGAGTTATTTTTCACATATAATTTTTTTTAAATATATATTTTCAGTCATCTATTTTAGACATCAAATTTTGTAATCCTCACCTGAAAAAATATTTTTACTTATTTTTAGAGAGAGAGGAAGGAAGAGAGTGAAACTCAATGTGAGAAAGAAACATCAATCTGTTGCCTCCTGTAAATGCCCTGTCTGGGGATCAAACCCACACCTGGGTATGTGCCCTGACTGGGAATTGAACCCACACCCTTTTGGTGTATGAGATGATGCTCCAATCAACTGACAGGGCTAGACATCATTTTTTTTTAAAAGCACATAACCAAAACCAATGGAGTTTCAGCATTATTTTAGATAATTTCAAATCAATTATAACGAATACATCTATTTATATAAAAGCCTAAGCTATCATTAGAACTGGTCCACTGAATAACTGGTCAATAGGTCGCTATGATGCACACTGATCACCAGGGGGCAGACGCTCAATGCAGGAGCTGCCCCCTGGTGGTCAGTGTGCTCCCACAGTGGGAACGCTGCTCAGCTGACTGACAGGCGAGACACAGGGCTCATGGCTGGCGAGCACTGCTGTGGCGGCACGAGCCTCTCCCAATCAGGACTGACTGGGCACGAGCCTGCACCAGGATGAGCAGGAGCTGCAGGCAGGAGTGGCAGGGGGCGTTGGACTACCAGTTTTGGCCCGATCCCTGCAGGCCATGCCAAGGGACCCCACCACGAATCCATGCACCGGGCCTCTAGTTAAATTATATTATTCACTGGTGTTTATCTATAGCAAATGTTCAAACCTCCATATTGCAATTATTAGGCTTCCTTCCTTCCTCATATCCTTCTTTCACCTCTCAGTTACTGAAAATATAAATATACCAGGTATTTAAATATTAATGAAATGAAAAAAACTCTAACATAAATCTTTCACACAGTAAATATTTTAATTGAATGAATAAATAATTGAAAATAAAATAATAAATCTCAATAATGTGTTTTATATTATTAGTGGTATTGCTGATTTATAAGGTATAAATAATCCAGAGATTATTATAGAGTTGTAGTTAAGTTATACTATAATGTGTAATTATCCTCCCTGACCTAGGGAAGAGTGAAAACTGTAAATATTGAAAGTTGAGGGGAAGAGTTAATAGGAATATTGAGTGCATTTGCAAAACCAGCCAAAAGTTTATGAAAAGATTAAATTGGAGAATATACAAGATTTCTAAGGGATAATAAAGAGGCTAATTGGTTAATCTATGTTGTGCTGTGAAATCCTATTTCCTAAGTCCCTTATTGAACTTTATTTTATGTGCCTTTAATCCTGTTTTCTTCTCATTTTATATACTTATTAGAAAGAAAAGTTATATTTCTCTGGCCTTGCCTTCACATGTTCTATTAGAATTCACATATGACTTACAATGTTTAAATCGAGTCCTATTACAACTTACCTTGAAAAGGTCTTTCATCCCTGTTGAGGGCCAATGCAGCTGTTGCATTATTATACCACCTTGGCACCTACTGTGGTCTATCTTTATTTTTCTGAATAGGATTATTCATATGTCTGTGACAAACATAGGGATGTTAAATATCTTCATTTGCTGGAGGTATTCCTGTTCCCACAGATTTACACCAATGTCCACTCAAGTCTGTTATATTTTACATCAAGAATTATACCATTTGCATTAAAAGTAACACTTCTCATCACTACAGTCTAATGCCTTTTGTCATTGTCCCTTTTGGCTTTTGGTAAAAATAAATAATTTTTAGTTTCTTTGTTCATTAAATTCCCTTGCTTTATCACTCAGGCATGAATCCCTACAGACTTAATCAGAGAACAATATAGAACAGACATTATGCTGTATTTCAGGATTACTCATTTCTTCTTGGACCAAAATTGAATGTCGTGGCTCCATCTTCCTCTAGGACACACAGTTATTCAGGCAACACCTCAATTTCTGTATAAATAGAGCCCCAGCTAACCCATGAGCTAGGCTCCCTAGATACCCCAATAGGTCTCGAGTCCTAGGGTGAACTGAGATGACACTCATTCCAGAGTATCTACTGTCTGTAAAATGCTCCCCAAAAGCCAAGTGAAATTAAGAAATCTTTTATTGCCATTACTCCCTTTGATTGTTAGATATTATCATACCACTCTAACTATAAAAGTACAATTCACTAAAAACAATTATATTTTTAAGTAATGGCCAAGCAGTAATGTAGTTTAATATTATAATATTTTACATTTTCATTCATAATTAATACTGTTACAGCTCCCATCTCTCACCTACAAAACCATTATGGCTAAACATAAATCAGGGTTAATATCTTTAGCAGGAAATGCTAATTAAAATATTTAATTAGGTTTTGATGAGCACTTATTTTATTAATGTAATCTTTTGAGCTGAAACGTTTCTGTCTTTAGCCAATCTTCACAGTATTTAAAAAAACTAGTTGTTAAACTTAGGTGAGTTTCATCTTGACACAGGTAATCGATTAATATATTTTCACCTGTGATCATGCCAGATATACACTGCTGTGTTTTCTCTTTAGTTTGGGCCTTCACGTGTGTTTGCAATAATCTTTCCACACTTGATCCCAACACTGTATGCTCCCCTTTGCAAAATCCTGAGATATCCTGCCATGTCGGCAAGAATCTATGTGTAAGTCGCTGAATCCCTAACTAATAATGGTTTACACCATGAAGGTATTTATTGTTTATTGGAATATCCCAAGATAAATAGTCCTAGTTTGGGTTTCTGCCTCAACTGTCCTCCTTCCTAAAATTCATCGTTCTGCATTCACATGTTACATGCTTTAGTGTCTAACATCGAACCAATGACCAGTCACACCCCAAATCAGGAAGGACAAGCATGATAAAGAGAATATTCTCTATTCACCTTAATCACCTTTCTGTTATCAGGGAGAAAAATCTTTTCCTAAGTGTTCAGCTATCTTTCTCTTGTGGCTTGTTTTGCCCACCCTTGAACCAATCACTTGCATAAGAATGCTGTGATTGGCTCCTATCAATCATGATTCACTCAGTAAGACTAAGCAGGGTTGGCTGGAAGAAGGAAAGGCTGTGGTAAACAACCAGTGATGTCTCCTGAACCAAGTTCATCTCTGTAGCTTTCCTCCTGCTGCTGCAGGAATTCTCCCCATGTTCCCCATCCCCTCAGCTTTCTTCTCACACTGTGTTCTAGTTTTACTCAACTTCTTTCAGTTTCTAGAATGTTCTATGTACTCTTAGCATCTATGCCTTGCTGTGCCCTATGCCTAGAGTAGTCTTTCCCTGTGCCAAGCTAATATCTATTAATCTCCCAGGTCTCAGCTATGACATTATTTGCTCTGTCATAACATTGTCTGCCCACAAATCAAGTGAAGTGACCCTGCTTGTAACTAGAAGTCTCTCAATACAGATCCTGCTAGACTGCGTTGTCTATGTAAATATTTTGATTTAATTGATGAGTCCCCCTTCCTTATACTTTGTTCGAGCCTGTGATCCCCTTCATGGTTTGTCAGTAAGGAGTTTGTCTCAGGGAAGGGATGTTACAGCAGAGAATAGTGTTTTGAATGTCAAGAACTGAGGCTCAAGTTAACTCAGAAGACAGAGTTGGAACAAGTTGGGTGGTTCCCGACTCCAGTCCAGAAATGATTCCTTGAATTGGAGAGGAGGGAGTTGCAGGGCAAAGCCAAAGAGGGTTATGCTGACATGTGCCTGCAAATGGAGGTCCCACATTCTCTCACGTGGGTCTGAGGCAAGGGAGACCTTGCCTGGCAGATCAAGGAGAGGTGACAGGGCCCTTGTTTCTCTGCATGCGGGTGTTGGAATAGAAATGGCTGTCGGATGTGCCTAGGCAGAGGGACCTGGATGCCCTCGCACAGTGAGAGGACCTGAGTGATTTCTGAGTGTCAGAGATAGACATAGAATAAATGAAGAGGTCCAGATGGCTCCTTTAAGTGGCCTTATGCTCCCAGGATCAAGGGAGCAACAAGGTGGTCCTGTGTGCCTGAGGGGGACAGCAAAGGGTCAGAGAGCCTGAGGGCTCCTTGTGGCTGGAACAAGGTCCTCAGAGTGAGGAGTGTGAATGTAGGAATACTTGACATCTCAGGCCACCAGCTGTGCATGGGCATGGCCAGAGCCACCCAGCAATCCCCTCCTGAGAACACAGACACGGCTCCAGGAAAAGCAAGGAAGGTAGTAGGGGTTGCTGCTAAAGTGATTAAGTTTCTATTAGCTAATATAATGGGGACTTAAAAGAGAAATTATTATGGAAAAATTATGCATTTTGCTTATTGAAATGCCTTCCTACAGTATTTGAGCACCTGCCCGAGACATAGGGTCCCTGGGGAAGGGCCTTGTCTCTGCGGTTGCTGTTGTAAACTAGAACCTGGCACAGCACACGGCAGCCAAATGCTTGCAAAGTATTGGGTGGAGGGATCAGTAATAGGATAGCATGTGCATGGAGAACATTGTAATATCTTACCAAGTTCAGGGAGGACTCAATGGAAATAAACCTGTGGATTAAATCTCCATTTAGTTTAGAAACAATATCCAGATTCTTACCACTGTAACTAATACCAAAATACTTCACAGGAAAAAAAAGTCACTTAAACATCAAATCTGTACATTTCTATAAAATTTATACTTTACAGGTCAAAGAATATGAAAAACTTCTCCAGAAACCCATGATATGTGTATGATGACGGGTTCGCACACTCAGGATAAGCTTTTATACAGATATATATGTAGATATATTTTACAGATATATATGTAATACTGGAAACAAGACAGTAACACTACATACATTCATTCTTTACTTATTTTGGGGGCTAGGGAAATATAATTACTTGGATAGGAGATTAAACTCCAGCTGATTTACCATCATGTTTCCAATAAAAACTGAGCAAATTTTACAGTTGGAAGTGAGTTCACAGAAAACTAGTCAGCTAATAACCAAAAGCATGCAGGATTCCAGTAAAATAATTCCTTGTTACAATCGTTAAGTACCTGGCTCTGGCTTTACCTTTAACATGGGGGAAAATGAAAATTATAACTTCCTGTTCAAAGTATTCAGAAATAAAAATAACCCAGCAGCTTGCAAACAAACTTGCTTCCAACCAGAAAACATTAATGTATCTATATTGTTCTTCACAAAATGAAGAAAGATAACTCAGAAATAGAAGAAGAAAAGCAAACAAATAAAAGAGAGGAAGTAATCACACAACATATTACAACTTCTCATACGATGCTAGGTTATTGTAGGAGAGCCAGCTGGTGAAATTATTGGTCTTTCACTGTTTCCCTGCTAGTTTCAAATTTGGTTTGAGCCTCCAGGGAAATGAGTTTGAATGCCTTATCTCATTCCTAGAAGCAACAAATCTCAGGAAAAACAAAACAAACAATCAGTTCATTTCTCAGAAGGAGTTTGCACTGAATACGAAGCTGGGAGAGACCTGTGCTGTGTTGGGGGTTGAGTGGCAGCTACATTGAGGTCTGGCTGGTCTAATGCCTGTGTCTGTGTGAGTCTTTCTTAAATAACTAATTGGCTGCCTTTCCATGGGGAACTTTTCCCTTCAGCGGTGCCAGCATATACCAGATGGGTGGGGTAGCTTCTCCCAAATAACTGCTTTCCTCAGAGAGGATTAGTGATGTTTAGCAAAGGGAGATGAAATTGGGGATGGGTGGTAAGAAGGAAGGTTGGTGAGCCACTTGGCAGAAATGGTCAACCTTGTCTTTGCCGCTATTCGGCTCCTCGCTAAGTGTTACATGTACAAGGGGATGTAAGTAGTAGAAAATTAGCCACTTTTCCTACCATGTGTCTAGCCATATTTGAATTGTTTCACACCTGTTATTTCATTGAAATTTATGTAGAGCCTTTCCATAAAATAAGATACTACTGCCCCTGGCCTCATTTTTCAGCTTGGAGAAAAGGTAATTTTCTCAGATAATGCAGAGTCCAATCAGAACCAGCCTGCTCATTCTTGGGCCAGCCTCTCTCTTATGATACCATGCTATAAGCCAGTGTTATTTGCCTTGACTCATCAAAGAAGCAAAAAATATTTAATAGCAATAGGGAACCAACAATTTTTACCTACTGCGATGTATCACACCAGTGCAGTACAAGTGCTAACATTAATCAAACGAATGAGAGGTGTATATATGTGTTGGTTTGGAAGCTGTTTGCCCAGGTCTAGCTTTATAGCATCAGGTTAGAAATAGGAGTAATGCTCAGCCAGAAATTCAGAAATACCCCCAAATTATTGTACTTTTAATATAATTATAAAATAAAACAAAACCACTCAGTGGTGATATTGCTTTCTTCAGTTATGTAATTGAATTGTGTTTGAACATTGGCTCACAGAGGCTGGACTGTTGTCAATTATTTAAGCAAACTGAGGCACAGAGAAACATATTTTGTGTAAAGAACAAAATATTTCATGTAAATTTAGGAAGTATTTACTGAGCTTTTGAAATGCGTAAAACATATGAAACAGTCCATCAAGCTAGACATATATGAGCCTTGTTACAATGCACAAAACTTTTTGTTGCCTGTAAACTATTGCTCCATCCTAATAAGGAAATGACTCTGGGTATAACAATATGTTTCTCCCCTCCCCCGCCCCCCAAGTAATGAGTATATTAGTCAGGTACAAAAGAAGTTCTGTTTTATATTCTTTTTCTGGCATAGAGCTATAAACAAGTGCTCCAGTAAAACTTAGAAAGTACAGAACTTAGTAAAACCTTTGTGTTTTGGTATGCTCAACATTTCTAAGTCATCCCATTCTATTAAACTTTTGCAAATTAGCATAATTTAAGTCCTATAGCATATTTAAACAGCACAAGTCCCCTGATCTGTCCTGACCTTGACTTCTGCTTCCTCTTTATGCCAGACTAGAGGCTCTGTGCACAAATTCATGCATGGGTGGGGTCCCTTGGCCTGGCAGGCAATCAGGGACGATCAGGGCTGTCTCACCCAGTCCCAATCAGGGCTGATCGGGACCATGGGAGGTTGGCTGTGGGAGCGCACTGACCACCAGGGGGCAGCTCCTGCGTTGAGCGACTGCCCTCTGGTGGTCAGTGCGCATCATAGTGAGCGGTCAACCAGTCATTTGGTCGACCTGTTGTAACATTCGCTTAGGCTTTTAGATATATAGATATATAGATAAGTACTGGCAAGAAGATTGTGAAAGATGTCAGAGGGACCACCATCCCCTGGAATTCCCCACTCCCCATTAGCTCTGGTGTTCTCTGAGTCAATATATCTCTTAATTCATCACAATGATTCTCTGGTGGTACTAGTTAAAGGCCTCCAGGGTCATCCATGGAGGAAGCATTTATAATAATCTGTTCACAAATATAGAAATTACATTAATGCCCCGGGCACATGCCTTTTCATTGCCTATAATCTTTGTTAATGACTCTCATCGTTATTCCAGCCCATCCAGAGTTGACTTAGACTTGGGTCAGGCTGTAATGAGATGGGCCAATGGAAGCCACATCCCATTGGAAGATAATGAAGGCACAAATGAAACAACAGCATTAAAAATGAATGATGAAGCCACAAATGCTGTAATTAACTCTGCTGAACATGGAGTATCTGGGCACCTGAGATGACGCTCCATTCTTAGCGGAGGTCTTTCTGCAATAAGGAAAACACTTTCTGAAGAGAACAGCTTCTATTTGTTCTGAGGGTTCTCCATTCTGCCTCTTACAGAGAAAACTCCAAAGCCAGAAAGGAAGAGCTTCCTGTGGAAGTTGCTTTAGCTGAGCTAAAGTTGTGATTTAGCAGCTCAGACTCTGTAACAAAATACTGTAGACTGAGTGGATTAAACAACCGACATTTATTTCCCACATTTCTGGGGGCTGGGAAGTCCAAGATCAAGGTGGCAGCAGATTTAGTTCTTGGTGAAGGCTCTCTTCCTGGCTTGCAGAGTATCACTATCTCTCCATGTGCTCACATGACTCTTCTTTGTGTGTGGGCAAAATGTGAAAGTGACAGAGAGGGAGGGAAGGAAGGATGGAGAGAGAGAGAGAGAGAGAGAGAGAGAGAGAGAGAGAGAGAGAGAGAGAGAGAGTCCTTTTTTTTCCTCTTCTTATAGGCACTAATTCCATTTTGGGGGCCTCGCCTTCCTCACCTTTTCTAAACTTAATTATCTCCCAATGCTTCATCTCCAAATACTATCACATTGGCTTCAACACACAAATCTTATGGGGACGCCATTTAGTCCTTAACAGGTGAGGTGGCTTTGTTCCACAGAGGGACCTTCTCTGCCACAGGTGTCTTCTTTCAGGTAAGCTCTTCCCACTTTTACCTGACACATTTCATTTCACTTAGCCAGGCAATGGGATTCTGTGTAGCTACAAAAAGTGAGCACTTCATAGAAGACTTCTGTTAAGTTGATGTTATTCTACCTCTTTCTGAAGAGTTTAAGACTAATTTTATGCCTATTGCACAGTGAAAACTGTACTATTTTGTATTCCAATTCATAGAATGAGAGGATTCTGATCAGGTGTTGGAATAAGGTGAGCATGGGCACTGAAAGGTCTTTGAAATTGTTTGATAATTTGGCAAGGACAAGTTTTGTGATGATGACAGATGGCTTCACACCCTAAGAGATGTGTTATTACTTTATTTGTAAATATTAGATTCATAATTCTCAAC
Organism: Myotis lucifugus; assembly: GCF_000147115.1. NCBI lineage: Eukaryota > Metazoa > Chordata > Mammalia > Chiroptera > Vespertilionidae > Myotis > Myotis lucifugus. The sequence continues at coordinate 13,202,960 of NW_005871065.1, read as the reverse complement.
ATGGCAGATGAATCACATTACTTGGGTTTTCATCTCATCACAATAAGGAGAAGAAAAAGCAAACATTATTATTGAACTTTAAATCACTATAAACATCATGCACCAAAAACATGTACCGAACAACTTTTCCATCTGGACCCAGACTTTATAACTCTGTGTAGAAAAACGTTTATTCAATTCCTTGTCCTTAAAACTTTGTAACATATTAGAATTGGAAAGGAACCAGATCGTCCAAGTGCAAGTCCTGGTTTTGCCCTGATGCAGTGACTCCCTGACGAGGTAGGCTGTTCAGACTATCCTTCAGGAGAATATGCTAGGAGGAGGCAGTTGGTGGACAGCCTCCAGCTGCTGCACCTTCAGATCCACCTCAATGCTCATGCCAAGGCCAAGGCCACACTCAATCCAGGTGCTCCCAGTCAATGAATCAGTACAGTGGGGTCCTGGATTTGGCCATTGCATGCTGATGGAGGACTCCCAGATAGCAATATTTGCTCTGGGTCTCCCCATCAGCCTGGTCAAAAATGTCTTGAAGCTACCCTTGCAATTTGGGACTGTTCTTACTTCCAGTCCTTTCTCTCAGTGAGTCTCTTGCACATCTAATTCTGTCCTGAGGCCTGCTTCTTGGAGGCCCTGAAAGGATGCACTCCCCTAGGTACCGTTGGCTGTGCCCTCTTGTTGATTCTGTTTTACATCACTCCAGGTTCTTGTGTTTGTCTCTCGGGACTCCTTGAGGCCAAGGACCCAGGGGAGTGTCTTATTCTGCTAGAGCTGCCATAATAAAATACCACGGAGTGGGTGGCTTAAACAACAGATCTTTAACTTTTCAGTTGTGGAGGCTGGAAGTCAAGATGCAGGCAGAACGGGTTTCTGATGAGACCCCTCTTCTTAGCTTGCAGACAGCACCTTCTCACTGCATCCTCACAGCCTCAGATGGCATTTTCTGTGAGCATGCATGCAAATTGAGCAAATTGAGCGAGGGAGAGCTCTGATATCTCTTCCTTTCCTGATTGGGACACTAGTCCTATTGGCTTAGGGCCCCACCTTTATGATTTCATTTCCTCTTACTTACCTCCTTAAGGGTCATATCTCTAAATATAATCATGTTGCTGAGTAGTGCTTCAACATATGAGCTTTGAGGGGACACAATTCAGTTCATAACAATTAGGCACCACATGGTTGGGATTCCCATATTAACTGAATTGAAATGACCTTGGATAGGGCATTTCGTCTCTCTTGGCCTCAGTAAAATTATAAGACTGAATTGGATAACAAATCTATGGCACTGGAAAGGAATACCCTTCCAGAATTCAGGTTCTCAGAAGAGACCAAGTAGCATGGTTACACAATTTTCTGCTTTGAAGTCAAGCTGAGAACGAAGAACTCACATGAGCAGGGATCTTGCAGCTTCGGAAGTCCTCCCCCTTTTTGTGACAATTGAACAGTGTGAATTCCTTTGTGAACAGAGCGTTTGTTTGTTGAATTCTTTCCAGTGTATCACCTTGCACAGATGGTGTTGTATAGTGGACTATTAAAAGCTAGTGTGTGTATGTGTGTGGGTGTGTGTTTTAAATGAAAAGGTTGCCTATTCACTCTCATGAAACAGTGTTAATCAGTGCTCAAATGCAAAGAGGTGTTAAGAATTAGTGCAGGTGTCAGATTTACCTGGCCACTGATATCCTGCTCTTGTTGAGAATGTGGGCAGTAAAATATGTGTTCGACATGAAGTAGGTACCCTGATAGTGGTTACTGAGTAAATAAAAACTGAATGGTGAGTGAAATACAGTGAGAGCCATTATATTTTAGATGGAAAAAACAAAAGTGGCCTAGGACCTTAGATGTAGGAGTAACTCACAATGTTTAATACATACACATAGATTGCTCTTCAATTTTTATTGCACTATATGTCTATTTATTGTCAGTTTAATTCCATGACTTTGCCTACATTTGTTAACTCCATGAATACTAATAAATTATTGAGCCCAGCTGGTGTGGCTCAGTGGTTGAGCATTGACCTATAACCAGGAGGTCACGGTTTGATTTCTGGTCAGGGCACCTGCCCTGGTTGCAGGCTTGATCCCCAATGTGTAAAAGGGAAATGATATAATTTTCAACACAATTAAATACACAGTTTAGAGTGGGCTCCACTTTCTTTTTGGAGACCATGAAAACAGTTTATGTAAAGATACATTCAGAAACTACCCTTCTTTTCTTAAAATGGCATTCAAAAACAGCTGATGATTCAGATCCAGGAAGATCCTTAAAATATTCTCTCAAATATTCTCCCCCTTCATTGGAAACATTGTGGAAAGCTTTCTCCTGTAGGAGTAATGCCAAAAGAAAGAGAGTAAATGGAACTATTTTCAATGTGTTTTGCTATTGTAAACATACATGCATTATATTCAAACACTCAGGATAACTTCCTTACTGCATAAGCCAATTAGATCATCTCAATCACATGTGGAAAGAGCTCAGGATAATCTAATCAGCTCAGGGATGCTACATTTATTTCTGTGTTTCTGATGCCTTTATAATATTAGAAACTGATCTGTAAACATACTCTCCAAGAAGGGCCTGCTCTTAGCAATAGAAGTTCAGCAGAATACAGCTTGGGGAACTAGCAACCTTATGATTCTTAAATTTGGAATTTTTAAAAAGTCACTTTATTGAAGTGCAATTGACATACAAAAGGCTGTACAAAATGTATACAACTTAAGTTGGGAGATAAGTATATATCAGTGAAGACTTCACCACAATCTATGTCAAAAATAAATCCATCACCTCCAAAAGTTTCTTTCTACCCTCTTATTTGCTACTAGAGGCCCAGTGCACAAAATTTGTGCACTCGTGGGGGTGGAGGGGAGAGGTCCCTCAGCCTGGCCTGCGCCCTCTCACAGTCTGGGAACCCTCAGGGGATGTCCGACTGCCAGCTTAGGTCTGCTCCCTGCATTAGTGCTGCCGTGGAGGCAGGAGAGGCTCCTGCTATCACCGCTGCACTCGCCAGCCATGAGCCTGGCTTCTGGCTGAGCAGTGCTCCTCCTGTGGGAGCGCACAGATCACCAGGGAGCAGCTCCTGCATTGAGCATCTGATCCCTGGTGGTCAGTGTGCATCATAGCGACTGGTCATTCTGCTGTTCGGTCGATTTGCATATTAGCCTTTTATTATATAGGATTATTATTATTATCATAATTATTTTGTGATGAGAACATGTAACATAAGATCTATCCTCTTAGCAAATTTTTAAGTATTAAACACAGTATTGTTAATTATAGGCACTGTGATCTACATTAGCTCTGTAAGACGTTTTCATCTTGTATAACTGAAACTTTGTATCCTGTAACTATCTTCCTATTTACCCTCCCTCCATCCCCTGGCAAACACTATGCTACTCTGCTTCTATGGGTTTGATATTTTTGAATCCCTCATTTCAGTGCTATTACTATAGTATCTGTCTTCTGTGTCTTGCTTCTTTCACTTAGCATAATGTCCTTCAGGTTCATCCATGCTATTTTAATGACAGGACTTCCTTCTTTTCTGAGTCTTAATAATATTCCATTGTATTTATATATTACATTTTCTTTATCCATTTATTCACTGATGAAAATTTAGGTTGATATTATGTCGTGGCTGTTGTGAATAATGCTGCAGTGAACATGGGAATGGAGGTATCTTTTCAAAATCCTAATTTGTTTGGATATAATCAGATTGCTGGATCATATGGTAGTGTTATTTCTAATTTCTTGAGGAACCTTCATACTGTTTTCCAGAGTCTCTGTGCCAAGTTATACTCCCGTCAACAGTGCACAATATTCCCTTTTCTCCACATCTGTTCCAATACTTGTTATTTTAAGTCTTTTTAATGAGTCATTCTAACAGGTATGAGGTAATATTCCATTGTGTTCTGATTTGAGTTTCCTTGGTAACAAAAGTAAAAATTGATGGGTGAGCTAACATAAATTAAAAAGCTGCTCAGCAAAGGAAACAATCAACAAAATGAAGGCAACCTATAGAATGGGAGGAAATATTTGTAAACCATATATTTGCTAAAAGGTTTACTATCCAAAATTTATAAGGAACTCCTAAAATTTAATAGCAAAAAAATCTGTTTTAAAAAATGGGCAAAGAGATTGAATAGACATCTCCCCAAAGATGACATATAAATGGTCAAGGAGCATATGAAAAGATGCTCCATCTCTAATCATCAGGGAAATCGAATTTTTTCAAAACTCTCTAAATAAGAATACTGTTTCTTTTAGAGAGTGTAATATTAGTTTATTGTTTAACTAAAATATAGGCTTTGTTTTTCATATTTCATTGAACTTTTCTGACCATTTGAGAAACTTTCTAGATGAATTTTAAAGATAATGGGAAGATTATTTGTAGGGAAGCAAAAAAGCCCCCTCAAAACCCAAAAAACAAGAACCCCACCCCCAAAAAAGACCAAAAACAATAGCTTTTAGGCAATGGTGTGTATGCTATGCCCAGATCTCCTGGCTCTCTAGATGTTGTGTAATCTTCTCTTTAGGGTGGGTGGGTGTTAATATATGGAGGACACCTTCCTTTTGGAATACTCTCAATGGCCAGTATCTGTGGCTCCTGAGAGGCCTTTCTCATGCTACTGGACCCACTTTGCTTGCAGGGACAGATTCTAAAGTTAAGCACAGTCAACCTGTGAGTAGAGTAACATGAACATTGAGACTCTTCATCAAAGCTACTTTGCTATCACTTCCTTCCCATCATTACCAATTCTTTCTGTTGTCTTAGGAAAAATACCCTAGAAACTAAAAACCTACATGGAGATCCTGGTTTTCCAGATCATATTCTTTCATTTCCAGGCCATGAAACATTAATTAGTATAATAGGTTGTGCAGAGCTATTGGTTGAGGTATGCAGTTTTTCAAATGTCCTGGAACCCTAGAAAAGACAGATATAAATACACATTACTCACATATAATGACGTTCAAGCCCACAAACAAACAAACAAACAGAAACACACAGAGAGAGAGAGAGAGAGAGAGAGAGAGAGAAAGAAAGAGAGAGAGAGAGAGAGAGAAACATTAATGTGAGAAACATTGAAAAGTTGCCTCCATACAAACACAGATCAGGGATTGAACCCACAACCCAGGTATACCCTGACTAGAATCGATCCTGCAACCTTTTGGTGTATGGGACAATGCTCTAACCAACTAAGCCACCCAGCTGGGTCTTGATAAAAAAAAAATCTTGATGTCAAAATCCAATAAAGTTCTTTAAAAAAAATAAGTTATTAAATTTTTTTCCAATTTTCTCAGTACATGGATAGAATATTTATAGTTCCCACATACTGTATTTGACAATAAGTAACATAAAATTGAAATTATTCCACATCTTGATTTAAAATCATTCTTTTATAGCATTTTTTCTTTTGAAAAGAAATTATCATTGTAAAAATATTTTTTTATTTAAAAGAGTCCAATTAAATGTTTATTTTTTAAATTATATATTTATTTGCCATTTGACACCTATATATCATGGCCAACAAAATCAACAGAATTGGAACTCATGTTAATGTATAAAAAAAGAAAAAAATATAACAACTTTAAATTTATGATTCTTTTTAACACCATTGCCATGATAGTACTAGAGAAAAATATTTATTTGTTTCAAAAGAGGTTAAAAGCCACCCCAACTTTACAGTAAGGTATTTTAAAGACTTTCTTGTATTTTAAACTTCAGGTTTTATTAAATTAAACACACTGATCCTCCTATACCACATTGCTTCTCTTTGTTGCAATAATGTCTCTGAATAATACTGTGAATAATTTCACATCTGGTACTATCTCTGTAAACTTATTCTAGAAACCTTTATATAATACTAATATTTGCATTTTTTTTGCCAGAGCAGTTTCTCTATATTTACACATTTTCCCCCTTCAAACATTGTTTCATTAATGAAAGTTTTAATGTTCAAACCACATCTTTCCAGGACCTTTTTTGTTTAGGGACTTAAAATAATTGCTTCTATAGGCATTTCATTATTGGCACAGATTCTAAAAAATAACATGACACATGCCAGAAACATCTGTACTTTTATTGAACTGCATAGTGCACCTTTCAGGCTGCATACTTTTTCATATTTATTTTTTACAAGTGTTCAGAAATGTGCTATATACATCATTCAACAGTATTTACTGACTAAAATATGTGGTTAGTTTGTTGCCATATTTTCTATTTCTTTTTACAAATTCTTTTACCATGGCAGGAAGAAGAATTGTTTCCCCAGTGGTATGTACCTTTCTTTCCCTTATCATTTTTTATTTAAAAACTTCAACAGGGTCTTCCAAATATTTATCATTAAGCTTAATGAAATGCTGTGAAATACTGGACCAAGACTTGCAATCCTTAAATATCCCTTGAAACAACATAAGCATTGTTTTTATGTTCTGGATGTGAAGTTTTAAATATCTTCTTATACATAATGGGTTCCTATTATTATTGACTAATATCAAAATCTACAACTTAGGGTGAAAGACTTAATAATAGTAGATATACATCTACTCTTTTATAATTTGGGGGAAAATTGTTTTGTCCAATTAGAATATAAATACACATACACACCTATTCAATTAGAATGTCTAGGCCTATCATATGTATACTAGAAGCCCAGTGCATGAATTTGTGCACCAGTGGGGTCCCTCGGCCTGGTCTGTGGGATCGGGCCAAAACTGGTTTTCCGACATCCCCTGAGGGGTCCAAGATTGTGAGCTGGGGAGGAACATGGGAGGTCGTGGGAGGGCTCCAGGGCATGTCCAGCCCATCTTGCTCAGTCCCGATCGGCCAGACCCCAGCAGCAAGCTAACCTACCTGTTGGAGCCTCTGCCTCCTGGTGGTCAGTGCACGTCATGGCGACTGGTCAACCAGTCAACTGTCTGCCCCCTGGTGGTCAGTGAACATCACAGCGAGTGGTTGAGCAGCCTTAGTATATCATTAGCATATTACGCTTTGATTGGTTGAACGGCCGCCTGGTTGACCAGGCACTTAGCATATTAGGCTTTTATTATATAGGATATACATAAGTATATATATATCATCACTTTAGTGTACATATGTGTATATATACTTTTATGAAAATAGTTGCTTTAAAAAACATTTTATAAAGTATCTGACAGTTTATACCATATGTCAATTCTGCAATTATAACTTGATGCCCAGCAATTATTCCATTCTCTACTGGGCTTTCCCTTGTACTTGCCAGCAGGGTTCTTACAGTTAAGATTCTACCAACAAAAGGCACTTCAGAAGACCTGTAAGTTGGAAGGGTGCTCCAAGTCATTGAATCTTCTCCAGGTAGTGGAGGGTAGCTGAGTGTAGTGACAACAGCTGGTCAAATACCATCCTCTTACCATCAGAATTCTCTCAGGGCCATGGGCAGTGGTGACTGTGACCTTCATCACAGTTTCCTGCATTCCTGACCTTTTTGGGGGGACAGTAGCAATTTCTAATTTTCAGCATCAACAACAGAATTGGTGATGGTTTCCTTGATTTTGTTCCTTCAGCCCTTCCCATAGTATTGTCATGACCTCATTTTCTGAATTAAGTCCATATCTGCTTGAAATGCTTAGAATAATTTTTTATTTTTGACTTAACCTGCGGTTATATAAAGCCACTTGTCTATTTGGAAAGATTTTATTTCATTAAAACTAGACAAAACTGGGCCCACATAACTGCAAGACATCACAAAATGCTTATAAAAAGAGACATTAGGATGCTCTTCTTAAGATGTAGCTTGTGATGTGGGAGCTTAATTGCTTCCTTACTTTTTTAGACAAAAATATAAATAAAAGTTTTACTACTTTCTTCTTTTATCTACTAGGTTTTCTTGTATTCTATAGAATGAGTGCATTTCACTTTAAAAAAACAGCTTCATCCAATTAGGGAAATAATTTAAAATTTCTGGTCATTCTGATTGTTATGATTCTTTAGTTGAAATAAAAGGAAATTATTATTTAGTGATTCTTTAGTCAAAATAATAGGATGGAAACAATAAGACTTCCTTCTGTTCTTCCCTTTGAGTTTACTTAAAAAAAATTAAATGTGTCTTTCTTCTAATGCCATTCTTACCAAAAGTTCCCCTCCCTTATTTAAAGCATCACTGGAGACTCTTGTATCCTGGTATTAAAAAGTTTTGATAGACCGGATGGTGTAGCTTATTGGTTGAGCATCAACCTATGAACCAGGAGGTCACAGTTCAATTCCCTGTCAGGGCACATGCCTGGGTTTCAGGCTCGATCCAGTAGTGGGTGTGCAGGAGGCAGCCAATCAATGATTCTCTGTCATCATTGATGTTCTATCTCTCTCTCCCTCTTCCTTCCTCTCTGAAATCAATAAAAAAATATTTTTAAAAAGTTTTGATAAATGATCAGAAATTTTTTTAGTTCTGCTTATAAAAATCATGCCAAATAAGTCTTTTTAATTCAGTCCATGAACTAATGTTTATAGATTATTTTCAATGTGCAAGGTATTGTACTATGTGGAATGAATGTTATGGACTGACTGTGTTCCCCAAAATTCATATACTGCATCTCTAATCCCTAATGCAATGCCATTTAGAGATGTGGCCTTTGGGAGATAACTAGGTTTAGATGAGAGTGTAAGGGTGGCATCCTCATAAATTGGATTAGTGCCTTTATAAGAAGAGACAGCAGAGCTCTCATGCTCTCTCTCTTTCTCACCTCTCTCTCTCTCTCTCTCTCTCTCTCTATCTCTATCTCTATCTCTCTCTCTCTCTCTCTCTCTCTCTCTCTCTCTCTCTCTCCATGCCTGCACAAAGAAGGGATCCTGTCTATCTACCTACCTCTTTATCTCTGTCTCCATGCCTGCACAAAGAAGGGGTCATGTGAACACACACATGCAAGACTAGAAGACAGCTTTCACCAGATACCAACCATGCTGGCACCCTGATCATGCACTTCTAGCCTCCAGAACTTTGAAGAAAATAAATCTTTGTTGTTTAAGCCACACAATCGATAGTATTTTCTTATGGCAGCCCAAGCCAACGAAGATAATGAGGAATTCATAGAAGATAAGGCATGATCCTTGGCTTCAGTGAATTTAACTAACAATACAAACAAGACAAGGTAGAGTAACTAACAATACGATGTAGGATAATCCACAAATATTAAAGAAATTGAAAAAGAGAGATCATTGTTTCCTAGGCCAAAGCAAAAAAGAATTGCAAGATTAAAATTTTATTCCTAATATATTGTGCTATCCTCCAGCAGATGACAAGGAGGCATAAAGGTTAAATTTATTCCACAAGTGAGGGCTTTCCACTGTAAAATCCATACCCCTCTCATTTTTATTTCTCTTTCTTTTACATTCTCATTTCTCTCCTGACCTTTTTGTACTCACCAACACATTTCAGCATGCCTCTGAGATGTGACTGATTCTGTGATGGAAAAAAGATCCACTAAGAACAACTGTGCTTACTTTTTTTTATTTTAATGATGAATCTGGAAAGCTTCCCAGATGAAACATTTATTACACTAAATGTATTCTGCTGAGGAGGAAATTGACCAGAGAAGCATCGGGCAACTACATGTATTTACAGTACGCTGACCTCTCTTCTCCCCATTTCTGTGAAACATCTGTGAGTGATCTCGCCAGCATTTTTGGCCTATGACTGGTTATTTTGAAATCAGACATTTGAATTTCAGATATGTGCATTTATATTTCATAAGACATTTTGAAATAAAAATGCCAGTTGCCTTGTGTAGTGGAGATTGACAGAAAGTTAGGTTTTTGTTTTCTTGTTGTTGTTTTTTTTTGTTATATTTAAATCATTACTTTATGCAAAGACCTTAACTTTTATAAGAATAATGGTAACAGTATATTCCTTTACTTGTCAGTCATGCAGAAGAGAGTGTGTTCACTATACTGTTAGATGTTAGCAGAGAACAGACTCCTGGGTACTCCTCCAGAGGAGCTAGGTTAGTTGGATTAGGAGATAAGACCATTTCTTCAGCCACAGAAGGTCTGTGGTCCAGGGAAAATCAGAGAGAAAATAATAGTGGGGAGATGAGTTACTATTGAAAGGAAGTTTCTGAGATAATACAGGAGGAAATATTATTTCCCACTCACAGGGTTTTACATGGAGTTTTCAAATACTGGAGCCTCTCGAATTAATCAGGAAGTTAAGGCCAATCGCACCTTAATCAAGTCCATGTTTCATAGCCATGGGTTCCAGATTTGTTTTCTGGGTTTTTTTGTTTGTTTTGTTGTTGTTGAATGGAACTAAAAATATGATATCCGAATTAGTTGTCCAATCAAATTAAGCTTTAAATGCCCCAAAGGAAAGAGAGCATAATTGTCACTAGTCTCATATGACTGCCAGCTATGAAGTTCGATGGTGGTATGGTTCCTCCTGTGGCAATGGAATGTGCTGTGAGGATCACTGCCTTGATGTCAGATGCCCAGAACTGAGTCCTGGATGCCATGCCTCCTGACTGTGATCTTACACAGAGACTGAATGTTTCATTTCTTTGTCTAAAACGTGGGAGTGATAGAACCTGCCTCATCCAGTGATTGTGAGAAAAAATAAATTGATGTAGACAAAGTGATTATTAAGGTATCTGACACATGGAAGTGATTCTTATTTAACATTTTCCTTATATATGTCTTCGCATTTTGGGTCTCATTTAATCCTGGAAGTCACTCTTTATATGATACCTGTGTAGTGATATTACATCTAAGGTTGATCGATGGGATTTTTATAGTGACATAGCTTTCATTTCCCTTAAATCTCCATATTTCTGTTCCAGAAGTCCACTGAAAAATATTTACAGGTACCTTACAAAGATGACCACTTTGGGGTTTAAGAGGGACTGTTGTACTTGTCTTTCTGGGATCAGCATCCCACTCTATCCAACCATAATAATGGGAAGGAAGATATGGAGAGACTTTGGAAATTTGCTTAGAGTATATATACATATTCATATCGTGGTTGCATAGAATAAATCATAATTGGGTGAGTGGAGATGTAAAGGTTGTTTGCCTATGTTCTTTGTGCAGGCATATGTGTGTTTATTGCAGTTATGGAGAGCTGCCTAAAGAGTCAGCTGTGCCTACAATAAACATGGACGTGACAACAACATGAGCCTATAGTGCTATTTTTTTAAAATTTCAATTTTTGTAAAGGCGATGCAATCTTTTGGTCAGTGATACTTTAGCATGAACCTCCTTTGAACAGGGCCTTACAGCAACAGTTAAGGACTGCATTAAGTATCTCCAATAAAATACCTCATCTCCCTGAAATGCCTGAGGTAAAGCATAACATTTACGTTCTATGCTGCTTCTTAGTTGAAATGTAATGATCTGAACTTACAGTACGTTAAAATCTTTTGCCATTGAACAAATTCCATAGTAGGCAAGGTATACTGTATGTCACAGCGCATTAAAATGAGCATTCAACCAAAAGAAAATAATAAACTAGCTAGACCATAAATCTCAGGCACCCTCAGTGAGTATTAAAAATCTACCAAAATTCACTGTCTAATGATGTGATTCCAATCAACCCAATTTATCAACTTTATGGGCTGATTAAAACTAAATTACTCACTAAGATTAACTCCTCCCTTCTGGGACTTAGAATTTTGTGAAGTAAAACACCAGATTGAAAGTCTGGGATCTAATAACTATATATTATTAATAGAAATGATTTTTAGAACTTTTACCTGATTCAGGAATATGAGTGTAAGTTTTCCTGTTTCTGTGTTCAAAATATCCTGCTTTTCTTCTTCTACGGTTTGGAAAGCACACATTTCTCTTGAAATCAGTACCTTCTACATTATCCATTTTGAGAAAGGATACGATTCAGTCCAGAAACATCACATCAAACCCCTCTCAGCATGTCTGTAGTCTTTGCGCTCCCTCAGGTATATAATGAGGAGGTGTCTACTTACATATTGGGGGGAGGGAGATCCATTAATCACAGAAAAGCATTCTTTATGTAGAAAAGGGGGCTCACTCCGCACTTTTCCACATAAAGACTTGACATTCAAGTAGAAATGGATGGAATTTGTTTTTATGAATAGGGTCCTTGCTGACTAATTCTTTTCTGGGGAGGGTAATGGGCAAATGCTATCCAGATGCATTCCTCTGGAACTGGTCCCAGTTTGGGAAAGTGAAAACTACTGTACTTGCAGTATAATAAAGGGCAGTCAGAGAAACACGATATCTCCGCAAATAGTGCAGTACTGTTCCTCTCCCAGCCTGGCATCATGAAGCCAGAGGACTTCCATGTCACCCTGAGGACTGAGATTCATCCAACATCATTTACTCCTTCCTTACCTCATCGAGCAGCAGCAAAATTGGACCAAAATGGGATTAAAAAACATCTAGACCTGCTCAAACCCCAAAGCAAAAAGTGTACCAAACATCTACTTGTGTGTTTTCCCAATTCGATTGGTAGGCAAAGGAAGAAAAATTAATCCTTCTTCTCCCCAAAGAGGGACTTTCTTCTCACTTCTCCCCATTTCTCCCCCAGTTCTTTTCCTCCTCCAGGTGGTCTTCTTTTCGACTGAACTGGATGCAGCCTGTGTCTCTATTCACCGTCCTCATCTAGTCTCTAGCAGCTTCTTGGCAATCTTTTTCATACTTATGTTTTCAATTAAACCTTTATTTTTTCTCGCCTTCTTATTGCCAAGGAGTACATATAGTGTTGCTTTATTTATGCATGTGTTGTTATGTATTTAATTATTTGAACAATGTGCAATGTGTTTTTTGTACTTGCATACATTTAATTGCACAGAGGCTATAGCAGTGCTAATAGTAATTTCCAGCCCCTCGTCACTGTAACGTTGTTGATCATCCTTATTTGGTGAAGCTAAAAGGAAGTACTGCTTACTGTTTGTGTGGCTGCAGCTGTGTTATTTAACCATTCTGCCTGCTTCTGAGAAATAAAGGAACACTTAAAACCGTGTACTGAAAGAGCCACACTGTACTGGGAGGCTTTACATGGAAGATAATTTCTGACACTTATCCTAGTGTATCAGTCTGCTCAAGCTGCCATAGACTGAGTGGCTTAAGCAACAGAAATTAATTTTCTCACAGTTCTGGAGGCTTGAAGTCCAAAATCAAGGTGAGAAGGGTTGATTTCTGGCTTGCACATGGTCTTTCTATGATCGTGCACAAAGAGAGAGTGAGCTGGTGAGCACTGGTGTCTCTTCCTCTTGTGAAGACTCCAATCTTGTGGCATTAGGACCCCTCCCTTATGAGCTCATTTAACCTAATTACTTCCTTAAGGGCCCTATCTCCAAACAGACACATTCTGGGGTACTAGAGATTAGGGCTTCAACATATGAATGTGGGGTGGGGAGGTACACAATTTATTCATAACATCTAGTAAAATTATTAGATTTTTAAAACAAAAATTGAAATAATCCTGTCCAATAAAGAGGCAATATGCAAATTGACCATCACTCCAACACACAAGATGGCCGCCCCCATGTGGACACAAGAGGCCAGCAGGGGAGAGCAGTTGGGGGGGACCAGGCCTGAAAGGGAGAGCAGTTAGGAGTGACCAGGCCTGCAGGGGAGGGCAGTTGGAGGCAATTGGGCCAGCAGGGCAGCAGTTAGGCATCGATCAGGCTGTCAGGGGAGTGGTTAGGGAGTGATCAGGCTGGCAGGCAGAAGTGGTTAGGGGCAATCAGGCAGGCAGGAAGGTGAGTGGTTGGGAGCCAGTGGGATCAGGCCTAAATGGGCAGTTGGACATCCCTCAAGGGTCCCAGATTGAAGAGGGTGCAGGCTGGGCTGAGAGTCACCCCCCCATGCAAAAATTTCATGCACTGGGCCTCTAGTAGAATATATATTATTGAAATGTTGGTGAACAATATACAAATTTTTAATCCTCACCCAAAGACCCGTGAGAGAGAGAGAGAGAGAGAGAGAGAGAGAGAGAAGCATTGATGTGAGAGAGAAATGTCAACTAGTTGACTTCTGTACACTCCCCAACCAGGGATTGAACCCATAATTTAGGTATGTTCCCTAACCAGGAATCAAACCTGCATTCTTTCAGTGTATAGGACAATGCTCCAGCCAAATGAGTCACATTGGCCAAGCCAAATTAATATACAGTGGGGCCTTGACTTACAAGTGTCCCGACTAACGAGTTTTTCGAGATACGAGCCATCTCTCAGACAATTTTTTGCTTTGAGTTGTGAGCTAAAATTTGGGTTACGAGCCAGCTTCAGATACCCCACCGCTAGTTGGCGCAGCGAACATCACAGTGAACGCCACAACATCAGCCCAGCATCACGTGTCTCACTCGTTCACTTTTTGATTTGACATACGAGTAATTTGAGTTACGAGCTCCGTCACGGAACGAATTAAACTCGTAAGTCAAGGCCCCACTGTATTTTGATGGTCCCCCAAATTATATCTCTAGCTTCATACTCTTCTCCCAGCTCCAGTTCTAGATACATAGTCCCTCCTTATCTGCAGGGGACACATTCTAAGAACCCCAGTGGAAGCTTGAGCCCACTGATAATACCCACCTTATATATGCTATGTTTTTTTCCCCATAAATACATACCTATAATAAAGTTTAATCTATAAATTAAGCACAGTAAAATATTAACAACAAAACATAATAAAATAAAATAGTTATAACAATATGCTGTAATAAAAACTATATGAATGTGGCCTCTCTCTCCCTCTCTCACAAATACCTTTTTGTGCTGTACTCAGCCTTCTATTTCTTGTGAAGATGGGAGATGATAAAATTCCTTATTGAGAGCTTTCCCCTTTTCACTTAAAGGAAGCACTTTACAACTTCTTTCTGGCACATCCAAACTGCTAGTATCAATACTCGTGCGCTTTGGGGTCATTACTAAGTAACATAAGGTTGACTGGAACACAAGCACAGTGATACCCTGATAGTCTGTCTGATAACTGAGAGGGCTACTAAATGACTAATGGGAAGGTGGTGCGTACAGTGTGGAGACACTGGACAAAGGGATGATTCACGTTCCGGCAGGACAGAGCAGATGATGTGAGATTTCACCACACTACTCAGAACAGCACACAATGTACACATACGTTGTTTATTTTTGGAAATTTTCATTAAATATTTTTGAACTGTGGTTGACCATTGGTAACTAAGCCATGGAAAGTGAAACAGTGGGTAAGGGGGGACTACTGTATCCAGTTGGATATCTTCTCATAAATGTTCTTTGGGCACTTCAAGTTCATCTTTCCTCCATCCGCTCTGCCTCTCTACAGAACCTGCTTTCTCCTGAACTTACTGATCGATGTAATCATCCAATGAAGAACCCTTGGAAGTCCTGTGGAATTCCTAGTTTCTTAGTGCCCACATTTGATAAGGCATTAGGCATTGCCACTTTTACCTCCAAAATGCCTATTAAATCTGATGTACTCTTTCTAACCCCATGCAGTATAGTTAACGTTAAGTTGCCGGAGTTGACTTTATGTTAAAAAATTAATTTTTGTGAAAATGATTCCCCTATAATCTAAGTATGGGAAAAGCAGAAACATAGAGTGATAAATGATTCAATGCATATGCACTTGGAAAATACCCATGAGACATTGACGTTGGTTGAACAAGACAACAGGACATATAATGCCAGAGGGTCTGAACACACATACAAATTATTTGTATTCCTACCTATTTGCCCTTTCCAACTCAATTATGGATTGCTGGTTTACATTACCACCTTATGACATGATGTGGCCAGGAATATTTATTTTATAATACAAAGTTCACTTGTGCCAGAGGCATGGGCTCAGTCTCTATGAAGGCCCTGTAACAAGCTAGGAGATAATTCTTCAAAGAAGAAGAAAAGCAATCTGCAGAAGATGATGTGGTTTTATGCCAAAACCTTAAGTTTGGCTATGATTCCTATTAGAGTGCACTAAAGGCTCCATACAACAGCCTTATTTGTCTTTATTGTTGAAAGTATTACATATGTCCTCTTTTTCCCCCATTGATCCCCTCTAGCCTGCCTCTGCTCGCTCCCAACCCAGACCTTCAGCACCCTGTTATCTGTGCCCATGGGTTATGCATATATGCATGAAAGGTCTTTGGTTGATTACCTCCCACCCACCTGCCCTCCCCTGCCTTCCATCGAAAATTCCGCACTCTGTTCCATGCTTCCATGTCTCTGGACCCACTTCATTCATCATTTATTTTGTTACTTAGATTCCACATATGAGTGAGATCATGTGATACTTGTCTTTCTTTGACTGACTTATTTCACTTAGCATAATACTCTCCAGGTCCCTCAGCGGTTCTCAACCTGGGGGTCACGAACAATGAAAATACATCCTGCATATCAGATATTTACATTACAATTCATAACAGTAGCAAAATTACAGTTATGAGGTAGCAACGAAAATAATTTTATGGTTGGGGGTCACCACAATATGAGGAACTGTATTAAAGGGTTGCAGCATTAGGAAGGTTGAGAACCACTGCTTATGCTGTCTCAAAGGGTAAGAGATTCTTCTTTTTTACTGTTATATAGTATTTCATGGTATAAATATAGTACAACTTTTTTATCCACTCATCTACTGATGGGCACTTGGGCTGTTTCTAGATCTTATCTATTATAAATTGTGCTGCTATGAACATAGTGTGCATACACTCTTTCTGATTGGTGCTTCAGGTTTCTTAGGATATATTCCTAGAAGTGAGATTACTGGGTCAAAGGGCAGTTCCATATTTAATTTTTTGAGGAAACTCCATACTGTTTTTCATAATGGTTGCACCAGTCTGCATTCCCACCAGCAGTGTACTAGGGTTCTTTTTTCTCTACATCCTCGCTAGCACTTGTCACATGTTGATTTGTTGATGATAGCCATTCTGACAGGTGTGAGGTGATACCTCATTGTCATTTTAATTTGCATCTCTCTGATGATCAGTGACTTTGAGCATTTTTTCATATGTCTCTTGGCCATCTGTATATTCTCTCTGGAGAATAGCAGAGTTGTGAGAAGTAACTGTCTTTTCCTATAGGAAGAATATCCTATCGTGCTCTAATCCACACTTCCAGTGGTGGGCCCCTCGATTTTCATAGTGGATTTCCCGCTCTCTGGCGCGATAGTGCTGAGCTAAGGCATCTATGGTACTTAATGTTAGTTACTTTCCGATTATCATGTTCAAATCAATATGATGCCAAACGTGTAGCAGACCAGTGTGATGTTTTGTGGGATGCCAAGAAGGTGAGTATCTCTAGTGTCTAAATTATGGCAAAGAATGTAAGATCTGGCATGACACTAGGCAAGATAGAGAAAGTATGCTGTTACCTCTGCCAGGTAAACACACACACACACACACACACACACACACACACACTACTCATGAACTGAAGAAAAGCCCTAAAAGGTTGTTACTACCTCTTATTGTCTTACTCTTTATTTTGAATCAGGCCAGTATAGGTGGGGCATGTTGGACCACAGAAGGTAGTGGAAGTTCTTTCTCCCATAGTTATGAGAAGAGCGTGAAATTATGTATGTGTTCTGTCTAACAGAGAGCACATTGGGCCAAAGCTGTGCAAATATGTACAAACATGTTCACAGCACAAAGACTAAGGTCATTATCAGGAGTCTGAGTATGAAGTAGAAAATAAGACAACAAATAGCAGGTCAAAAGGGGCTGATGTAAAAGGAATATAAAATGTATAGCGAGACTTTGATGTATTCTGTGTATCTTTAATATGCCTATTTATAAGGTCAAGGACAGATGATACACTTTTGTATACACTAATCATTAAACAGATTCTTAAATACAGTTTAATATTTTAGAAGAAAATTCAAAACATGATTTTGAAAAATAACATTTACCATCTTTTCCTTCACCTTTTGACCCATGTGAAGGACTAATTTGAAGGAGGAAGGGGTGGTGTTAGTTATGGAATTTGTTCTGAATAACATTATACATGTTACTAAATTTCTGCAGTGATTGTAATAAGTGCCAAAGTGTGTGTGAGTGTCTTTGTGTGTGCGTGTTTGTGTGTGTATTATATTACATCCATTTATGAGACATAAGCACATAAACATACATGTACATATGTGTGTACCCACTTGCATACTCTTGTATTATAAATGGATGCAGTTTTATCC
Organism: Myotis lucifugus; assembly: GCF_000147115.1. Taxonomy (NCBI): domain Eukaryota; kingdom Metazoa; phylum Chordata; class Mammalia; order Chiroptera; family Vespertilionidae; genus Myotis; species Myotis lucifugus. Next base: position 13,184,845 of record NW_005871065.1, on the reverse strand, counting down.
CATAATGAAGTATGTACAAAATAGCCCAGATTACTTACCACTCTCTCAACCTTCAAACACAAGTCAACAGTCATCAAACTACCACTATAGAAAGAGCAATGGGAATTCTAGAGGTAATGAGTTATAGAATATCCTTTCACTCAGTTTTTTGTTTCCAGAGTGTAAACTCATGACATGTGTATGATTACTTACACTTTTTTTCAAAAAAATATAATATTTTATTTATTTTTATACATTAACACCAACTGAGCCACACCAGTCAAGCCCAAATTATAATTTTCTATATTTTTTGTTGTTTCTGGTATTTATATTATGTATAAGAAACCACTGTTTAATCCAAAGTCACGAATCTTTTTGTCCATGTTTTCTTCTAATATTTTTTTATTTATTTTAGTTTTACCCCTTATAATTGTTTGTTGATCCATTGTATGTTATTTATTTTTTTTTGCTTATGGTAAGAAGAAATAGTCCCATTTCATTATTTTGCATGTAGATATCTAGTTTTTCTGGGACTCTTCTTTCTCCATTAAGTTTTCTTGGTACATTTGTAAAAATTAATTGAAAATAAATGTAAGCTTTATTTCTGGATTCTCAATTCTAATCCAAGGACTTTCCTTACACTGTCTTGACTGAGTACTGTCTTTATTACAGTAGTAATGGAGCAGAGTTCTCCAAAACTAATTTTTTTCACAAGATTGTTTTGGCTATTCTGGGTTCCTTGCATTACCATGTAAATTTTAGGATTGGTTTGTTAATCTCTGCAACAAAACCCATTGATATTTTGACAAGAATTATCTTGAATCTATAGATCAATCGGGGAGAATATTGTCAATTTATCAATATTAAATCTGTCAACCTATGAACATGGGATGTAAATGGGTTTATTTTGGTATTCTTTAATATCTTTCAATAATGTTTAACTTTTTAGTATACAAATCTTGCACTTTTTTGGTTAAATTTATTCTTAAGTATTTTATTCTTTTGGATGCAATTGTAAATGGAATTATTTTATTAATTTCAGTTTCAGTTTCTTTGCTGGTATATAGGAATGCAACATATTTTGTATATTGATCCTGTACTATCAATGTACTCCAATTTAAATGGATAATTTCTAATTTGAATACTGTATATCAAAGCATCATGAATAGTAGCTTTTCATAAGCTGCACCAAATCTAAATGATCATACTCAATGATTTTAATTTTAGAGTAAAGGGTGTGATTAGGTAAAGAAGACCATGTAATGTTAAAAAGAGCATGTTATTAATTATGAGAATATATATATGCCTAAGCGACTGGCCTACTGGCCAACCAGCTGACCGTCTGTTAGCTATGATGTGCACTGACCACCAGGGGGCAGATGCTCAATGCAGGAGTGGAAACCACAGGCATGAAAACATGGAACAGACTGATGAATCTCAGAAGGAAGGGGGTAAGGGGGGAGGGCGGAAAGAGATTAACCAAAAATCTTATATGCATACTAGAGGCCTGGCGCACTGATTTGTGCACCGGTGGGGTCCCTTATCCTGGCCTGCATGGATTGGGCTGAAACCGGCTCTCTAACATCCCCCAGGGTCCCGGATTGTGAGAGGGCACAGGCCAGGCCAAGGGTCCCCATCGGTGCATGAATTTGTGCATCGGGCCTCTAGTCATTTATAAAAGCAGAATTATCAGTTCAAATCCTCAGAAAATGTCTCTGAAGCATCCAGATAGCTGTTTCTTTGCCTGTGCCAACATATTTTTCCCAAAATGAGGTGTCCGCATGTTCAGCCAATCAAATAAACTGTCTGGCTGAACATCCTAAGGTGCTTTAAAATTCAGTAAATAGTACTAATCACTTCCATTTCAGTATTGATATTAAAGACCCTATTCATGCCAAAAAAAAAATGGAATGCAGCTGTTCTGTGCTTTCCTTTAGAATTTTATATGGAAGTCTGCTTGCATAATGAGAAATATGCCTGTATTTTGTGTTCATTTGTATTTAAAAGGTTCAGAGTAGGCATGCTAGTGTCATAGGAACTTAAGAAATACACCTCTTTTAGTTCAGAGAGGGGGTGGCATGGAGGAGGAACTGTGGTGTGATAAGAAGTGGATGGTTTCCATTTTTATAGCAAAGTTGAATGAGCTGAGCATATCTTGAAAATCTGATTGATGCTGTGAAATGCATCTTTCTTTGCAAAAATTTAAGAAATACTCTTAAATTAATACTGTCTTAAATACCTGATGAGGCAAAGTTTCTAGAAATGACAGTATATTTTTAATATACTCAACTTCATATCCATATTGATTCATTATAATAGCAGTAAAAGTACATCTGTGTTGAGAGATTTTCATTAAAATATGTACTTGATCTTTTAAAAATTATACCTCAATATTTGTTCTGCTAGGCACCTCCTAATTTGTACTATTCCTTGGTTACAGTTTATATTCATTTAAAAACTCCTGGTTAAATTACAATTGTCATATTATTTGATATAAACAATGGTCCTTTTGGTGTTTTGAATAAAAGAGCATGATTTCTGATAAACAAAACTATCTGTCAAAAACCAAGTTCTTTTTCTTTGAATTTTGTTTATTTAGAAGCGAAAATTATTCTTGTACATTTCTTTTGAAAAGCACAGAGCACATTTTTAATTTGATTTGCTAGAACAAAGACTCAATGACAGTAAGCATGATGAAAAATTTTTCTTAATTATTCTTGCATTTTATATACCCTTGTCCTTTGTGGTGGCTGGGAGCAGGGATAGTTGCTCATCTTCACTTGACTTTTTACAAATTCTTCTTTGTATGAGTGTCCAAGCTATTTCTTCATCTTAGATGGAGAAAAATCAATTCTGTGGAAAAAAAGAAGTCCTGACAAAGCTTGTCAAAGATACTTTTGATGACTTAAGGAGGATGTAATATACAAACGCATTTCATATTTTCTTCAACTTCACGTGAATTGCACTTTGTTTGGCCCCTGGTTTACTGTCACCCTCCATCCCCCCATTCCACTCTGCCACCCCAAGCCCCAAACCCACACAGACATATCCCTTCCTTGCAATGTATGTAATGCAAATATTCGAGCAAATTGCACATTGCATTTTGAACTTGTCTTCAGTCTTCAAGCGTGTGGAGCCCACCCTTTACTTTAACGTCCAAACAAAATGCTCAAGGTTTCATTACATCCACTAGGGAAGGCCACCATATTTCTCAATACTTTGAAGGTGACATCACTTTTTACTCTGAGAATTTTACTCATTCACTTATCAAATCCATTTGCTATCTCACCTCTTAGAGCTATTATCTTGACGCTACCCCACATTGTCTCAAGGAGGGACACACATTTCCCTTCATTCCTGAAAGTACCACTGATACAAAGTTATTTTGATAATAGAGTTTTGTTGCAGATATGAAAATAACTAAAGATTATTTTAGAGCAGAAGAGCAAACAGTTTCCAATTTAATATTTGACATCACTTTTCCTGACAATTCATTCTACAAGTAAGCTTTTATTACACCCTTCAGATCCAATCTTTCTTAAATAACTGAAGCTACTTCCCTACCTTGGTACTTTTCTCATCTCCCAGGATCAAGAAAACTCCAAAACCTATTGTATCATATTTTCTTCATTAATGTAATCACTCATCGAACCTAACCTGAACAATTATTACTAAAAGGCTCATCAGGTGTTACTTTATATTACAGTTGTCTATCCCAGGTTTATATAGCTCTAGTAACAAAAGAACTGGAAGTCATTTGAGATTAGATTTTTCTTTACATTGCCCCAGAAAAAATTTTAGACTGAGTGAAGGTCTAAATATGTGTGCCGTCTTTCATAGCAATAGTCTAAGTCGATGTAGAGTAATTTAAAAAAGAATTTTCTACCTGTCGATAGCAGATCTCAGCAGTTTTGTTATTTATCATCAGATATCAAATATTTTCCCAACAGTCTGGCCTGGGCAAATTATGTATTAACTAGTTTATACTAGACTATGACTTTCTAACATTTGAGAATGAAAACTTTATTTTTTACCTCAAAACTTTTCAATACTTTCACTTGCAAGTATATGCATTTCCACTGTTGGGGAAGGAAGCAATTTGATGTCTCCAGGGTCTTAAGTCCACAGTTGGGGAAAATTGATTCTGATTCCATGTAGCCATATAGTTTCTCTTCTTACCTGACGAAGCTGTCTGCTTATTGATCCTCTATACAATGAACACAAACCAATGCAATGCAACTCTGTAGGAGAGGAAAAAATTCTTTTCTTCCATGAATTTTGGGTTTTCCATCTGGGTCCCTGTAAATGAGACTGGCCAAGCCAGATTAATCCTATATAATAAAAGCCTAATATGCCTGTTGGCCGTTTAACCAATCAAAGCGTAATATGCTAATGATATGCTAACGCCATTCAACCACTCGCTATGATGTGCACTGACCACCAGAGGGCAGACAGTCAACAGGTCTACCAGTCGCTATGACATGCACTGACCACCAGGAGGCAGACACTCAATGATAGAGCTGCCCCCATGGTGGTCAGTGTGCTCCCACAGAGGGAATGCTGCTTAGCCAGAAGCCAGACTCATGGCTGGCAAGCACAGTGGCAGTGGCAGGAGCCTCTCCCGCCTCTGTGGCAGCACTAAGGATGTCCGACTGACGGCTTAGGTCCGCTCCTGGACTGTGAGAGGGCGCAGGCCGGGCTGAGGGGAGCCCCCCACCATGCACAAATTTCGTGCACTGGGCTTCTTGTAAGAGAGTAAAAATAATTAGTTTATTTGCATGTGCATCTCACTTGCAAATGGGAATACTTAAAGATGAGTAACTAAAACAGGTGGTTAAAACTTGGATTTACATTTCTTCTTAGGCTACAAGAAAAGTAAAGGGGCTTGAGGCTTTTGGGAGAGGGAGCCAATTTATGGGAAGATAACCAGGAAACCTACCGTAAATAACGGTTGTTTCCTAAGGTTTGTTTTGAGCATTTAAGTAGGACCTTCTCCCCGATAAGAGTTCTCCTGTTGTGGTAGGGAAGATGGAAACATCTCTATACCTGGAAATTTCCTTTAAAAATGTAAATTCCCGCCCTAACCGGTTTGGCTCAGTGGATAGAGCGTCGGCCTGCAGACTGAAGGGTCCTAGGTTCAATTCCGGTCAAGGGCATGTACCTTGGTTGCGGGCACATCCTCAGTGGGGGATGTGCAGGAGGCAGCTGATCGATGTTCCTCTCATCGATGTTTCAAACACTCTATCCCTCTCCCTTTCCCTTCCTCTCTATAAAAAAAATCTATAAAATATATTTTAAAAAATGTAAATTCCCTTTACAAAAGGAAGGCCCGTGGTCTGGTTTTAGAGTTTTTCCTCTCTCAGTGATCTTCAGCTTAAAAAGAATCCATATGCTAAACAGACATGTTGTTTTGAGTGGCATATTCAAGTACCCTTCAACTCTTTATGTCTTTTCTCCCTTTGTTTGCACACAAGGAAACATGATCATTATAATATTTACCTTCTGGCACAATGCCTTACGTCAAAATTAAAGTTTCAGAAACGAGGATGGTATCCTCAGGTGGTATGGCCCGTGTGATACTGCTCAAATCATGGCAACAGGGAGGATACATGCAAACATTTAACTATTAGGATTGTTTACACCAGCTTTGTCTTATGTAGACTGTCAACTTCCTGGAGGGGAGTTGTCATGTCTTTTCAGCCTCCCTTATGTGACACGTAACAGAGCCCCAGTGGACAAAGATATTAAAGGAAGCTTTTATCATGTCGTTTTGCTAGTTGGAAGTCTCTGATTTTCAAATTTGTACACCTTACTTTTAGAGTGAGTTGGCTAAGTAGTAATAATTATCTCATCCACCAACATAAGGCAACATTATATGGTTTATTATGTATGTTACAAGGGATGTGCAATTCATACCAGTGTGTATAAATACAGAAAACTTCCTCTAGGATAAGTAAGTACATAGAGAAAGAATTTTTAGACACATGAAAAAAATAAAGTACTCCATCATCCTTATTGACATTTTGTGAGATATAATTTTTAAATTATGTAAGTTCTTCCTAAGCCTAATATGTGGCAGATATGAGGCTGCAGCAATCTAGAACACATTATTTTCTGCATATTGAAATAATATTTTAGGTTCATCCTTGCTCTGAGTTGTTAGAAGTATTTAACTGGACAAGTCTAAAAGGGTTAATCTGGCTTCAAAGTTGGCATGAATCAAGATCAGTGATTACATTATACATAGAAAGAACTGGCCCCATTTGCAGAAATATGAAAAAATTGAGCTTTGAATCCTCATAGCAATTGCATGATGCTTTTGAGAATACATCTCAGATATATAAAAGTTTTATAGAATTGCCATTAAAACATCTAGTTCAGCAATTAAAACTATTTGCTTCATAGAAATGGACTCCACTTTGTGTTTTATGCTGTTCTGAACATCATAAAACTTTCTGAACACCAATCTTTTGATCTATAAAAATGATAGAGATTTTAAGATACAGCAGGGAAAGTAGGGCATTTTCGAAGAATTGTAATCTTCCAAATGTCTCTTTTTGTTAAAGCGTCTATAAATGTTTTAGAAAGCAAAATGTTTTAGAAACCCTTTGTAAGGGTTGCTGGGTATCTATGTTCTCTATGTCTTAGCTCTAAAAGAAAAAAAATCAATGATATATAACAATAACTTGAAGTAGATTCAAGAGAAAATTGACTTAGATTTAACATTTTCTAACTTCTAAAGAAAGAAAATGAAGTCTGCATAATTTTGTGTGAGAATAAATGGTACAGAAATATCAATTAAACTAATGTATTTTGATCATACTGTTCACCAAAAAGTAAGCTTTACATTGTATCTATGTTCCCACAAATAATTCTTTCAAATTCATCCCTCTGTAAGATTTCCAGAGAGTTCATCTAAAGGGCTATGTATAGCTGATACTTTGGGGCTATATGAATAGCCCTCCAAAGCAACCAAAAGAAGTAAAATATTAGGTGAGCATTTGGAAGTCATGGCATATTATGATTTCTTCAAAATTAATAATCAAATTTCAGCCCTGACTAGTATGGCTCAGTTGGTTGGGCATTGTTCCATGTACTGAAAGGTTGCTGGTTCGAATCCTGGTAGGGGCACATGCCCGGGTTGCAGGCTTGATCTCTGGAAGGGGGCATGTAGGAAACAGCTGATCAATGTTTCACTCTCACATTGATGTTTCTCTCTCTCTTCCTCTCCCTCTCCCTTCCTCTCTCTCTGAAAATCAATAAAGTTTTTTAAAATGTCAATGATTCAAGTATTAAACTCTGTGTGTAACTTACTAAATATCACAGACCTAGAAAGCATGATTTATTATATCTCCTGACAAAGAAACTCAATCATTAATGACGGAGATCCTTTGTGTATAGTAGTAAATTTTTAAAGGTGACATAACATGGCAAATATAAAGCAGGCACATTGTGAACCATTTCTTCTATAAAGAAAAAATCATATAAAATGTAGACCTATCTTTAATAATAGTGGCCTCATAGGACAGTAAAAACATAAATAAATCAGAAGCAGAGAAAGAGGAAAGCCAGAAGCTGGTAAGGAGCAGAGAGAAGGGAAAAGGAAGTTATCTTCTCCATGGACAGTTACTGAGTCCCTAACCTGGCCATCATGCTTCCTGCCCTCAAGAAGCTTATAGGATAGCAGTAAAGGCCAACTTGTAAACAAGTAATTACAAGGCAATCAAATTAATGCTGTAATTAGATTACACACAGAACACCATGGAAACACAGGGAAGAAAACAACTTGTAATTGGCATCCATAAAGTAATGGGAGAGGGTTCTAGCAAAGACATGTAAGTTTCTATTTTTGGTTCTCTATACTTCTTTTTTAAGTATTTCTGTAGCAGGGAAGAAAAAGAACACGAGAGATTAATTTATCCCCCCCCCCAGTGAGGAATAAGATAATTCCCCCATCACATTAATAAGAAATTTCTCTATCTGAAATGATTGACTTTTCCACAGAAGAGGTATTTTTTATTTACTCAGTTCATCCTGAAGTAATACTCAGAGGAAGTGAAATTATTCATAAAAATGAGATAAATATGACAAGAAGAAACATTGATACTCATTACAGGGCAAGAAATTGTTTTTCTTCCCTTTCTATATGGGATGATATCCTAGGCACTTTATATTGTCTATTTAAATATTATAACAGAGACTTTCCCCCAAATTAGTTCAGGCTGACAGGGGACTCCTCCCCTAGGAAGATTCAGAAAACCTCTCTCTCTCCCCCCCCCCTTCCTAAAACCTCTCTCTCTCTCTTTTTATTGGGGGTGGGGGGTGGGGGGAGTCTGAACAGGTGACTGAGGAGAGGAAACACAAATGACATAGTGCCATGTGAGTGTAGATGCTGGGCAGAGTGAAGATGTCAGCTCTTAAGATAGTCATCCTTAAATCTATTCATAAATAATGCTCAAATAGCATATTCTGGAGTTCTTCTAAGTTCCATACATGTTATAATTCTTAGAACAATCATGCTTTCTCATTTTAATCTGTTTTTCCTTTGGAGAGAAGCTGAGTGTAAACTCCACAGGAAAGTTGTTTGGAAGTTCGTTATTTTATTGGGCTTCCTACCCTTTTCTTCATCTACCCTGGGCCACTTGAAGCCAAGCACTGTGCTGAAAACACCGCATAGGCAATGCTGTGTACTTTCCATTGCAAACATAATGCTAGCTTGTCCCATTACTGGTGAAGTTAAATCTTATCAACTTCTTTAAGATGATGAATGCCAGGTCTTTCCATTGTAGTGATACATTTTTCCTTTGTAATAAATAATATGGAGGGTTACATTGAGATAGTGTTAATATCCTGCTCCCAACAATCTTTCACCCTGTGGTTTTAGCCTTTGTCAATAACCCATTCCTAAACCATTTATACTCCACATTGCAAACTGGTCTTCCTTTGGTTCTATCATTCGTTCTGCACTTATTATCTGAGATTCTTTTATATAGCAAAGATTCATCCTCTCTCACCACTCAAATACACATCCTGTGACTATCACTATGGACTCGTGGATTTGCCTTTATTCAATATGTTCCAATACATCACTATTATTTTGCTCCTCATATTGTTCCAAATTTGGCCAGTGGAAGTTGGAACAAGCCATCTCCTATACCCTTTTGACATGTCTCCATTAATCTTTGGCTACATTTTATTATGCTTCACTTTGCATTTTCTCTGTCCAGCCCTGGTATTGGCCTTTTCTCTAAGACAACTTTAAACCTTTTAATTTGGTAAATTTGCTTATGCTTTTATAAATGAAACCATCTTTGCACTCCTGGACTCAAATCTACTGGTTATTTTTCAATCCGCTCTTTACTAATTGTTTAAAAAATATGTTTTTTTATGGACTTTAGAGAGAGAGGGAGGGAGAGGATAGAGAGATAGTAACATCGATTGGTTGTCTCCTGCACCGGGGATCAAGCTGCAACCAGGGCATGTGCCCTGACCAGGAATCAAACCATGAGCTCTTGGTTCATGGGCCAATGCTCAACCACTGAGCAACACTGGCTGGGCTACATAGGATTTTTACTTTAACTTTCATGAGTAAAATTGGTGTATGTTTATCCATTTTATGCTATATTTACCAGGTTCTTAAATCAAAGTTATACTTGCTTCATATACAGAATTTGAAAACTTCCCTTCTTTTCCTCATGATCTGGAACAATTTAAATATCATTGATGTTATCCATTCTATGAAAAATTATAGAATTCCTCTGTAAAATCACCTGGGCCTAGTTTGTTTTTCTTCTTTTTATTTTATTTTCATGGGGGTGGGTGTTAGGTATTTCTTTGGTAATTTTTATTATTTCTTATAAGATTATTGGTCTGTTCAATTATTGTATTTTTACTGAGATCAAGTTTAGTAAACTTTATTTTTCTAGAACATCATCTCTTTCTTCCAGGTTCTGAAATTTATTTGCGTAATATTGTCCAAGGCTGACTTCTATGAGATTTCAATATCTCTGTTTCAGTAATCATTTCTCTTTGGTGTGTACTTGTTTTGATTACTGTAGCTATTGGTTTGGTTATTTTTTGATTTTTTAGAAAAAAATAACATTTTAATTTATGTATTAATAAAATTGCTAGTCAGTACCCTCTGTTTTATTTACCCAGTGGGTTACAATTTACAGTTAAAAAGCATTCCTCCAAGATCTATTCATTAGTCTTAAGAGTTGGAAAGTTAGTATATGCCTGCAACATTTTTAAAAGCTAAGACTTTTGGAAAATGTATTCATGAGGTGCAAAAATTCTGCCTATTCCATGCCAGTTATTGTTGGAGGTGGATAGAATCTAATGTCTACTATGTGTGTATGTGTGTGTCCTTAATGTAGTGAAATTCTTGGCCTAGAATATACTTTACTAGTGAAGGGATCATAATTGAGTAATCAGAATATGTTGAATTTCTTTACATAAAAATTAAAATATGCTGCTTCTTTATATACTTGCATTTATTATAAATTGATTTTGTGATTATATATTTTTCAATATATAATTTCCTTTGGAAAAATATATACATGTTTTAAAATTTTACTTCTATATTAAAATTTATTAGAGAAATATAACATTAGTATTTTTGAGATAATTGTCATTTTTTCTATATGTGTTTTAATGGGTAAGATAAAACATCAATTCATATACAATTATACAGGGGTGGGCAAAAGTAGGTTAATAGCCATGAGTATGTGAAACAGTTTATTCTGTATTATTATTTATTAATTATTTGTATTACAACTTTAAGCCCACTTTTGTCCACCTTTGTATGTGGGAATTAGTACAAAGAGAAAACAAATTTGAAAAAAATATATTTTTAAATTTACATAAATGAGAATCTAAAACAAAAAGTAATAATTTTAAAAAACAACAACAAACCAATCTTTAAGGTAAAATTCTTTCTTAGTTCTCCCAAATGCAGTTAATTTTAATGAAAAGATTCAGCAGTTATCATTCATAAAACAATCACAAATGGTTTATAGCTTTTCAAATAGCTAAAATAGATGAAAAATACACATGCAAGGCACTATGCTGTAGGTTATAATAACTAAAACAATTACATATATGCATGTGCGTGTGCATGTGTGTGTGTGTGTGTGTGTGTGTGTGTGTATGCATATTTGAATGATGCCAGGAAGACATAGAGAATAATAACAATTCAGTATTGAATAAAAATGTTACATGATTCATTACACATTTACTTCCCCCCATTACATATCACTGTGATATATTGAAACAAGAAAGTTATTAAAGATCTATAGACCAACACCCTCCATTCACAGATGAGTAATTCAAGGTACAATACTGTTAAAGATGTGACTTGAGAGTGCTGAGGTGGGAGTCATGAGCTGCTGGGGCATGGGCGGAACCTGTGGAAAGCTGTTGTCTAGAATGTTAGATTAAAGCTCTCAGGTCTTAACTGTCCTAAACACAACAGTCTAGTATGGCAAGGAGGCAGTGTAAGGTTCTGTACTTGTAGTATCACAGTGGAACCCATGCCTGGTGCAGGAAATTCATTATCAGGAGGCCCAAACTGTAAACTAATGCAAGAGAAAGACACAGCAGACAGGTACTTCACAGGTCAGCCTGAAATAATATATAATAGAAAATCAAGTGAATATATGAGCTAAGGAGTATGACATTTATTTTGAAACAAAAGGAAATTATTGAAATGTTTAAAGCAATAATATAATGTGATCAAATTTGAGCTTTTGTAAAATCATTGTTTGCAGCTTGGGGGAGATAGTTGAGAAAACCAGATTTGTTCCAGGGCGATTATGTAAGAGGCAGCATACTCTGAGAGCTAGCTCAAAGGCGGCAGCAGTGGTGAATGAAAGGAAGATATGGGTTCCAGAGTTACCAACAAGTTGGGATCCGCCGAAAGTGTGCATTGATTTTAGGTGGGCATGAATGAAATGGAGTAGGTATAGACCCTGGGTTTCTGAGTTAGGAAGGGCTGGATTTAAGGGAGAATTGGATGGCGGTTTGGAATATATGAAGGAGATAAGGTTAGGTAAAGCATATGGCAATTGAGATGCAGAGGATTGAGAAAGGGAAATGTCTGTTAGGCAGCCCACTGGACTTATGAAAAAAAGATAAGAATTTGAGATTGATCAATCTGGAAATAGTAGTTTAAGTCATGAGTGTAGGTGAGGTCATTCATAAATCATGCAGAGGTTGTGTAAATCAGGTAGAGGATGGAACCCTAGGAAATGCTAAGACTTTAAGAGGAATACATAGGAAAAATGGATGTAATGTCATGGAAATCAGTAGATAAGGATTTTCCATCTGGAATGGTCAATAATGAAGTAAAGGGTCCAGGACTATAAGGACTGATGAGTGCTTTTGACTTGGCAATGTGGAGGTCGCTGGTAATATTAGTGTGAGTAGTTTCACTGAATTAGTGGGGTTGACAGCTTGAGAACTATGAATGAAGGGCATGGGGGATGGATAGAAAGAGGAACAATAAGTGTACAGGAATAAATATTGAGGGAGATATGAGATTAGTAGAGAAGTATTTTGCAGTCATTAATTTTTAACTAAACTTTTTATTTAAGAAAATTGTACCTTCCCATGCAATTGTATGAGATGAAACAGGTATCCTGTGCATTCTTTACCCAGTTTCCCCAACGAAAATATCTTTGAAACCTCTAGTCTACCATTACAGCCAGGCTGTTGACATAGTCACTGTGTAGAACAGTTCCATCACAACAAAGGTTGCTGCTGCTGCCCTTTAGTAGCCACACCTAATTTCTACACCGCCCCCCATGACAACCATTTGTTACCCATTTCTATAAATTTGTCATCTCAAAAATGTAGTATAAATAGTATCACGCAGTATGAGTTCCTTTGGGATTGGCTTTTTATTCACTCAGCACAATGGTGTGGAGATCCATCAAGTTGTTAGGTATATAAATAGTTCATTGTTTTTTATTGCTGATTAGTATTTCTTGGTCTGACTATACCACAGTTTGTATAACCATTCATCTATATCAGAGTTTTTTCTTTTCTTTCAGTTTTGGCTCTTACAAATTAACTATGCTATAAACATTCATGTATAGTTTTTTGTTAACCTAAGTTTTCATTTCTCTTGGTTAAATGTGCCAGAATGAAATAGCTGGGTCATATGATAGTTGTATGTTTAGTCTTATAGCTATTCCTGCTTTTTTTTTTTTTAAAATATATTTTATTGATTTTTTACAGAGAGGAAGGGAGAGAGATAGAGAGTTAGAAACATCGATGAGAGAGAAACATCGATCAGCCGCCTCCTGCACATCTCCTACTGGGGATGTGCCCGCAACACAGGTACATGCCCTTGACCGGAATCGAACCTGGGACCTTTCAGTCCGCAGGCCGACACTCTATCCACTGAGCCAAACCGGTTTCGGCCTATTCCTGCTTTTTAAAAAATTAACATTGCACCCTGGCTGGTGTTGTTCAGTTGGTTGGAGCACCATCTCATACATCAAAAGGTGATGGGTTCATTCCTGCTCAGGGCACATACCCTGATTAAGTATGGGAGGCAACCAATAGATGTTTCTCTCTCTCCCTCTCCCTTCCTCTCTCTATAAAATCAATAATAATAAAAAAAACCAAAGAACATATCCTCAAGTGAGGTATTTAAAAAAACACTGAAAAGTTAACATTGCATGATATATCTTTCCCTATACTTTTACTTTCATCCTATCTGGGAAAAATGAAGTTAGTCTATCTTGACGAAATTGGAAGTCTGCAATTATTTTTTAAATAGGAGAGATTAAGCATATTTAGACTTGATAGCGAGTTTGAAAGAAGAGAGGAAAAAACGATGGAATAAAGTACACGAGTAGATATAAGGGAGTAGGATTTCAAGGCACCGAAAGAAATATTATACTTTAACAGGGAAGTAACAACTGAGGAGTTGAAACAAAAGAGAAAGTAGATTGGAAAGAAAGGATAATTTAGCAATCTGAGTTGTTGGAAATGAAGGCCTTTTTCGGCACTGGCCTTTGGCCAGCTCCTAGAAGATAACCTCCAAGATCTTAGAATATTCTGCCTGATAAGATTGTTTTTGTGTGTTTTAGGACTTGGGTTATGCTGTACCAGTTTGAGAAGATACTTCTTTCCTGACAATATGATTGTTGCAAACACCTGCTATTGCTCTTGGAGGAGAGAGGCTGGTGTCCGAGTAGCTGAGGTAAGACACACACGTGCTGCATGCCTATATGACTGACCCACAACAAAATCTCTGGACACCAAAGCTCAGGTAAGCTTCCCTGCTTGTCAGTACTTTTCATGTGTTATCACACATCACTGCCGGTAGAACTGAGTGTCCCTGTGGGACTCCTCAGGAAAGGGAAAACTGGAAACTTGTGCCTGGTTTCCCCTGGACTTCACCCTGTGTGCCTTTTCCCTGTGCTGATTCTAATCTGTATCATTTCACTATAATAAACTGTTACCACGAGTAGAACAGCTTTCCAAAGTCCTCCAAATCCTTTAGTGAATCATCAGCTCTAAGATGATTTAGTCTCAGGGACCCTTGGCACAGAGGGAAAAATGCGTGCAGATGTCTGTTTACTTGTAGGTATTGGGCAAAGAGATGTAAACTTATTCCTTAAAAGTCTTGATTATTTTCATGGAGTAGAAAGGAGATCATATTCGGAGAGTGGTGGGATAGAGGAAAGAGTTGTTTTGAGAAGAGAGGTATAGGCTTGGAAAACCATAAGAATAGAGGAGAGGTAATTGATTAAGGATTCATAGAAAGGTTTCCTAGAGGTACAGAGGCTGAAGTCTGAGATTCCTGTCTACATTGCCGTGTGGGATATCTCCATCAATCCAGGTATAGGAGTGAAGAAGTGACAATGGTTGGATTGGTTCAATGAAGAGGTGTTGTGGAGACATAGGTGTGACAAAAAAAAGAGAGAGAAAATAAACATTGATGGTATCTTGTTGAGCTGTTTCTCTAAATCACTATTTTTTCATAAAGTTTTTTCTTTATTGATTAAGGTATTACACATGTGTCCTTATTGGCCCATTGCCCCCCCCCCCACTCATAAGTCCCCATTCTAAGTCACTATTTAATGATCGCAGCTGCCATTAGTAAAAAAACACCCAAAAAACTGTTAATGATGACAAACAGACTGTATGCTCTTTCCAGATTATTTTCTTGCATTATTTTATCTTTTATTTAGAATTAAATTATGAGAAATAGGTATCATTCATTATTTATTTATTCAAAATTTAAATTGATTTCTGAAATACACAAAGTGGTTTGCAATGGTCTTTATATTTAAGGGAAATATATTTATATTAAAAAATGAAAGTAGGAATTTGGATCCATTTCAGAATAAAATAAGAGATTATGTAGTATATTTACATACATATGTAATCACAATATACGACTAAACATATACTAACATAATTTAATGGTCAATGATTATTTCCCGAATTGGTGAGAATGTGTTGTTGGAGGCAGAAAGCTAAATAACAATATGTTTTTTATTTTACTTTTTCATTAAATAAATGTTTTAAATATTTTTAAATATGAATCTCTGGTTATTCTAGCCATTCACAGTGGTCTTTCTTAATGATCTTTACTTTTTCTAATTTATGTATGTTGAGCAACAGCTTATGTGGCAGTAAGAAAACAACTGTAATGAATGATTGAAAAGCACATATTGGCACATCAGGTCTTTATTTGGTCTTTTAGCGAAGTATGACTTGGTGACTCTTCTTGTTTATAATTGTAGGTTGGTATGAGCTATTTTAAAAGCCAAGAATTCTATTGTGTCCCTGTTACAGCTCACTATATTTTCTTACTCTTGTGTTTTCACCATAAAATTGGAACTGGATTTTTCTGAAAGAAAACAAATTTCAACTCCATGAGGCTGGAATTAAGTTAAAATCTTGAAAAACAAAACTACAATTGATCAAGGAATAATTTTACCTTCTCAAGTATATTATCTCAATTTCCTTAAGTGAATAATTTTAAAATAAGCTGTTTTGTGTACTTTGTTTTTCCCACCACCACTTCATATGCTATCTTAGTAAAGATACCTTTCTTTGTTTCTTTGTTTCTATTTTCATTTCAGAAAATAGCAGCCCCTTGAATTTAACCTCTAGTCATTGTGTTGATGAGCCTAACTAAATTATGGGTAATATAACAAAACTGTATTATTATAGGCATTAATAAAACTTAAAAATTTATTAATGTTAGGAATGAATTCATTTCCTCTAGTCATCACATTATCAATACTTACACTGCATTTAGAATTGTTATTTTCCATTTATATTTTCACCCAGGTAATCCAATGAAGACATTTTTAATAATCTATTTTTCAGAGCAAGCTGATTGATTATAGCAAATGTAATTTCCCATCCTACTTGAAGATCCATTTTCATATTACACAAAGCATTTGAACACGGAGTTAGTGCAGGATAGTAATAGCCTGAAGATAATGTTTTTCTATAGAGGGAAGAATGCAAGCTTTTCTATTTTATGATATTTTGTAGAGGTCATATATGAGTCATATTATCTACCTTTACCAACAGAGCCATAATGCCATTACAAATTACTTTCTGTCTAGCTTTTCTTTTTAATGGGCAAAGGAAATTGGATACTGGTATTCGTTTTCTAGTACTGTATACAACAAAGTTCCACAAACTTCATAGTTTAACCAACAGAAATATATTGTCTCACAGCACTGGAGTCTAGAAATCTCAGATCATGGTGTTGACGGTATTGGTTTCTTCTGTGGGCCGTGGTCGGAGAATCTGCTCCAGGAGTCTCCCTTGTCGTGGATATGGCCATCTTCTCCATGGGTCTTTGCATCACCTTCCCTCTATATTTGCTTGTACCTAAATTTTCTCTTCTGATAAGGGCACCACCCTAATGACTTAATTTTAACTTGATTACTTCTGTAAAGCCTCTATCTCAGTGGTTCTCAACCTTCCTAATGCTGCGACCCTTTAATACAGTTCCTCATGTTGTGGTGACCCCCAATTTCATTGTTACAAATTGAACATAGTTAAAGCATAGTGATTAATCACAAAAACAATATGTAATTATATATGTGTTTTCCGATGGTCTTAGGCGACCCCTGTGAAAGGGTCATTCGACGCCCAAAGGGGTCTCGACCCACAGGTTGAGAACCGCTGCTCTATTCAGGGGTCCTCAAACTACGGCCCGCGGGCCACATGCAAATACAAATATTGTATTTGTTCCCATTTTGTTTTTTTACTTCAAAATAAGATATGTGCAGTGTGCATAGGAATTTGTTCATAGTTTTTTTTTAAACTATAGTCCGGCCCTCCAATGGTCTGAGGGACAGTGAACTGGCCCCCTGTTTAAAACGTTTGAGGACCCCTGCTTCAAATAGATCACATTCTGAGGTAGTAGGGGCTAGGACTTCAACATATAAGTTTTTATTGTGTGGAGGCACAATTCAACTCATAACACTTGTTTTTACTCTATTTTGTCCTTTCTCCTAGATGGTAGTCCTACTGTGATAGGATTGTCCAAAGATTTACATTGGCATCAACAATCCAATGCAATTCAAACTTTACTGAGCATGTACTCAGGACTAGAGACATGCTTGTTACTAGAATCAGGTGGTTCAAGGATAAATAAGAAAAAAGCATCTGCAGATCTCAAATGCCGTGGCAGAGACAAACAAAAATTTGTTAACATTATAAGTGCTATACTAAAGTTATATACAAGTACTGTGGTAAAGGAGAAGAGAGAATGTATGATTCATTTTTGGGTGTTCAGAGTGTTAGGGAGGGCCTCACCGAGGCGGTAATGTACAAAATGAAGCAAGGACTGCGCTGTGGTGAGCCAGTGTGTTGTGGGGAGAACTACATAAGGATGTCCACCAACCCTCCTACAGACCTTAAGTTTTATGCATCTATTTTTAAGACACTTGCTTCACTGTACTGTAGGGAGTGATATAGAAGAATGCTGCTTGCTAGAAACATATGTCGGCTTCCTTATGTGTGAGAAGGGTTGAGTTAGATGCTGCAGAGATACAGCTGTTCTTTTCCTGAAGAAGCATATGATTTGTCCATATACTCTGAGTGTTCACTGAGATATGCCTCACCTCTATAGTGTGAGGCTGCTATCCACACTAACTCCATTGCTACTGGAACAGTATAAATGGAATTTTATTTTTTCTCTAAAAAAGAAATTGCCAATTTCCCCCTTCCCTCTCATAAAGGTATTAATCATTCAAGCTTCACTGTTAAAAGGAAAGCATTTATTTACTGGGTCAGTGAGCACTGGAGGAATTTGCTGATATTATTTCTTCATGATATCCATTGCCAAGTTTGCTGGAAGCATAATTTTGCTCTCCTATGCTAAAATTTGTAAGATCATGAGCTTTTAAAAATCACTAGAGTTTCTTTGACAAAATCTGTTATATTGTGGAAAATATATTTTAGAACATGGGGAGGGGTTAGTAGTCCAGCAGGTCTGATGAAATGGCCTTTCTTTGTCAAACATTGTTGGGTTCATTTATGACTCAATACGAAAAGACATGTTCCTAAAGAAAGTTTCCACATTTTCATACTTTTCATAAATATTTAACTTGTTTTTACTTAGTGCCCAGATGAATAACCCATGAAAGAATTTAATTTTAAGCCATTAATTGTCAGATTGTAAACCCGCAGTAGGAGTCAACAAATGTAGCATTCTTATGAATCATAAGGAATCTTAGCAAGATGCATTTCCATTGTCATCAAACTAGTTAAAGTCAGTGAGGCAGGACTAAATTGTTGTGACATTTTCCCAGCCCCACTATTACCTGTCAAATTGGAAAAAAGTCAAGGCATCAGGACAAGCTTATGTATTGATGTGCTCACTCTTGTTATTAATTGAAGTAAATGGATAAGCTTGTCCATCAACAGTAGCAAACACATCTGCTCATTGTTTTTTTTTTTAAAAAAAAGTCTCCTTAACCTTCTGTTTCCTATAGGTCCCTGGGATTTGAAAAATGCTTCGTTCTCTATTCAAGAACTATGATGACTATTATGTTTGTCCTACACTTTTTTTAAATTTGCTGACAAAGTGAAATATGGAATACTGTGTTCACTTATTTCATGTTTGGCTCACAATGTATTGAATTATATAAAGCAGGACATGGACAAATTACAAGAACCAGAACAAACAGGGTCCCTAATAGTCTTATATAACTGCAAACACTCTACATCTGCTTTAATCCATCATCTTCTTTCCTCCTCAAATAAAATCGTGTGTGTTTTTCTCTCTCAGATTTTTAAGTACTAAGAGAAAGTTTTCCACGCTATAAAACTGAAAAACTTTTGATGAGAAAGTCACTAAAAAAATGCAAAGGGGGAAATCTCTTTGGTTATTTCATCTGTGAGTCTCTTAACTCCAAAAGTACATTGCAAGCTGTGATAAAGCAAAGCTATTCTAATTTTTTTTTTGCCTGAACAAGGTGTTTGTGACAATATTTCATTGGCACGAAAATAAAGAATGTATCCCCAGAGTGTTGAGATGTGTAAGAATTTTCTTCTAAGTTGGTAATGGAAAGACTAACATCAAGCTAGGCAATAGAATTTTTCTTTAATTGAAAAAAAAATCAGCAAAATTATTTAACTATGTGCATCTGATTTTTTTTGGCCTCATCAAGAATGTAATGCTTTTTAGAGCTGGAATAAAAAATGTGCCAAACATCATATTTTGGCTCCCCCCCCCCGCCTTTACTATAATGATATTAATGAAGACAACTGTTTTTTTATCCTGACTTCTGCAATATTTTGAATTTCTATTGAAGGGGGAAAATAATAATTCTGAAAGTGTCTCAATGTTTTTGAAATATTTGCTACTAAACATTATAAGGCACAGGAAGTGAAAATGCAATTAAAATTCACTAATGCAACATCTTGTTCCTTGTAAGAAAATAAGGCAGCTGAAAGAAAAGTAGTCACCCACTAGAGATGATTGGGAAATTTTACTTATAAAAATGAAAACAGCAATGGTTTAGGAGTTTCTCCATATGTTCTTATGCATGATATTATTGAAGAGTTCTTCCAAGTTTGACTAAACCCAGTGTCCTGTTAATGATTGAGCAGATGTGAATACTGATGAAGGGGGCAGAGCTAACAGATTAAACCTTGTCTCTCTTCGTTCCCTGTTCCCTTTCTGTGTAATCCATATTGGCATTTTTTCCCATTCCAGAAGGGTCTCTCGAGCTTCCTAAAGCTCCGCCTGGAACTCCAGATTGTGGCCTTTGTAAATAACGTACATAAAGAAGGGCTGTTAAACTCTTGTTGAGTTATTTTCGTTTTGCACTTTGCACCTTCAGTGCATATGAGAACTACTCCCACACCATTTCCTGACAAACCAAATCTTGCTGTGAAGGCTAAAAAACGTTAGTCAGTTGCACCCTATATTTAGGATTTTTAATGAAGAGAAAATGTAGTGTTATAACACCCATCCAAATGCTGGCGTCCTAGTAGATGATTGCAAGAGTTTTATGAGCGAATGTAGACAGTTTATACAAAAAGACCAAATTGTGACCGATTCTGCAAATAAACAGACAACAGATCACTAGGAGTTGGGATGCGATCTAGCCGTAGGTTGGAAACGCCAAGCTTGGTGCTACTGAAGATCACAGATGGCCTAGAATAGCAATAGCAGTTACCCAGGAACTGGACTTGGAAGGATGCTAATTTTGGTATTAAAAGAGGAGAGTGAAAATAAATCCAAAAATCTCTGCTACTGCTTTGGAAATCATATTTTAAAATGCCTTTTACTTTCCAAGTAATAAGAGCTAACTCTTACTGAGCGGTTACCACGTGACAGGCACTCTTCAGTATACTTTACAAATGAGTATTAACTCATTTAATCCTCATGACAACCCTATAAGGAAGGTACTATTATTATTCTTATTTTACAATTGAATAAACTCAGCCACAGATGAAAGGATCACTGCTAGGGAAGGACAGAAATCCAGACCCAGGTTTTCCACTCCACCACCTGCCTTTCTGCTGGACTTCTTGTTGCCCTGGAAATCACTTTCAGATCTTGCTCCTTCTTATCACTTTCTCACACCTGTGCTGCAGAGAAGACAGACAGATGTGGCAGGAAAATTTCACTTGCAATTGGTTAAGACTACTGTGTCTTCTATTTAAATTTCCCCAGTGGCAATTGGTGGTCCAGGCATTTTGGGGATCCTGCTATGGAAAAACTGAGTTGGGGATATATTTAGTTGGTATAGAGTGGGTTATATTTAGTGGCCTATTGTCACTTTTACATTGTTATTGCTAGTCATCCAAGTCAGAATAACTTCTCATGATGGCCTAACCACCACGTTCATTGACTCACATGGCTTCAACACGAGAGTGCAAAGCCAGAGGTCATAGCCCCATGAGACTGCGAGCTCGGGCGCCCAGTGCAGGAGGGTGTGGCTGGTGGAGAAGATCTAGGTTCCATGTGTACAGAGGCAGAAGCTTCCTTACTCATGTCCTGGATGCTGTGATGTTTGTGGCATTTGTAACTTTTATCAATTATTAACTTGTTGTGATTTTTTTTTCTAGATAAACACTCAGTTCAATACTAAAGATTTTATTCAGAATTTTAAATTTTTTTCTTAAAAGAATTTTCTCTGCCAAATAAAACTTAGATATGCCTCCTATCACAGAAAAAACAAATGATCAGTTTACAATGCTAGACATAAATTTAGCTTCATAAAAGCTCACCCCATTTAAATATGTTGTATTTTTCCATGGACCAATGAAAATTTGTCAAGAATTGCCACTATTCTTCTGAATGACATTGAGATAACACTGTCTTATCTATGTGCTCCTCAGGTTCCTCATTGGAAAATGGGTGATTTAGACTACATAACCACAAAGATGAATTATGATGAAATTTGATTTTATGACTACTTTATGAAAGAACTATCTCACGTCCTCATTTATTACTTAATTGACTAAAATATAGTTCTTACCATGTCCTTTCTTTAAGTGCTGATTGTTATATAATAAATAGTATCATTTAAAGTCTTTGGGCTAATGTACATTAGCCATTTTTTATATAGGGTCAATCATAACTACACTAATCCCTAAATATTTTTATGAAGTTTAACACTGGGGAAAATATCTTCTGCTCTTTTTATTTCGAGAAATAATTTTTGCTTAGGAAAACAAAAAGATTGCTCAATGATAATTACCTTCTATAAAAATCTCTTAATAGATTGCTATGGTTTGTTGAGCATTTACTGTAAACCAGGTAGTATGCAAACACTATTCTATTTAATCCTCATAACTTTATAAGGAAGATGGCATTACCTCTAATTTATAAATGAAGCCTCAAGATAAAATCAAGTTCAAAGTATCAAAGTTCAAATCTTTTTCTATTGTCAAAGCAGTTTCTGCTCCATATCTGTTTCCTAAATTCATACCATTGAGCTTCCTCTGTCATGCCTTTCTTCGAGCTGAATTTTCCCCCTAAAATCATTTACCTTCTACTTTTCCTAAGGTTTTATATATCCACTAGAAGTCTGGTGCACAAATTCATGCACCAGTGGGGTCCCTCTGCAATCCGGGACACCTTGGGGGATGTTGGACTGCTGGTTTTGGCCAGGTTCTGAGGGGATTGGGCCGAAACCGGCAGTCCGACCTCCCCTGAGGAATGTAGTAGTGCGCGAAGCAGCAGGCGGCCGGGAAGAGCCCAAGCTCAGGCCAGGTGCAGCGCCGCTCCCACTTATCCTGGCCTCGCTGCGCCTGCCCCTGCCACTCCGTAGTGCTGCCCTGGAGGTGGGGGAGGCTTGTGCCGCTGCAGCTGCACTTGCCAGCCTTGAGCCCGGTGTCTGGCACCTGTTGGTCAGCTGAGTGGTGCTCCTGCTGTGGGAGCTCACTGACCACCAGGGAGCAGCTCCTGCATTGAGCTTATGCCCCCTGGTGGTCATTGTGTGTCATAGTGACTGGTGGACTGGTCGTTCGGTCTTTTGGTTGCTTAGGCTTTTATATATATAGATATCAAATGCCAAGCCCTTTACATCTCCAGACGGAATTTCTTTCTTTTTCTTTTTCTCTCTTTCAGAATCCTCAGAGCACTATATTTGTATTATTTCTTTGGCATTTTTTACACTAAGTCTTATATCCTAGTCTTCTCTAGTATCTTTCTACTTCTCCCTAATTGATGATAAGTATTCTGAAGAGTGTCCTGGCAATCTTATCAGGATAAAGTTATGAGCTCAGTTGCAATGTGATCATCTCCTATTTCTAGGAACTATGTGAATATAAATGAAAAAAAGGGAGGGGGAACAGAAAATCTCCAAGGATCACAGGTTATGAAGTTTCTGTGCAACCGAAGTTATGTTGTCACCTTACCAGTTTCTTTACTGTTAAGTATTTTATTGTTTCAGTTCCCCAGTCCAATTTTACATATTTCTACTGTTCCTGTGGGCAGGCAGCTAGTCAGCCCCCACACACGATACAGTCTTTCTTAGTCTCCTGTTTCCTGAAAGCTGTTACAAGAGCTTACCATCCCCAGTATCCAGTGTAAGGAAAATCCTCAATGATGAAGAATTAGTAATATTTTTGAATTGTAGATGAGCTGAAATTTGTCAAACTAAATATATTATGCTCCTCTGAGAAACTATTTTAAGGGACCAGGAGGGAGCACGAGGGTTTTTCAGAACATGTGAGAATCAGAGATAGCTAGTCTATGGAAAGTAACAAAACATTTAATTTTAAGCTATGGAAATAAAATACAGAGAATGATCTAGAACTACAAACTGGAATTGGGGACATCTGAAAACTGATATGTGAATTTGTGCTAGTTTTTCATATATCTCTGAGCGATTCAGAAGGTTCATGACAAAAGCTGACCCCTCTTGTAGTTCTCCTGTTCTGGTTCTTTTAAAAAATACTATTTGAAGGTTTTATGAAACAGTGCATGGAAGAGAAATGCTTTAATGGGTACTTCAATGGGTAGCATGCTTAGATAGCCAGATACAGCGTGACTGAAAGTTACAAATGAATTAATTCTATTGAGTTATCAAAAACAAGAACATTTTCAACTACTACAATTCCAATCTGTCCAGCTCTTTCATGTTTGGTGGTGACATATATGGAATTATGAATAAAATGTAAACATCTGTTAAAACTTTAATATATCATTATACCATTTCATCAATTCTATTTAACAATATCATTGATATGACCTTTACATTTAGAAGAAATACCACAGTGGTTTTAAGTCTAAAAATATTTAATATACAGAATAACTGTGCACATTTTAAATACCACATGAACATTTCTGAGCAGAAAGACTGGATGGCAGTGGCCTCATTTCTTCTTAATAATGATAAGGTTTAAGGAAGGGCTTATTTTCTGCCTCGGTTATTAAAACTAGTAGTGTGGAATGACAAAATTCAGGAGCTGGGGGTGGGGCAATGTTTGTCTCTGGGCACCAGCAGAAGTGTACCCAAATACATGGGGACATAGATCTGGGTTAAAGCAGGGAGAGTAGACTGTTGAAATCATGCAAGCAGTGTCTGGCCAATGGAAAATTAGAACTAAGAAGAGGCTGGAATTTGGTCATTAGAGTTGAAGTTTCCAGTCTTCCTGTGTTCCAGAAGAATGTAAGATTCTAGAAGAGGGAGAACATAGGTTCTAAGGTCTACCCTATGTTTAACTTTCTGAAAACTTTGGTGGCTCACTTAGTCTTAATTGAGATCATTAAAATTTTCTTTGTAAGTATTCACCAACAAGGAACCAATGTACAAAGGTACAAGGAAACAATGTACAAAGGTAAAAATGTAAAAGATCATTAGTCCTTTAAGATTAGAAAAAAAAGAAGTCAATAGTTATAAAGAAGAAATAAGAGTGAAAAGAAATTATTCCCTACGATGGTATATAAAGTAAATATACACATTATATATTATTTTCATACTAGAGGCCCGATGCACGAAATTCATGCAAGAGGCTTGGCCCCCGCCGCCGCGGTGGCTGCCTCTGTCTCGGCCCTCGCAGCCCCAGCTTTGTCCAGAAGGTTGTCTGGAAGGACGTCCAGTCTAATTAGCATATTACGCTGTTATTATTATAGACCAGAGGCCCAGTGCACAAAATTTGTGCACTGGATGGGGGGAGGGTCCCTCATCCCGGCCTGCACCCTCTTGCAGTCCAGGACCCCTTGCTTCTTACCGCCCACCTGCTTTCTGCTCCGTACAGCTTGGCTCGCTGCTCTCTAGCACTGCCGTGGAGGCAGGAGAGGCTCCCGCCAATGCCGCTGTGCTTGCCAGCCGTGAGCCCAGCTTCTGGCTGAGCGATGCTCCCCCTGTGGGAGTGCACTGATCACCAGGGGGCAGCTCCTGCATTGAGCATCTGCCCCTGGTGGTCAGTGCATATCATAGTGACCCGTCGTTCTGATCGTTCCGCCATAATGGTGCTTAGGCTTTTATTACATAGATATTTGCAGCACATTTTACTTGGAGGATGAATTTCTAACTTGCTAAGCAAAACTCAAATGCTAAAGAATATTTTTAAAAATATGATATATATTGAGACATACTCATGTTTCTAATATGGTTCCTGTAAAACCTTATGTCCAGTATAAATAACAGCCAATATAACACTCACTAGATTCAGATTTTTATGGATGTTTGGCATTTATTGAGTAGCCTTCATTTATTTTGAAGGCTGGAAGCCCAGTATTGCTTTTAGGTGAGTCAAAATGTGATTTGATAAGGAAGTTTGGCAACTTAACTACTGTCTATTTTGAATTTAATCACTTATTTTATTAATAACTTCCTGGTTTAGGCAGGCTCAGTTGTTTTAAAAAAAGAAAGCCCGAGTTCCTAATTGGACAACTAATCCTATTTTTTGCCTGGCTAGTCAATTTAGTACAGTAGGAATCTGAGCAAGTGCTCACTGAGTGAATTAGTTGAGGTATTTGCCTTCCATCTTCTCTGCGCCCATCATGTCTAGCTGAGAGTTCTGACATGTACATTGTCAAGCCAACGGTACAGCTCAGAATAATGGATGGTGATTTTAGAAACACATGGAAACTTGATTTTCCCAAAAGCATAATGAGATTACATACAATCTCATTATTAGAGATGTGTTTACATACTCATTTTAGTCACTTTTGAGGAAGTATTTTCTATACATTCTATAAATTGTCATTTATACCTGTGTGTGTCAGGTTTTCAGAATGCATCAGAATGAAGTAGTTGCAGGCGGAGTTCCTAAAAAGTGGAGTGAGTGAGATATAGGAGAACTGGAAAGTGTGATAGACAACACCACTGCTGGCTGGGGAACTCAGTGCAGGTCTACCTCTGGGAAGCAAGCCTCTCCACACGGAGGTCTTCTAGAAGCTGCTGCATAGAAGTAGTAATACACAAAGAGAAGCAGTCAGCCATGCTCTCAAGGAGTGCATGCTCCCACTGCAAGAACTTTAGAATCATGTGAATTTGCATTCACATTTCTTACAGTCAGTCACCTATTGCAATAAAATTTCAAGAGTGAGCCTCAAGATACAATGGAGAACAGTGACGGGCAGACTGCAAAGCCTCCTGACTTCCATCTTGAAGAAGCAGCTTTTATCCCGAGTTGAGCTTGAGGCTGCAACTGTATGGTGGTATGTTCAAAGGAGCATCTGGTAATTCGTTGTTACCCTGGGGATAATGAAACACAAGGAATTACTACAGGTTTTATTTTCTTCCTGGCTGACTTCAGAGCAAACCTGGCAGCTAGAAATGCTCACAGAGCTGACTGGAATGGCTTAACCTTCTGTCACCTGGCTGAGGTGTGACGGAGACTGGGTGGCCATGAACTCAACTAGAAAATGGAAAAAGGAAGTCGCGCAGGCTCCTGGGGCTGGGATTGTGAAAGACAGATAAAATCCTAGTTCCATTCTCTTTGTTCCTCCCAAGAGAAGATCAAATATCTAAGGTGTGCCCTGAATCACATCTTTTAGATATTGTTCTGCTTTTAATTCCTTTAATTCTATGTGAAGATCAGTGATATGGAAAGTGTGGACCCTGCAAAATCCAGTGCAGGCTGTGGCCAAGGGACTGTTCCCAGTCCACAGTCCACGAGGACGTGAGGATGATACAGTCCACTGCTCAGTCCTGATGACATTTCCTTTGTGGATGAAGGAAGCAAGGTGTTGACATACCCTCTGGCAAAAGCTTCTTATCACAACTTTGAATAGAGCTGATTAGACAAATACAAATTAATCACAAAATTATGACAAGTCCACAATATGATCAGTATATTTTAAAATTGGTTGCATGCCACTCTATGAATAACCACAACAGAAATGTCTTGAATGCTTCTGAATTACCAGGAACTACTATATTTACATATCACCAAGTGAAGAAACTGAGAAGCGTGTCTATTATTTACATCTACGGCTATTAATGGTTCAAACACCGGCACTTTACCAGTGTACTACATTGGACACTCCTGGAACAAATTCCATATGATAACTTATATTTTATGCTTGAGTTACAAATGTAACTAAACAAAAAAATGGAGGTGCAGCTGCCTGCTTCAATAAGAGCCACACTTGTGAGGCAGGTGGTGGTGCAAAGGGAAAGAGGTTTTAGTCAGGAGCCTTTTGACCTGGGAGAACGGTGGACTCTAGTCTCAAAGGCCATCTCTCTTCCTGCTCAAGCGCACTGTTCTTATAGGTATAGGAGGGGAGGGCTTTTTATCCACTATCCAATTATCTTGCTAGCTTTTGGCGGGCTCAGGGCCCTATCCATTCATATTTCTAGCTTTTGATGCTCAGAGTAAGACTCTCCTCCTGCCACCATCTTGGCTAATGGGGGAACTCCCCGGTGCTCTGTGGGAACCCTGATCAGAGTACGCTGGATGTTCAAGGCCAGTTTGAGTGTGGGGGCCTGGTCTAGAGTACGCCAGACAGTCAAGGCCAACTTGCCATATGCATGTGCAAAAGCAAGGACACAGCAATCTTACTGTATGCACTGCGCAGGCGTATCTTTCTATAACCCAAATATTGACGTCACTGTTTGGCAAGAAGCCTCTTTTGTCCAAGTTGGTATAGATGTGCCACGGACCAGCCGGTGAGAGGCTGTTTGGTCAGGCTGCTGTGTATACAATGGATCCTGTGTTTGCGGAGGCCGCTTTTATGTAGGGCTGGGCTGCTTTGTGCGGCTGCGGCTGTGACTGCGACCACTATGTATAGGCTATTTGGTGGGACTGCTGTGTTTGCAAGGGCTCCTGTGTTTGCTACTGTCTTAGCAATGGCTGCTATGTTTGTGGGGCTGCTTTATAAGCTACGTTGAAGAACTGTTTTGTCTGATGGCTCCTTGTTAGCAATGGCTACTTAGTCTGCAATAAAGTTTCTCTTATACACCTATGACTCCTCATGTCCTCTCTGTCCACTACCTGGAGTCCATGGGGGTATAGTCCCTGGCAGAGAAGGCCCTGAGCTCCCGCACAAAAATCTCAGAGCGATCTCTGACTCTCTCTTTATCTCATCTGTCTTACTTACGAAGTTCCTTTATTTTAGCTCTTCAGATATTTCTATCCTCCACTCCATTTCTTCCCCCCTGACATTATCCTAGGACAAACTTTATTGCTCTTCTTTTGGCTGCCTGGTATAGGCTTCCTGGTGGTGCTCCCACCACCTCACACTGCCTGACAATGTGATAAATATTGACTATTACCATGGCACTTATATCGTTTTATATGCAAATAACATCTCATCTCATATGCTGGTGTCTACACTGTGTCATGTAAATTAGGCACTCGATGTATACTTGGTGACTATATAGACATATTTTTTTAAAAAATATATTTTATTGATTTTTTACAGAGAGGAAAGGAGAGAGATAGAGTTAGAAACATCGATGAGAGAGAAACATTGATCTGCCGCCTCCCGCACATCCCCCACTGTGGATGTGCCCGCAGCCCAGGTACATGCCCCTGACCGGAATCGAACCTGGGACCCCCCAGTCCATAGGCTGACGCTCCATCCACTGAGCCAAACCGGTTTTGGCAATATAGACATATTTTTAATGAAAATGTTCTTAAAGTAAGTTTTAAGCTGGAGGTAGAAAGTAGCTAGTATTATCATTGTGAGTTAAAGTGTTTTTCCTTTCACTGTACCTCACACACACACACACACAAATAGTGACTCAGTAAATATGAAAGGATGACCCCAAAAAGCAAACACTGAAAAATGAGCCTGGTTCTCAGATTCAAAAATCAATGCTTAAA
Source organism: Myotis lucifugus (assembly GCF_000147115.1). Classification (NCBI taxonomy): domain Eukaryota; kingdom Metazoa; phylum Chordata; class Mammalia; order Chiroptera; family Vespertilionidae; genus Myotis; species Myotis lucifugus. Next base: position 13,155,631 of record NW_005871065.1, on the reverse strand, counting down.
CCCCTTTCCTGGTGATTCTATCAGTTTTGTAGGTAGTGTGATGTCCCTTAGATGTCTTACAGTTTCAGAGCAAAAGAATGAGTGGGTGAATATCTGGCCAGGAGCAACTTTCTACGCCCAGAACAACTCACCTTCAATCCACAATGCTTTCAGGAAAGGAAGCTGCTGAAAGTTGTCGAGAAAACTAAAGGCACCGATCATTGGTAGCTACTCAAGCCACTAGAAAACATGGGAGAGATGGGTGTGCAGACAGTTATGTGAATATAGCAACAGATCTTTAGACTGACCTCCTTACTGGGTTTCAAACTCTCCCAACTCGTCCGGCAGGCTTCGTAGAATACTACTGAAGCCATTTGCTCTTTTGATTAAGGCACACATTTAAAATTAAGTATACATTTGTAGAAAGTGAACTAGATCAGTCAATAGAAAAAAAAATATTCTTTTTGCTTAATCATTAGAACAGTTGAAAAGGGCGGGAAAGAGGAAGAGGGAGAGAGAAAGACTTCAGAAAATGAGAGAGACAGAGACCTAGAAACCATTTTAAACTTTTTTTTAGATGTAAGAGATTTAAAGAAAATCACTTTCACATCTCATAGATGGCTAAAGAAATTTCACCTAAGCCATGTCTGTTAAAAGAATATCTGCATGCACTAAGTAGTTTCTGGTGAAATGTGTCTAATGGTGAATAAGAAGACAGTGAGAAGGGTCTGACACTTGCAAGGTCTTTGACAGCCTGTGGCTGATTGCTGATAGTGTTAGAATAGACTTATTATCAGCTTCTGTGCACCTTATCAGAATGAACATGCCTCTTGGAAAATTAAAGTATATGAAAAAGGACATCTTGTATTACGTTTTTGATAGTTTTCCCTAAAATGCACATTTAAAAAAAATAGGAGAAACTCCTTATCATTTAAAGTACTTTTTCTACTTGATTGATTAAGTTCTCTTTTCCCCCTTTATCAGAGGGAATTGGAGGGGTGGGGGGCTTTGAAAGCCCATGAAATATCTACGGGTGAAGTAAAAGGCACATTGTTGGTATTATTCAACACTAGAGTAGGAAAATCAAATGGAGTATTTTAGATTTGAAACAAGGAGTATCATAAACCAAAAGAAAAACACAAACAGCAGGGATTTTTTAAGCTTTCTTTGTTTGTTCCTTTGTTAATATCTTGCTCTGCTAGGTTTACAAATCCTAAATAAATAGAAATTAGTGCTCCTTCCTTTGCAGTCCATTTGCTTTAGATGTTTGCCTTGAGGGACATTTGTGTATTCTGCTAATGGCTGCAGCAGAGTGCTGTCTCATTTTCATTCTGGCAAAAAAAGGCCGTCACCATGGTTACAGTTTCATTTGCTAGAGAGAAACTGATGGCTGTTAGTGATCCCATCATAAGCAACTTCTGTCAGATTTCTTATCAAGTAGACATATTTTGACAAAGTGAAAGATAACACCGTAATAAGAGAACTGAGTTGCTACTCTATGTAATGAACCATTTAGCATTAAATGAAATGTGAAACCACATTTTAAAAACTGAAGGTGGGGAGCAAAAGTAATATTTATAATTTACACACACACACACACAAAAGGAATATTCCATAGTGGAATAATGATAGCATGCTTTCTTTTTGTTGTCACAGTAACTCTAGCAGGATAACATTGATTTATATTGGAGAGAGAGGGGGGCGGGGGAGGGAGGTCTCAACAAACCATCCTGTAGCCACACAGAGCTTGCAGGGGAGGATATTAAGGTTTTCCTTTGACAGTTTACCATAGCTGAGCCCAAAGCTATGCCAGGAGCCAAATGGTAGGGTAGTGGGTCCTGATAAAAAACCCAGCAAAGCATTTTACCCGTGTAGACTATACATTTGTCTTGTGCAGAAGGGATGCACTATTTCCAAAGTAGATCATCGGGATCAATTGAAGTACCTTCCTCGTCCATGTTTATGAGCCGTGGGACATTTCCAAAGGGGGGCCAAGATGACACTTGCTGATAGGACCATGGAGAAAAAAATCTAGACCCCAAGAGTCCCATCTGGGCTTCAGCAGCAGAACCCAGAATTCATCCACAAAGAAAGGGAGGGGCTAGGGAGTCAAGGCTAAAAAAAGATGAATTTAAAGCCATCAGGCTAGATAGACTCTTAGCTTTGTGATCTACTGGACAGTGAACTGTATTGCATTTGATGGGTACATTGATGCTATTTTCTCTTAGGACAAATGAAAGCAGAGACTAACTTGATATGAAAGTTCTCTAAGGAAAAGTCCTAAATGTCTTTTCTTTTTCTGACTTTCATAGTTTGATTCTATCATGGCCTCAAACCCATGGAATGATAAACAATGTAGATATTTTCTTTTATCTCTTCCATGTGAGATAAAGGGACAGAGGTTCCCTATGATTATCAGCCCTCTGTGACAGAGGTATGGGACTGCTCATTAACATGGTTGTTTGAAAGAATTCTCACAGACTCTGAGTATCTATACTAATAAAAGGGTAATATGCTAATTAGACGGGGAGACCTTCCGGGAGACCGGCCAGGGAGGGCAGTTGGGGGCCATGAGGCCAGCAGGGGAGGGCAATTGGGGCCATGAGGCCAGCCAGGGAGGGCAGTTGGGGCCATGAGGCTGGCTGGGGAGGTCAGTTGGGGCCCATGAGGCTGGCCAGGGGAGGGCAGTGGGGGGCCATGAGGCCAGCAGGGGAGAGCTGTTGGGAGCCATGAGTCTGGCAGGGGAGGCATTTGGGGGCCATGAGGCCAGCAGGGGAGGACAGTTGGGGTCGATGAAGCTGGCAGGGGAGGGCAGTTGGGGCGAGCAAGCCAGCAGGGGAGGATAGTTGGGGGCGAGCAGGCCAGCAGGTAGAGTGGTTAGGGGCGATCGGGCAGGCAGACAGGTGAGCGGTTAGGAGCCAGTGGTCCCGGATTGGAGAGGGTGCAGGCTGGCCTAAGGGACACGTGCGCCTCCTCCCACCCCCCCTCGCCGCACAAATTTTGTGCACCGGGCCACTAGTAGGAAAGATAAGATGCTGGCATATTTCTATTCCTTTTCTGATTGTTGTTCATGCAAGGTTTCTCACTGAAAATTCATGCAAACATAGGATTTAAATGCAGTTTTAAAGTATATTTGGTTGCTTTTTCCATTTTAAAGGATTGCATTTTCCTATCTTATTTTTATTTTATTTTATATTTGTCTTGTCAATAAGGGCAGTAATGTGATTAGGAATGCATACCTTGCCCAGAAGGAATCTGTATAGAATCTCCTTCTTCATGAGCATATGGTTTTCAGTTTTAATTGTCCCTACCTGTGATACCCACATGTGTGTTTATATGAAATGTTAAGAAAGTCATGAAAAGCATTGGTTGTTAGTGTGACAAGAAGTATCACCAAATTAACAGAAATCTGCAATAGAAATCTATAGCTAAAACCATCTACTATCAATTGGGGACTTTATAAATCAGTGTTTTTTTATAATTTTGAAATTATTTGTAACTACACTTGTCTAAAGTATGTATTGCACAAAGTTTAGCAAGTTACACAGTATTTGTACCTTTTAAAATCCATTTCTAACCCAGTATAACTAACATTGCAGAGCAACACAGTGATTTTAATGAACACAGTTATAATTTCTCATTTGTCTTGCCAAGACAAATAAAACTCATGCCTGCATTTCACTCGTAGAGACTGAAGGAATGTTTTTCATAATCTCTAATTTAAAAGAGATGACTTATCATTCACTCAGTGGCCAATCAAGAACAGGGATCCTGGTTTCAGAGTTTCTGTGATATCGGGTGGCCTATTCACCGGAATAAAATATGATTTTATTTTAATTCAAAGAATACAATATCTTAGATTTATAGAGCACAAAAGAGCGCAAATCATTTTATGAATGCTGTCATACCAAGAACTTAGCTCTGTTTACCTAACAAAATGTGAACAAATCCAGGATATACAACTTGCAATACAGTTCTCCCTCAATCACAAAATAGAGTTGTTCCTGAGAATTTGAACATAAATACCAATTTTCCTGGTCACATACAATAAATTGGAGATTGTTTGCAAAAGGAAAAAAACCAAAACATGTCCAATGGAAAAAGCTGTAAATAAAGAAAATAGCAAGATGGTACATGAGCTCTAGGCAGGCTTTGCCCGAGGACATTTGCTCCTGGCATGTTTCCAGGGTTGGAGAGGACTTCCTTGAATCAAAAGTGTTTAATGGTTCTTTCAAATAAAAAGAGGCCTAACATCGCCTCTCTGCCAACTCCCAAAACAAGACTGGCTGATCTGAGAAGCACCCAACTTGGAAAATAGGAATAATAATGTGTTGGCTTTAAAAACTGTTATAAACTTCACTCCAGAGACTGTCCCTAGTTATAATTATTCTGAATTATAAAATTACCTCTACAGTATGTGTTTGTATTAGTGAATAGGAAAACAAAACTTTTAAAGAAAAAACCATTTAAAGAGAAAATTTAACCCTCTTTAGAGACTCCACAGTTTTCTTCAGAGCTGTCATTTTGTCATTGAAGTTTCCATCAACCAATTAGGTTACATTCCCTATCTTTTACAGAAAATAATCTGCTCTTATTTTAAAGTCTGTCTTAATCACTGTTTTTACAACAGTGTTTCTTCTATGAGTTTTTATGGTAAATAATAATATTTCTAATCCTATATAATAAAAGGGTAATGTGCAAATAGACTGAACGGCAGAACAACCAAACAACTGAACAACCAATCAAAGTGCAAATAGACTGAATGGCAGAACAACCAAACAACTGAACAACCAATCAAAGCGTAATATAGTAATGATATGCTACGGCTGCTCAACCACTCACTATGACGTGACCTGACCACCAGGGGGGCAGACAGTCAACTTGTTGACCAGTCAGTATGACATACACTGACCACCAGGGGGCAGATGCTCCAACCAGCAGGTTAGCTTGCTGCTGGGGTCCGGCTGGTTGGGACTGAGCAAGATGGGCTGCACATGCCCTGGAGCCCTCCTGTGGCCCCTCCCTGGCCCAATTGTGCACTGGTGGGGTCCCTCAGCCTAGCCTGTGCCCTCTAGCAATCCGGGACCCCTTGGGGGATGTTGGAGAGTCGTTTCAGCCCGATCCCACAGACCACTCCCTTGGGAGGGTGCCAGATGCAGGGCTCATGGCTGGCAAGCGCTGCTGAGGCAGCACAAGCCTTTCCTGACTAGGACTGACTGGTCGTGAGCCCGCGGCAGGCACAGTGGAGCCGGGATGAGCGGGAGCGGCAGGTAGGAGCTGCAGGTGGCATTGGACTGTGGGTTTCGGCCCGATCTCTGCAGGCCACCCAGAGGGAACCCACCCATGCACAAATTCGTGCACCGGGCCTCTAGTTATTAATAATAGTTCACAATAAAAATATATTTGGCATGTTTCAAACAACTGCTTGACAAATGATCTTATGGATATTATCTAGTTGTACATTAGATAATTCTGAATTTCAGAAGTTCTCTGTTGCATCTTATTGAAGACTATCAATAAAATTAGTCTTTTTAAATGCTAATATTTTTAAGGAAGTAAAGACTTTATGACAAAAGGATATTTTAAATATATTTTATTGATTTTTTGCAGAGAGGAAAGGAGAGGGATAGAGAGTCAGAAACATCGATGAGAGAGAAACATCCATCAGCTGCCTCCTGCACACCCCCTACTGGGGATGTGCCTGCAACCAAGGTACATGCCCTTGACCGGAATCGAACCGGGGACCCTTGAGTCCGCAGGCCGATGCTCCATCCACTGAGCCAAACCGGTTAGGGCCAAAAGGATATTTTAAAACAAGAAATATATACCTATAATTTTTCTTAAAGTTTGTTTCCATCTTAATTTAATCAATACAAATATATTTTTCCACATATAATAGCATAGGGTACATACTTTTTTTAATAGTTTAAGTATTTTGCCAAATTCATTATAATTCACTGAAATTAGATGTCAGAATTTAACAATATGGATATTATTAGTTCTGTTATTTTCCTGTTTTTGCATTTGTGGATTTTTCTACAATGAGCATCCTTCTAGGATTTTATTTCAGTGTGATTTTTTACATCTGAAAAATCTCCAAAGTGGGATTGTAAGTAAAAAGCAAATGAGTTTTCTTTTGAATTTCATTATTACTTGATTTCAAATTTTTAAAAATGTATATATTTACTTCGAATTTATAAATCAATTTAAATACTTTTCTTTTGGTATTGCATTTTCTTTTTACTTTTGAATTCCACTGAAATCAATTAGATTGTGTTTTGTTTAAGCAGTTATTAAAATTTATTCTTCCCTAGCTTATTTGTTTTAGCCAATACTTAATAATATTGAGGAATTTACATTTACAATGAAAATGTCCAATGTGTAAATACTTTTTACTTTACAGATTTCACAAGAACTGATTTTTATATTTATTGTTTACTTACAATAAAGGCTATCTGTACTTTTTAAGTTTTCTTAAAATGTTATATAATTATATCAATTTTCCCTTATGAGTCACTCAAAAAGAATCACAATCAATAGGTATCAAGTTATTTACAATAATAGGTTCATACCCATTTATTATAAAGGAATCATGCTGAAAAACTCAGCTAATTTTTTTCATCTGAAAAAAAATATTCTTTAAAATGCTGTTTGAAGTTTTCAACCTAATATGCTGGAAGCATCATTGTTCAAAATCCTCATCAACAGAAAATCAGGATTCAGGATTTAAACTGAACATAAGTACTTGAAAGAATAAAATTAATGGCATTATTTGAATTTAGAAGTGATTTTTTTCTATTTCTTCATAAGTATCTTGTCAAAAATAAACCAAAAATATGTAATTTAAATGTGTAATAAAGTTCAAGAAAGCTTATTAATAATTACATGTTATTTATAAAATATCTTATCAAGATGAGTCTCTCCTAGCACATAACATCCTCATACATAATGTACTATTCTAAAAATATGTATTCAAGAAGGAAGTTCAATTCCCAATAAATCATCAAATATTGTTTTTGTTAAATCTTAAGATTTCATCTGTTTATTATAATTATGGTGGTTGGTTTACTAAAGAAAAACTTTATTCACATTTCCACAGCATCGTGGACAATAGAAGATCAATGTAAACAAGGATACTTGGGGTTTGGCAAATTATTTTTCATTTTCAACCAAAACACACACACACACACACACACACAAAACCCAAACACCAAACTACAACTCAAATATAACCATCTTAATTATTAAGGTGGGCCAAAATCTATTTCAACTAGCCAGTTCCTTACACCTCAATTCTGCAGCCAACAGAAAGAATAGTTATAGAATGAATTCAATCAACAGAATGAATTTGTGTCTCTTAACCAAAGTTTTGACTTTTTGCCTCTTATCAAGGAAAATGAAATTGGTTGTTCAAACTAAAAATTAGCTCAAAGCATTTGTGGTTTGCCCACTCTGACTTCTGCTAGAAATTGAGAAATTACTTGATGGAACTCACTTATTCTACTCAATCCACCCATCATGATGAACAATGGCTTCAGTTTTATTTAATATTGAGCAACTGCAGAAGCATATTTTAAAAATTATTGTAATCAGCAAAGCTAAAATTTAGATAATCTGAAAGAACATGTATCCACATTTACTAAGAGCTTGCTCACAAATTAAAAAAAACACACAAAACAACCCACACAAACGACAATAAAGACAGTTTATCCAAAGCATAAACCCAAATGCTAACTGATCTAAAAAGCTAAAAAATGTGACCAAAAAAATTTATTGGAATGATGTCACTAAACAGTCTGAAAGCAACAGAACTTGGGCAAGCCAAGAAAACTGATGGCCAGATAGTAAAGCAGCGTTTTCTTCTTGCTAGGTTCAACTTTCTATAAAGTAAGATATCTGAAAATTTCTCTGTTTTTGTTTATTCTAAAAATATTGGTTGTACGGAATTGCATGGATAAGCCAAAGATTTTCTCTGGACTTCAGCTTCATCTCTAAAATAACTGGCTGGAAAGAAATCTTTATGCATCTTTCTATTTTCTACATTCTACATTCTGTCCATCATACTAAAAAGGGGGATTTTTATACAGCTTGCAATTCTTGAAAATAATTTTCACTGAGGCCACAGAAAAGTGGCTGTAACTTCTAATTCCTGATCCTATCTCTTAAGATTGAAGAGCAAAATCCAATTTTGTAGATCTCAGTTTTTGCCATAATCACCTTTGAAGCACAGTGGCCACCTTCCCATCCTAAGCTAAAAGGTGATCACTTTTTTTTGTCTGAAGTTGCACTTGCTACAGTCATGGAAAATTGCAGAACACCAAAATAGTAACTGAGTGGTATTAACAGATGTGATCTCATCAGGGTTCCATTTGTTAAACAAAACATTGAATATTAATTAAAAGTTAATTAGAACTAATTGCCGATTAGAAAGAAAAAGTAATTTGAAGCTGTTCACAGCCCTTCTATTATTATTACCTTTGAGAATCCTACACACCCACGGGCTGCTGAGCCTGCCACCTTTCCTTCCTCTGGTGTCACTATAATGCTCCATCCTGTTCAGCCAACTTGCTGCATTAAACTACAGATTATGATACCCAAACATGTAATTGCATCACTCACTGCATGCAATCATGAAGCAGGAGTTAGTATTTTACTGAGAGGGAATTCCGTGTGTTGTAGAAAACAAGGAATCAGAAGAGCAAGAAATGGCCCTAGTTGGTTTTGGGTCAGTGGTTGGAGTGTCAGCCCTCAGAATGACGGGTCTCAGGTTCAATTCTGGTCAAGGGCACATATAGGTTGTAGGCTCCATCCCCGTTGGGGTACCTGTGGGAGGCAACCAATCGATATTTTTCTCTCACATCGATATTTTTCTCTCTCTGTCTCTCCCTCTCCCTTCCACTCTCTAAATATCAATGGAAAGGATATCCATAGGTGAGAGTTAACAAAACAAAGAGAGCAGGAAAGTAAGTATGGTCATTTTACAGTGATATGGAAGGTGGTTGATTGATAAGGTAGTGACTGGACTGCCTCCCCCTCATCTTTTCGACCTTCTAGCCACACACATATCCTGATTTTCACCGGGAGACTCATGCTTCCTATGTTCTTCATGCCCATGTCCAGGACGAGGCTATTGCCCTCAGAATCCAGGTAGAGTGTAGAATCTAGCACTAAATCAGAGTAGAACACATCCCTTTCACCTCAGTGACGGTGTCACCTTAAACATGACAAGCAGAACGAAGCTCAGTGCTTTGTTCTAGAGTTTCCATGAAAGGGCTCACCCTTTCCCATGAAAGGAAATGAGGCTGAAGCTGGTGGTCATCTTATCACCGGCCAAGCTCACACTAACAGGCGAGAATGCAGCCCCGCAGACATCCTTGAGCCCTGAAGCCAGCTGTGCCTGGCATTGCCAATACATTCCTTCTTTTTCAGAGAGGCTGGTGTGAGTTGTGTCGCTCGTTACTTAAAACTGAAAAATCTTACTGGGACATTTTCAAGGTATTTATAAGATAGTTGCAGAAGAGAAAGTAAATGCTAATCTTTCCCTTAGCAGTGGTTCTCAACCTTCTGGCCCTTTAAATACAGTTCCTCATGTTGTGACCCAACCATAAAATTATTTTCGTTGCTACTTCATAACTGTAATGTTGCTACTGTTATGAATCGTAATGTAAATATCTGATATGCAGGATGGTCTTAGGCGACCCCTGTGAAAGGGTCGTTCAACCTCCAAAGGGGTCACGACCCACAGGTTGAGAAACGCTGCCTTAGAGTTTAGGAATATATCATCTTCCAAGAGAACTGTTGCTTCTATATCCACTCCTTAGTTTTCCTCTGCAGACCTCAGGGTGATACTCAAGATGATGTAAAACTCTGAGTTTGATTCTTAACAATTAGATTGAAGGTCTAATCCAAGAATATACTTCCTATGCGTTAATTAGATCACTGATTCACAATAAATTTTTATTCACTCATGACCTGGGTAGAATTTAAATTATTGATCTAGTAGACTTTTTTTTTAAGATTTTGTTTATCAGAGAAATGAAATTTTGTTTTATTTTTCATGACAACGCTTTGGATTGTACTTTATTGTCTTCTCCATTTGTGCTCCAGTTTTGAGAGTCTGATTTTGAGCTTCCATATAATAGGAAATCCTCTAATATTTTAATATTCTTCTAAGTAAAATGCAGTAGTAGATGGCTAACATGGATTTGCTTCTCTCTGCTTTTAGCTTGTATTTTAAAGTCCTTCTCTAATTCTTTATAACATCTTTCAATCTGTTGTTAGGAGGTGAATGATGACATCACAGAGATTGATCCTTTCATTTACCTAATACCATTAGTGAATGAAGCTGTGGTTTTCGTGTCTCACTGATGTAACTTGATGACCTGACAATTTTAGTTCTGTTTACTGGCAAAAACGTGGAAATTGATTTGAATGATACTATATATGGGCCCTTGTGGGGTAGCTTAGTGGGTTAGAGTATCATCCCATACACCAAGGTTGTGGGTTTAATTCCTGGTCAGGACACAAGAAGCAACCAATGAATACATAAGTAAATGGAACAACAAATCTCCCTCTCTCTCTCTCTCTCTCTCTCTCTCTCTCTCTCTCTCTCATTTTCCCTCCCGCTTTAAAAAAATTAAAAATAAATAATTTAAAAGAATGATACTACATATGTCCATACTGAGTTGGCTTGCCTATTTTATGAGTGCTTTAGAACTCTTAGATATAAAAAATTCTAAAATTCAAGTATTCCAAGTTACAGACTAGTTTTTTGGTTCTTACTTTGAGACTCCAATATCTAAATATGGTGAAAAAATGAGATTTTGCCTTCTCAAACCTTCTTAGCTCAAACGCTGGACTGAGTTCCTGTGTTTAAAAAGCTTGTCATTTACTAGAAGTATTATTAGTCTGAGCCTTCAGGCAGCTCTAAGAAGGTTATACAATGAAAAGAAATTCACATTACTGAATTTAGAAGTTTCATTCTGACCTAAAAGCTCCATCAATGAAGTTTAAATGTGGGACAGAAAGGTTACTCAGATTTTCAATACCTTAATAGTATTTTTGCCTTGGAGGCTGTAAGAAATGTTTAATATTTAACTTGTGATTAACAAAGGCAATATGCTTTTTTTAGGTTTCTATATCTTTAACTTTTTGAGAAGAGCCCATAAGAACATGAATAATCTGATTTCCAGATATAAAACTCTCTCCAATGTGGTGATCTTTAATTCTGGCTAATTTAATAGTCTGCTTCACAGGAAAATAATAAGCAATAAAAATATTGACCAATCAGAATTCTAAAGGAACTCCCCTGGAATTTATATAGAGAGAATTTTATCTTGAGGACCATTCCCTTGGTATTAGAGGCTTCTAGTTAATAAAAGATACCTGAAATTTATCATCACATAAAAGTTGTTAAAACACACACACACACACACACACACACACACACAGATTGAGCAACAAAATTTAAATTATTTAGGCCCTAAATATTCCATCCTACATGACATTTCTGCATTTGTTATTTTAAGGAAACATTTGGAAACCCTCCAGTCCTGAGATATAGCTGAAATTTAGGGTATATCTATATTTTTAGAATAAAATTTATTCAGTCAAATATGTCTATTTAACACAAAAGTAAAAATGATTTTTAACTTGTATTTTAAAATTAACTTTGTGCAGGGAAGTCTTTAGAATTTGCTTCTAATATCTCTACTTTCTTGTTGCTACAATTTATAGTTTGATTTCTTGTATGCCTTTAGTCAGCTTCGAATTATCCATGCCAAAGAATGGGAACAGTGATGCAGATTATGTAAAAATGGCAGAAAACACAGCATCGTTTATACCGTGTCTGGAACACAGTTTGTGCTGCCTCCCTCCCCCCTGAACATTTACCTTCCTAATTATGTTTTACTCACTCTAATCTTTAAATTAATTTGAATCCCCTGAGCTCACAACTGACACTGAGAAGAATGGAGGAGAAAATTTCCTGAAGGGGGGAGAAATGAGATTAAATAGTAACGATCGCTCATGTTCCTATACCACTTCAGAGTTCACAATGTGATTTTATTTATTTTAACTGAGCTGGTCCCCACCTTTTTGAGGTGGATCGAGAAGTGTATCTGTTAGGTCAAAAACGGTGTCTGCCATGAACTTCTCCTTCAAAGGAAAATGGCTCTGCTCCATGAGGGCCAGGGTGTGGGGGCTGTTTGGGGACAAACAAAACCCCAAGTGCAGTGACTGGTGCCTCACGTGTGCACAGTCGGTATTTGATGAAGAGATGAATGTTCTGTTTCCTGCTGCGGGGTCAGCCCTGTGCCATCCTGCCCTGGCCCAGGTGATTCCATCTCTACCTGCCAGAGTGGGGCCCCCAAGAGGTGCCCTGTCTCAGGAACAGAGCGGCTAAGTGGCCATGGTCGCCCCCCAGGGGGGCCAGGAGCTAATGAAGGGTTGAAGTGGAAATTTGGCCCAAACAAGAATAAGATAAGCTCAGCCATTTCTCACAGGAATTTTAATTAGAAAATAGAGAATTAATCAGTTATCAGGGCAGACTCAAGCTGAAAGGAAAGCTAAAGAAAGGCAAAGAAAGGCCCTAAGTTAATTTAGATCCATGAACTTTTCCCTTTGTTTTTTCTTTTGATATATATATTTTTTTACAATTTCTAAGTCTAGTATTAATCATTCCCCGGCAGGGATGGGGGAGGTGGGGACAGAGGATATGATTAGGACTGTGTCTGCTGTCTTAGGGGCAGCCTGTAATCTACCCGCCGACACTTTCTTGAGGAAGCTAGAGTTTAAAGTATTTGTTTGGGGAACAGATTAAGGTGTTTAAAATATCCATACTAGGATTCTTAAGCAAAGATCTTTCTAGTTATCTCACAGTTTTGGTGTCTCAAGGCTGAAGATAGTTACTCGTGTTACATTTTTATTAATTTCTAATTCTAAATAACTTCAGAAGTTTGTATGATAAATTATTTAACATTCTGAACATTTGTCATTACCCGCTGCTTATTTTCTCTCTGTGTAACACAACATGTCACTGGCTGCGTGATTTTTAATTTAGAGCAGGCAGGAGTAACAGGCTCAGTCTTTTCTTTAGATGTGTTTTTCTAATGTTTTTATTAAAAGAGTTGAATCTTAGCTAAAGTTATTATTAATAAGTCTTTGTGCATTTCAGTGTTTTTATATTCATTTTATTTGTTTAACATTTAGTTTTCATATAGAAGCAATGAGTATGTTTTAGAGTAATTTTATGATTAAATCCATTAAAGATGAAGCAGTCACCATCACAATCAAATTACTATCATCGTTATAAACACATTGGTACTCAAGCTCTGAAAATACTTGCATTTCATTTCTCTACTCCTCCCCCGTTGTTGATAAAATGCAGGCTTTATAATAGCAAAGATGTCTTCTGCTTTGGGCAGAAATGGATTCATCATATTACAGCTAGCTAGTACTTGTTTCTCACGGTAAAGCAATGACAAGCTAACTAAAAGGAGAAATAGAGGCATAGAAAGGGAAGAATTATGATTACCTATATTTGAATAGAAGTATGTAATTTTCTATGTGTAATAAAATTTTCTCAGGCATCTAAAACTTAGGGGATATAACATTTAGCTTATTTTGTGTTTCCAAATGTAAAGTACATACACCCAAGATACACATAAGCATAATTAAACTATTCCTAAACTCTTGATAAACACAATATAATTTATTTTGCTGCTCTCATAGCGTCGTTACATCAAACATTAACAAGAGAAATATGAACAGAACTACAACAATTTTGTTATTATCACAACAAAAGATTTCTTAGACTCATTTTTTTCTTCCTACTCAAGCAAAATGTCTCTCCTTCTGAGGAAATAGAATAATTATAAAAATATGTACTATAATTTCCATGTTACTATTGAAATTTTATAGTTTTTTAATGGATTTCCACTTAGGATAAATTTGGCATTTTAGAGCACAACTTTATATATTGATTCTTCCGTTCTGTTCTAATAGGACATGCATATTACTCAGATACATAAGTAGATATGACAAGAAATCATGTTCTGTTGAAAATACTACACAAAACAAATTAGTTTAAGGAATAGCTGAGGGACGTATATTGTAACCGACTGCTCTAGTTAGAAAAGCATTCTTTTTACGTCTTATTAATTTATTTCTTTTTCATATTTGCAGAGAGCAGTCTCTTTGTGTTTAATTATGTTACACAGCATGAAGAAAACATTCTAAAGTATACTCATTAAAAGACATTGACTTATAAAATACAAGTGGGCACACCAAAATGAACATAACGTCTGATTCAAATAATTTACTGATGATATTAAGATGATTGAAAGTATTCTCTTGTGTCAGTGATTTTAAGTACTATATTAAAGTCACTATGGTTCATAATTTGACCACACTGGAGAAGTCACTCCACAATTAATGCTGCTTACTTATTATAATGAGTCATTGTTTACCATCTCAGGCTATTAGCTTAGCTTAGGGTCTTGAGCCTAAAAGCACTATTTTTCGAAAAACACTTAAAGCAATCATAAGTCCATAGAAGCCTTCTGTATAACCTATTTTACTGACAAACAATTACATTTTAGATTGAAGAGGTGAAATGATTAAGAATATTTGACTTAGTTGCCATGACAGCATGCATTTTTCATCAGGCACAGTGTAATTACTACAATTTCAATGATGTAAAATCAAGAAAGATGATAACAAACAGCAGAACCGTGGAGATATTGCCATTGCAACCAGGTTGCCATAGCAACAGTGATAATAATCCCAGTGATAGATGTTTTCTCTTGCTCTTTCCATTTTGTACGGTTATAACATTCAGAGCCAGTTTTTACCACAGCTTTTTATAGTTTATTAGACTGTCAAAATAGTTTATGAGATGTTGTTGCAAAGGAAATGACTGAGTTCCGCAGCCTAATAAAAATGCCAAATACTCTGTTTACATACTGCTCCAGCACTTAACAAACATTAAAAAATTGTATGAAAAATGATTTGATATTGTATCTGTATTAATCAATTTGCAAGGCATAAGCTTTGTCACTGAAGGTCAAATGAATAGTTTCCAAACACTAGTTTGGGAGAGTCTTTTTAAAGTTTATTTTTTTAACATAACATTGGCAACCCTCTTCACCTGGTGAGGCTTATAAACTACCCACAGGAAATACTTTGCACAACTAAAAGATAAATAGTTATAGAAAATTAAAACCACATTTGCTTCTCAAATAGTTTTTTGGGGAAATATTTAAAGTTTATGGCCAGAAGTATTCTAAATTAACTTTTTAAAGACAACAATTTTTGAAGGTCTGACCAAAACTAGGGGATGTTAATGTAACAGGGTCAGAAATGAACACTGTGAGTGTGAATAGTTTGACAAGAAAGCATTTAGTAATACACAATAGCATCAAACTACATCGCATTCATACTCACCATGTAATGAATATAATTCACCGAGATATCTGTGCAAATCATTATATAGTTTTACATCTTATGCAAGCTTTCTTTCACTTTCAATGGAAACACATTACAGAGAATGTACTTCAATGCAGACCTACCATGGGTTTTGCCTGTGAGAAAAGGTACCCTAACATGCATGCATTCACAGGAACCTGGAGGCTTTATAATTTATTGCCGTCGTGTTGAGTATTCATGAAAAGACTGCAGAAAATTGAGTCAGACATTAAAGCATTGGGCCCTGCTTATACGCAGCAAACAGAAAGCCCTCTATAGTTTCAAAGATACATGCGATTGTGAGTTCACAGGCAGTTTTACCAAAAAGCATAAAGGGTATAGGAGGAAATTTCAATGGTAAGCCCTTCCTCTTTATCCATCCATTTGTCCACCGCCTGTGATTTCCATATTAGTGGAGTATTTTGTATCTAGTCAGATTAGAGTTTAGGTTAATTACACTAAGACATTTAGGGTCGTGGCCTAGACCCAGTAATACCTGTTATTTTAGCATTGGAAGACAAAGCTAAAGGTTTTAGAATTTCCCAAGTTTTTCTTTCTCCTATTTATGGGTGATCTGCTCTTTACTACGTCTGTGCATTATTATTATTATTATTATTATTATTATTATTATTATTTGAGTGGGTATGATTAGCTGAGGCCATAGGGATGTAGAAACAGTTTGAGGTCACTCACCACTCTCTCAGCTTCAGTTTCCTTGGGTGAACAGGTAATAGGAAAGCTTTCCTGGCATGTTGTTGAGGTAAATTTGGGCTTTTGACATAGTAAGGATAATTGAATCTGAAAATGCTGTCCTGTGGGCCAGGTGGCACCCCTGTCCTTTGCCCATAGCTGCTCAGGTCACACGGGTACCAGGAATTTACCTGTTTGGTCTAGCTGCTAGGGTGGGGGGTGAGAAGAAACAAAGAAGATTCGATTTTCATTATCCCTGCCATCAGGAGCAGCTCCATGATGTGAGACAGGACTGTGCATCAGACATCCTCTAACGCATTGCTCAGACTATCCTATTTTAGAAAATCATTTACTGAATTATAATTTTCAGCAATATAAGTAGTATGTTAAAATAGTTAATAAGACGTTAAAAGTACATATTACTTTGCTCATTAAATGTAACCCCAACGCTACTCCTGAAAACAAGTTAATTGTCATATTTTATGGTCAGTGGCATCATATTTTTGCCTCAAATACTATCCAGTCATTAAGTGAAGCCATCGTTGGAGCAGGCTGCTCTCTCTCTAGGAATAGGCACCTTTTCAGAGAAGTGTATCATCTACTTAGAGAAAAATAATATCCCTAAATTTAGCCCGAGAAACCAAATTCGAAGTGCTTGAGTGGTCCTTTCTTACTTTTTTCAACAGTCCCTCCGTTCTGTACTGTCCTGATAGTGACAAGTGCCATAGTTTCCCACTACATGACAGAGATAACATTTATCTCATCTATTAATAACAGACATCCATAGCAAACTCCTTCCCCAAAGAAGTTGAGGAACTGAAAATATATACACAGATACTCAGAGACATTAAAATAGTAATGAAGGAAAGATCAAAGGCCTGAAAAGAGAAAGGAAGATATAAGATCGCGGGTGGGTTTAAATCCTCAAAAGAAAATTTCTACCATTGCTCAAAGTCAAGTTAGCTTTTATTTCTTTTTTAAGGGAATGTTCTTTATCTATAATCTTAAGAGACTCTTCTGTCCCAGGAAGTAATACTTGTTTCTTAACTTGAATTGCTTTGATGTATGGTTATGCCATCATATGTAACTCACGAAACTGCCCTGCTGGGATGTTCATTATTTAGTACCTAAAGAGCAATAACTCTAATTCTACAGCATTTTAGTTAGTTGTAAAAAGAAATCGATCTTAACAGAACAGCAAGTATCTAGTTTTAACACCTCAGAATATTGTGTACGAAGGGGCAGAGTATGTTATGGTTTTATTTCCAAAATTATTCTCTACTGAGGGTTCAAGGCTTACACTTGGCTCCTTTTTTGAGTGATTATATGTGTCCTTAAAATGTATTGAAATTATTTTAAAGCTGATTCTACTCCTTATTCTTTTTTTAAAAATAGTTCCCTACTGTGAGATTTTCATTTCCACTGCCCTGAGAACTTTATCCTATACAGGCACAAGACCTTCAGGCACATGACAAAAATGATGCAGTCCTTTGTGTGAAGACCTGAGGCAGCTTGATAATTCAAGTTCTATACTCTTGTCCCAACACACATATATAAACCCCACACAGTAATCCAGAGAATTCAGAAGGGTGTGTGAATTTGTGAATATCTTGTCTGGAAAATTTCCTTACCTTTCAACTTCAACTGCATGGGTCCGAGTCCCAGCTGAACCACTAAATTAGCTTGAGCCACAGAAACTCAAAAAAAAATATTCACACTTAAGAGAAGATAATAATAGATATCTCCTCTATCTTATAGGACTTTCATAAGGTTTGAAAAAGGTGAGAGATGGGAAATCATAGAATTAATAATAGAATTATATAAATCTGAAGCCAAATAGTTATACTCATCATCATCATCATTATCTGTCAGCTGACACCTCCTTGGCTAATTACACAGATTATAGTACATACTGTGGGTTCATAATGTTTGGTCCTAGTGGAACTATGAAATCCTATGAAACTTGGTAATAAAAACACTCAGCAGAAATGCAACCGAAGTGACCTTCACCTGTGGAAGAATTATTACAGTGTTATTATATGAAATGAATGAATTCTGAAAGAAAATGTTAAGGGAGATATTGTGTTAAACAATGTGAGGATAAGCAGCATTTTGCTGGTAGTCAGAAGTAAAAAATGCTAAAAATGCGTAACAGGGTAACTTGTGATGTGCCCAACCTGAGTTAGAATAATTCATCTTATTGCATAAGGGGCAGCTCACTTTAAAGAAAACTTGTAAATCAAATGATGACCTTATTTGTAGTTTTCTCCCCTTAATATTTAAGTTTCTTTTGGTGAGCCATCATTATTATTTCACAAAGACAGCCTTGCTTCAGAACACACTTGAATGTCCAACCTTGATTCACCTTCACATTTGTATTACTACCATGGTTTGTCTCCTTTCCTCCAGCTGTGTTCATCCTTTCTGCCATGTGAAACTTTTATGCTTAGTATATCAACAATCCACCTGGTAAGACCCGGGTCTAATTCTATCATCTTGCGAGTTTGTAATTATTGCTCTGAGTTATCAGGTTTGTTTAAAACCTGCATCCTGATGAGAATTACCAATTAAATTATTCTAAAAGGCAAGACAGAATGATCAGAGCTGCTTGCATTTTATTTCACAGTCATTCTCAAACACAGTTCTTCCAAGACTTCCAAGCATGGCCAGAGCTTGCAATGTTCAGCTCCAAAGTGGAATGGAGATCCCAGCCAAGCGCAGTGCAAGGTTTATTTGTATGGTCTTTCTGGTCATTATCTCTTATTTCAAGGAAAACTGACGTGACTACCTCTTGGCTTGTTCTGATTTTAGCTTATTCTCCATTTTCTTTTGCAAATACTCCATGCAGAGAAAAGCTGAACAAATGTTTAACCTTTGCCATGTAAAATCATTTGAAGCTTATTTTTTGTCTATTAGATATCTCTATAGAAATTTAGAGTTCTTATAGGGAGCTTGCTCTACAAATGAAATATGTTTTTTAACATGGACATCTCTGATAGTAACACAGTCTCTAAATTAGAGAAATCTTGGTTTGAAAGCCATAGAGATGTTTTACATTGATGATTGAATTTCCAAGTTTTATATAATTATCTTAAAAATAGTTTCAACTACTTCAGAGGAAAAATGGAAGTGGCTATATAGAAATCTTCCTCCTTTAAATATCATCTCACTTATGTATTTAAATAAAAAAACATGAAATTTTGCTAATATTAAAAATGTTTTATAATATTCTGGCATATGCATTTCTGAGGAAATATAAAATATTAAAATTCAAGATGTAACAATGACTGCTGAAGTTACAAATCACTTCTGTACATCTGGGATTTCACAGTGGATATTTCTGTCTTGTACATTTTGTCTTGATATATTTCCACCAACTGTTATTCCTTTTGCTCTCATGTAGCTTTATCCTATATCACAGTTTGGAGGAGATGTAGTCTTATAAGACAGAAAGTGTTTCAAGATGCTGAGTACATCTCCTGTTTTCTAGATGAATATTTTAAGGAATTTTGGGAACACCAGATCAGATTACTTCTGAGTTATACAAACAACTTTGATTTCCAGGCAGCTCCATAAAGCCTTGCATACTTCATAGCTCCCGTTTTCCTTGACACTTCATCTTTGGTTGTTATTGGTTCTGTATTATTTTCCTAGCCAGAAAATGCAAAGGAAATTGCAATGATTCGTGCCATGTGAAAATCTAGCTATAATATTGAGTGTTCTTTTCTTAGCATTCTCTCAACAGTAAACCAAGGGGACTTGATTAGATCATTCTATTAATTTAATGCCAATCTCGTGTTTAAAGACAAAGAAGTCATTTAGCAATTAAAACAAAGATGGGGGGAATCAAAGGCATAAAATTCAACTTCAAATGTTTTCTTTGGCTCACTAAGCATATTTGCCATTTTATTGGATTCATTTCCAAGAAGTAGAATGAGACGATCTGAAATTGTGCTGGAAGGGAGTGCTAAAAATGAGAAATCACATTGTCCAGAAATAATGCTCCTAGTCTTCTGGTCTGCACTGCTGAAATTCTGAGCTTTCCCTCTCTGAGATCTGATAGGTTTCTAATCTCAGCTACATAGAAGTTCCTTCATGTCATGGAAGAATTAGTACACTTTCCCCAAGAAATCTAACTTACTATAACATGATAACAGCTCCTGGTGAAAAACACTGAGGAATCTTGGACAAATATCTGTGCTGTTCCTTTATAACAAGATAAAAGTGAACAGGTTCAAATTTAGACACATTATAGAATCACCTTAACTCTTATAAAAGATGTCATGAACACATTACTTTTACATTAGACCATTTAGTGACAATTACTGTACTGCTTAAAACATATTATATCAAGGTATAACCAGTGATGGTAATTTTAGTTATTAGTTATCTTACCGATAAATCATGGATTATGATTAAGAATCCTAATTCTTTATTCTCTCTTAATTTAGCATACAATCATCAGCCAAGAAATTATATCAAATAATCTCCTTAATACCTTATTAATCGTGGCTTTTTCTTTGCCCTAATGCCACTGCCCTTTGCTAGTCTTTGTCTCCTCCAGTCTTCCCGTTACTACCCTCACTTGCTCTAACGCATCCTCAACAAAACAAATCAGTGATAATTTTTCTAAGTGACAAATCTAATCTTAACCCATTGCTCAGCATCTTTGGGATGCTCAAGCTTTCTCTTATTCTGAATAAGAGAGTGCCATATTTGGACTTCCGAGTTAGGAAAAATGAAAAACTAGTAGAAAGCCAGACCTCTAAACCAGGAGAACTGAGTCATGACAATAAAACCAAATCCAGATTCCATAACTGGATTTGGAATCAGTAAGATTTGAGAAAAACATCAATGTGGGTTTCATGCTGAGATTCAAATAAAAAAAAACCCCAGGCCTTGTCTTAGGTCTTCAAGGTGGGATCCCCAGACCAACAATATCAGCCCCACCTGGAAGCTCGTTAGATGTAGGCATTAGAAACTGTGGGAAGGAGGCCCCAACAATCTAAGTTTTAACAAGCCAGTTAGATGATTCTGATGCCTGCTGCAGTTTGACAACCACTGTCCTAGAGAATGGGATGGGCCTTAGCCTGCAAGTTGGAATTAAGGGACCCAGCTGAGGGGAAAGACATTCTACTGCATCTGGGAAGAAGGGTTTTTATCCCGGGAGCACTTCAAGCTGTGGTTCCTGTCCATGCTGCACATTATAATCACCTGGGAAACCTAAAACCACTGATGCCCAAGTCTTACCATGAGCCAATTACATCAGAACGCGTGACGGTGGGGCCCTGGCAGGGAGGGGCTTTAAACGTAGCCCAGATGATTTTGAAAGCTGCTGATTTAAGGGGATCTGACCTTCGCCTTAGATCTTATACTGACCAACTGAGTAAAAATCATTGCGCCTCCGTTTCTAGGATCATGTTGCTGCTTTAAATCAAGACCAGTTTAAATAACCACATCCTAGAGCCAGCCCTGGTCACCCTTGCTCAACTGCAAGGCCATGGCACTGCTCAATGCCAAGGGCATCTGTCATATGCCCCCATACATCCCATTGGGTGCAGTCCTAGACAGCTCTCCTGAGCAGTGCTGGTGAAGTGCTTGTATATACTCCTCCTCTTACCCTGCCCTCTGCTCCAGGCTGCGTCATACCCAATGAGATTAGCAACTGTAGTCATACCTTGCATTTTAAGTCAGGCTGCAAGACGCAAAGTAAGACCTTGTTCTGTGTCCAATGACATGGCTTTCCTCTTCCTAAAGTTGTATTTTACTGCTTCCGATCTGACGTCATAAATCACTCCTAACTAATCTTTCATAGTTTGAAATTGCATTTAGTAGTAAAACAAACAGGAAAAACATTGGTGTTCTTTTACCAACCTCTTCTAAATCAAGACAAATATTAATTTATCAGAAGAGGAAGGAACTATCAACTTTGTAATTGATCTTTAATTTTAAACAACCATCATTAATACATCATATAACTTCCTAGGTTTAACCATGAAATGATATAATTTACACAATGAAAATTGGAAATTTTACAACTGAGAGCATGGTCTTGCATATTGCTAATCAAAGTGTGATCCCCAGACTAGTTAATTGATGCCCCTTGAAAGTATGTTAGAAAAGCAGAATCTTATACCCAAGCCAGTCCTAAAGATGCAGCATTTAAATCAGAAATTTTATTTTAACAAGATCCCCAGGTAATCTTGTTGCATATTAAGGTCTGAGAAGCATTGGTATTGGAAATGCTGAAGAAATTGTTTCAAATTCAGATTAGAGAACCAATTTTCCATGGTAGCTATCAATCCCCCAAATATTTGACATGCTAATTAAAATTACAAATAAATTGGACTTTTCTCCATCATTTAATAGAAAATAAGCTTGAAATTAATATACATGAAGGAAAACCATGGTTTTAGAAGGTTAGAGCTTATACAGTTGTTCTCTGCCACAGAGCACACAGCCTCCAGTTCCACAGGCAGACTGCACATTGCAGGATATAGGGCAGCGCAGGTCAAGAAGGCAACTGCTGCCACCAGTGCTGGGCCAGCGCCCAGACTGTAAAAGCACTTCAGAATTTGGACTTCTTTAATTCAGCTATTCAACAAACATGATGCATATGCCAAATGTCAAAAATAGGGTTAGGTGATAGGAACACTAACTTTCAGTTGTTCAGATTTTGGATACAGGCATGGGAACAGTGAAAGGCAGCATGGTAAGTATTTTAATAAAGTCATGCACTGCTATTATGGGGGCTAAGAAGAGGAAGCCCTAAGTTGACTTTAGGAATAACTTCTGAGAAAGGGTGAGAGTTAGGGGTCAATTCAGATACCTGGAGGTGAGTGTAGCTGAATTCCAGAATGATAAAATAATCTTCTATGGGTTATGGGAAGTCTTTTCAGAACCATGAACCTTGCAGGTGATCTCAATAGTCAGGATTATAATTGAAAAACCCTTTGGAAAATAAGTGGTCTTTGAAGGAGAGGCAGGAGGAGTTGAGAGGTAGGCTACATATGGAGAAACAAAACCTCAGAAAGAACAATAATACTTTCTTCTCTTATCTCTGAAAAAGGTAGGTAAGTAGATTATAGGTGAGGAGGCAATTACATTTTGTGCTTGAGAGCTCCTAGTTTCTCAGTGAAAAATAATGCAAGTTCTTTCAGAAAAGAGTAAGATGGCCAGAGAAATATAGAAGAGGAAAGAACAGCAAATCAGAATTGTTAGTTTCTATTTTGGTAATGTGGCATGGAATTTACAAGGGACATTGCAAAGGTGGTGGTGAGAGTTCATGTGTGTTTGAAAATCATGACTTTGTAGTATCAACAATGCTCTAGGTTGTGTGTTTCATGTAAAATGTTCAGCAGTGCAGATGCTGGAATTAATTTAAAGGCCACAGTTGTGGTGTGAGTGCAGAAGAAAGACAAAGGTGGAAAGATTTTGAAGATGTTGTCAACAGTAACTGAAGCGATATAGTATGTGCTTCTCAAACTTTCATGTGTTCATCACCTGGAGATCTTGTTAAAATGCAGATTTTGATTCCAAAAGTCTGGATTGGTGATGCCAAGTCCTCATTTCTAACAAGCTCCCAGATGATGTTCCTTATGGAGTTCCATAAGCTACACTTTGAATAACAAGGTCTTAAACTGAATAAGGGAAGAAATGAAACTCAAAGTGTTGATGGCCTTGATAAAAGGAAGGGACAAATTTACTGAATGTCAAAAAGTCTTTATATCATTGTATGATCATTAGGATGGCTATTACATAAATATATACTCGTGAGGATGTGAAGCAATTTTGGGACCCTTGTGCACTATTGGTGGGAATGTAAAGTGATGCAGCTGCTTTGGAAAACAACATGGTAGTTCCTAAACAAGATTTAAAGTTAGATTTACCAAATGACCCAGCAATTCCACTTCTAGGTATACAGCCAAAAAAGCGGAAAGCAAGAACTAAAGCAGATATGTATACACACATATTCATAGCAGCATCCTATATAATAAATAGGTAATATGCAAATTGACTGTCATACCCTCGCACAAAGATGGCCGCCCCCATGTGGTCAAAAGATGGCCACCCCCATGTGGTCACAAGATGGCCACCACAAGATGGCTGGCAAGGGAGGGCAGCTGGGGGGACCAGGCCTACAGGGGAGGCAGGGCAGTTGGAGGGAACCAGGCCTGCAGGGTACGGCAATTGGGGGCAACCAGACCGGCAGAGGAGGGCAGTTGGGGGCAATTGGGCCAGCAGGAGAGCAGTTAGGCGTCAATCAGGCTGGCAGGGGAGTGGTTAGGGGCAATCAGGCAGGCAAGCAGGTGAGCGGTTGGGAGCCAGCAGTCCCGTATTGTGAGAGGGATGTCTGACTGCCGGCAGTCGGACATCCTTTGAGGGGTCCCAGATTGGAGAGGGTGCAGGCTGGGCTGTGGGCCCCCCCCCAATGTACAAATTTTGTGCACCAGGCCTCTAGTTATTTAGAATAGCCAAAGGATGGAAACAACCCAAATATCCATTGATGGATAATTAAATAAACAAAATGTAGTGTACACACACAATGGAATATTATTCAGCTTTAAAAAGGAAAGAAATTCTGACATGCTACAACATGGACAACCTTAAGGACATCATGCTAAGGGAAATAAACTAGACAAAAAAAGACAAATATTGTTATGCTCTCACTTATACAAGGTACCTAGAATGGTCAAATTCATAGAAACAAAGTAGAAAGGTGGTTCCACAGGCTGGGGGAGAGAGAGGAAGTTACTGCTTAGCAGGTACAGAGTTTCATTTTGGGATGATGAAAAAGTTCCTGGAAACTAGTGTTCAGAACTGTCTTAACAGAGAAATGGGTTTGTTGGTTCAACTCTGCTCTGTCCCAGATTTTAATTGGCATTGTATAAAATCTTCATACCACAGGCTCTGTCTGATCAGGATAAGCCAAGAGCTTGGACTAGGTCAGCACAAAGGTATTAGTTCCATCAGCTGTCTTGCTCCTCTCATGATCTCACTCATTCTCTCATTTATATGAATTTATATACCCAAAAGAAGAACAAGAGGCATTGGAATCAAAAGCAAAGGAGTGAGGATGCTAAATATCGTTTGTTTGCTAAAGGAGGTTGAAATGCCTGAGAAGATTGGCCTATGGCATGGCAAAGTAATCACAGAGTCTATGTAGTTACCTCTGATATGTGATTCTAAGATTACCTTGTCTGAAAAGGGAATCTTTTAAAAATAACCAGCACCTGTCTGCAAACTATATTTTAAGAAGTTCTGAAGATGAGGTAATAATGATGAGGAAACTAAGATAGAATAGACTATCTAAAAACATCCCTAATCAGATTTTCTTTCAAGGTGCTTGATGCTACCCTTATCTAAAGAGATTAAAACATTTTAATCATCTACTCTTATTATTTAATTAGAATGACTTTCAGGCATTTTTCACTTGAGGATATCTATATCTTTAAATATATGCATATATTCTCCTGCATTTATGCATAATGCCAGTCACTTCAGTGTGATCCTAAATAGGCATAAAATTTCTGATCCTGTTGAAAAAAAAACTTCTCCTTTTTCCCCCCCTGTGGTTCTAAAAATTATTCCAAGTTATCTAAATTCTATTTTGAAATGTGGGAATAAGGAGAAAGTCCTCTCTGTTTCCCAACATACCTGTAGTCCTAAGAAAGACACTGTTTGTAATTCAGATTCCCCTCTGGTGTCATACCAAACCTTACTGGTATATGAATCAAATGACCCCAACTACTTAATTCTGACTTAACCACTCTTAACAGAAACTAACATAATTAGATCCAAAAGCATCTCTCAAAACCCTGACAGACAGTATTTATATTCTTATCAATTTAAGACAACAGAATAGATATAGGCAAGCAATAAGCACCTCAAAGGCACTTTGCTCCATCTATTATATTATATACAAAACATAATATTGTTAGCAAGGCTACCTGATAGGGTAAAATACAGCTTATCTCATGGAGTAGTCTTTTTGTCTATTTAGAATCCATCCTTTTTTATCTGCCCTTGATCTACAAAGCCATCCAAGGAAAATTTCCAGTGTGGTTAGCTAAATCCCTGCAGTTATAAGTTACTCCCTAAAAGTAACTTTGGCACTTTTGAAGGCTCATTAAATCTTTCTGAGCCCTCGGGTATCACTAAGAAAACTGCTACAATAATTCGCTAAATGGTATCCTCGGGACCTTAAAAAGTTCTTGTTCTTTACAAGACTAACTTACTCTGAAAAAGAAATTTACTTCCTACCAGGATATGGCCAAGTCCTTTGTTTATTTTCAAGACAGATTTAAAGGGGTTAAATCAATTATTTGTTTCAGACACACACTGTAATCTTAAAACTACTATTTTTGACTATCAGAGTTATTTAAAAACCCAAAAAAAAACCCAACAAAGCAACAACCTGGCTGTCCTCTTCTCCTAGTCAGTCTGCCCACTGGGAGAATCATCTATTTAAATGGTATGAGGAGTCTGGTCTGCCTTTAATTCCAAATTGGCTGTCCTGGAAATGCATCAGCTGTTTCTTTAAGGCTCAAAGAAGTTTTATAAACATTGTTCGAAGTTTAAGTGAAACTAGAACTATCTTCAAACTCTTAAATGACATAATCTAAATAAACTACACTAACATCTCTAAAGGAATTTCCATTACAGTAATGGAAGCAGAGATGAAAAGCTGCATTAAAAGTTATATGATCTTGCTTTAGTGCTTTCCCAGTGGATGTATTTGCTAATTTACCTTTTCTACCATCTTGTACTACAGTCAACCAAATAAAGCATAGAATCAGCTCATGTGGCTTTATTTGTCTAAAGCATTCTCAAAAAACAACAAAAAATAGTTTTGTGGAAGTAGCAGTTAAAGAAGAAACAGGAGAGAGATGGGCCTAAAAATTCATGCACAGATCAAAATTAAAATCACAAGGAGAAAATAAATGGGATTCCTTGAACAGCCCCCAACCTCCTGACCTGTGATTTACAAAGGGGGCATTGGAATCTGGTCCTGCTGTAGTCGGTAATATGCACGTTACAAACATACAGGTTTGGGAAGTTCTGGCATGAAAAAGAGTCGTAAAAACCTGGCACAGACAACACCACTCCCTATCCTCACACACATGCACCCAGACCAGGGCTCAATTGCAACAGACCAATAGATGGTTAGATTCCCCAAATAACTTACCGGATATCACAAAATCAGCAAAGTAGCTTGTACCTGACTCATAAGACACTAGAGATTTTAGTATGACAGAGCTTTATAAAGCTGCAGATGGTATAAATTTATTTCATTTATCTTTCTGCTAACTAAAATTTACAGGTTATTAAAGGGAAACTCACAAAGATGAAATAACTTAGTAAATGGCAGAATCAAGGTCAGGGAATCCTGTTTTAGCTGATTCCAGAATCCATATTCATTCTACTACATTGTGACATCTAGGGAAGACTCCATGTACTTTGGAGCATTCAGTATAACTCAGTCTATACGATCTCTTCTGTCTGTGAGTATAAGTGATAAAGGCTTCCTAGGACCTAAAAATAGGAACATTATCAAATAAATGCAGAAAACACTGAATCAAATGCATTAGTCCTGTAGGACTCTGCCGAGCCTTTAGTGTTCTAATGTGTCCTGTGAATCCCCACGATATAGACGTGGGAGGCTTTGATTTCCTCTGAAGGACTTATTATAGGACCCGTGTTCCAAGAAATACACTTTAGGAAATTAATCTGCAAAATCTTGCTAGCCTAGTCAAGTCAAATATTTTATGGTGAATTTGTATATCTCCATTCCCATCCGTGTTATAGTGATTTAAAGTTTAGTTCTCAGAGATCAAACTAAATCCCTTTGAGTGCAAGAACTGTAAGACTCATTCTTCTCCTCTGTAACTACAAGTATTGAGAGCATTTATGGAGATGAGAAATGTAAGAGCAGAAAACTGACACTTCCTTACTTCCCCACTTGGAGGCCTGGAGCAGTGAAATTACTTTTAACACTTCATCTGGAGTTTGGGAACCTATAGTCAATTCAGAAGAAGCCCTTCTCCTGTTTCTTTGACGCATTTGTCCTCTTCTATCTCCCTCTGCTATTCAATTTTGTTTTCCCCAACTCACACTTCAGGGATTGCTATTTCCTTGTCATTTTCCCCCACTCCAAAGTCATATGTTTGAATTCTATACAGAAATAGATGGGGACACGGTTACTCTGAAGAGTTTTCTTGAAAACTATAGGTTAAATTTAGAACATCATTGAAAGCCTTGATCTAAGAAAAATTCAATCTCTTAATAAACTCTGTGTATACAAATAGTGACAACAGCTTGCCAGTGTTGTGGGGAGTGGTATACTAGTGGCATACTGTAGCCTCTGGGTGATCTTGGGCCAGGTACTAACTTCTATGTCTTATTTTTCCCATCTTTAAAACAAGGATAATAGAAATATCTACCTCCTATGATTGTGTTATGTATAAACAAGATAAAACATAAAAGGCACATTAGAACAATGTCTAGTCCACAGTCATTACTCAATAAGCATTAGCTGCCATTATTTTCACAATGACACTCTATTACACAGAAATGCCAGCATCATTCACACTTGATGATGGAATGAAAGGCTAATTCAAGTAGGTGCACAGTGGAAGTAGTGTAGTGTAGTCAGAAAGGGCTGCAGGTGAGAACACTTGGCCAATGGAACCAAATCTTACCTTGTGCATTAGGTGGGAACTCCCTACATCTTAAGTAGAACTCTCCTTAATCTTAAGTACTTAAGAAAATCATTCTTGACCAATGTTTTCTTATATTCATTAGTTTTATCTTAGAACAGATTCTTATAAATTAAATTATTGGACTATGGGAGAACTAAATTCAAGCTCATATTTTAAGATTTTGCTTCATATTGAAATTTTCCCTCAAAAAGAACTGGCCAATCTTGCTCCCATCAGCAGTATACATGAACAGCTATTTTCTTATCACCTTGACCACACTATGTTTCCTATATTTTCAAACATTTTCTGTTTAATAAGTAAAAATATCTACCTATTGATTTTATTTGGTTTTGATCACTAGTTAGGTTGAACATTTTTACATATGCCTACTGAATATTTGCCTCCCTTTTGTGAATTGCCTATTCAGAGCATTTGCCCATTTTTAAATAATTGATTGTATATATTTTTTTCTTTTCTGGATCCTGACTATTCTTGTTTATTTGGAAAAGCCTCCACATCAAATATATGTGTTTTTTTTCCAAGTTTATAATTTCTCAAGTTACATTTTTTCATTTATATATTTTAACATTTTATTTTCAAATTATATACTTACATTTTATTTTCAAATTAAAGACAGAGCATCAAACAATGAGTTACCTTCTGACTTTAATGGAAATATATCTAGATCTAACTCTATAATAAACTCAACTTGAAATATATTGTTTACTATATTAAAGGAATATAACATTCTAACAAGATAGTTTAGTACATTGAGCCATTAAAATTATTATATTATTACATTTCTTAATAAAATGTTCAGTTGTACTCATCATAAACACTACTTATTAGTTTTTTAACATAATGATGAGTTCAGTTTCTACTTTAGTTTTTGTTCATATTTTTATAAATGACAGAGGCCCACACTTAACATTGTTTTGAAAGTTTTTATAAATGAAAAATAAATAGGAATTACAAATATTTATACTTAGTTTTGTTTTTTTAAGAATATTCTTTTTTAGAGAGAGAGAGAGAGAGAGAGAGAGAGAGAGAACATTGACGTAAGAGAAACACTTTAATTGGTTGCCTTCTGCACACACTTCAAGTGGGGAATAAACCCACAACCCAGGCATATGCCAGAAATCGAACTGGCATATGGGTATATGGGACTACACTCTAACCAACTGAGTCACACCAGCCAGGGCTATACTTAAACAGTGCTATAAATGGTATATCCTCCAACACATTAGAGAATTAATTGAAAATATGTTGGAATTGATAAGGCAATTTAAGTTCAACATTTTAAAAAGGTAATCTCATAACAGGATTTATTTTTGAAGTAACAACACAGTAATATTTCATTAACATTTTCTCAATCTTAGTTGATTTCTTAGAATTAAAATTATGCATTTTAATATAAAATCATCCATTTCTTGAAGATTTTCTCATTTAATAGAACACTTATATATATATATATATATATATATATATATATATATATATATATATATATATATATATATCTTTTATAATTAAAAATCTCTCTTAGCTACTAATTCAAATTTTTCTATATGTGTTTTTCTCTGTTTCTTTTATTTATTTATTTATTTTTATTTATTTTTAAAAAATATATTTTATTTGTTTTTACAAAGAGGAAGGGAGAGGGATAGAGAGTTAGAAACATTGATGAGAGAGAAACATCGATCAGCTGCCTCCTGCACACTCCCTACTGGGGATGTGCCCACAACCAAGGTGCATGCCCTTGACCGGAATCAAACCTGGGACCTTTCAGTCCACAGGCCAATTCTCTATCCACTGAGCCAAACCAGTTAGGGCCCTGTTTCTTTTAATATCCCACATTTACCTTATCTGTTTAGTTTTTGTTGTTTTCAAAGAATACACCCAGGATTCATTTATCAGTTATTCATTTCTATTTGTTCTAAATGATTAATTTTTTAGTACTACTAATTGCTTTCTTTTTCAATATTTTGATTTATTTTGTTATTCCCTTAATATATAAAGTTAACTAAATATTTTATTTCTTAATTATCTGAATACTAAAAATCTTTAAGGGTATTTTTCTACTAGTACATATGTTTCTGTTAGGTTTCCCTTACATGCTCTTCTCACTACTATTACTTTTTAATTCTCTCCAAGTGGTTAGGAAATGCTTAATCTTTTTGTTATTGATTTTATGTGCAATTATTTTCTCCTGGAATATGGCCAATATCTTTTCTGCTTTAGATAATCTCTCCTTTGTTGGAGTTTGTGTGTTTTTTAAAGTACCATTATTTATATATCTTCCTTATATGTGATTTCATTAATTAAATTATCTAGAGTTTCTACAATAATTTAAATTTTTTCCTACTTCATCTGTCAAAGACTGAGAAGCACTTGAGTTGCTTCTTATATTTTAATAGTGTTTAGCTTTATATTTTTTATATTATGTTATTCACCTCAGGTAATAACTCTATATTTTATTTTCTTTAATCAATAAAATTGCTCTCTTTATCCTGGTAAGTGCCTTTGGCCTAAAATTCCACTTTGTTTGATGTTAATATAACCCAAATGACCCCAGACTTCATTAGCCTGTGGGTATTAAGGATGCTCAATTAATATTAATATCCTAATTTGCTA
Source organism: Myotis lucifugus (assembly GCF_000147115.1). Classification (NCBI taxonomy): domain Eukaryota; kingdom Metazoa; phylum Chordata; class Mammalia; order Chiroptera; family Vespertilionidae; genus Myotis; species Myotis lucifugus. Next base: position 13,124,162 of record NW_005871065.1, on the reverse strand, counting down.
GCTCATTAACCCCTACCTGTATAATAGCAAGACCTTGACCTCTACTTAGAAAATCTCTAGGCAGTATCTGACATGTACTTTGGAATCCATAATCTACTCTTCATCTTTACTGTGTGCTTTTTGTAGACAGACTCTGGGCTTCTGTTAGCTTTTCTTGCTGCTGCTATGTAGGACTGGGCTCCAGGCCAGAGACATACAGTCCTCCTGGTGCCATAACAATGAGACTATCTTCTGTGAAGTCAGAGAAGAAATGTTTTGGAAGGGATCCCCCATGAACACGCCTTATTGGGGAATCAGTGAGACCACTCATGAAGCTACCATTCTGCCTTACTCCCCCACCCCCAAGACTGCTTAAATCTCATGACAACATTATGACATGGGAGCTGTGATTATTCCTACTTTGCTGATGGAGTAACCTAAAGACAGAGAGGATATGTAACTTGCCTACAAAGAGCAAATTACAACCATAACCACTAATCTTTCATACTTCTACTTCCTTAGTTTTGAGTTATTTATTTCATTTATCTTTCTTGTAACTAAAATATATCATCAAGTGCATTTTCTATGAAAAGTACTTTAGGTTGTCCATTTTCTGAGCCCTGAAATAGAGGTACTAAATTATGTCTTCATTGTGCCTTTACTCACAAATTACAGCACTTGAATTATTATTTCTCACCCTGTAAAATGGAAGGATAGTATACTGTACTGTATAACACTTTAAGGATTACCAGGGTTATTTCCTTAAAATGCAGATTTCTGGTATGAGTTCAAATGCATGTGGTTTGAACTATGTGGACTATACCTGAAAACCACTGTATGGTAGTTGACATTACAGTCTGACATTAAACCAATTGTTTGAGTCGCTACTTTGCTTCTTATTGGTACTGAGGACAATGAACATATTTCTTAATCTCTCTAAGCCTCAGTTTTCTCATATGCAGAATGTGACTAATGATAACATCTTTCTTTATAAAAAATATATATTTTATTGATTTTTTACGGAGAAGAAGGGAGAGGGATAGAGCGTTAGAAATATCGATGAGAGAGAAACATTGACCAGCTGCCTCCTGCACACCCCCCCTGGGGATGTGCCCACAACCAAGGTACTTGCCCTTGACCAGAATCGAACCTGGGACCCTTCAGTCCACAGGCCGATGCTCTATCCACTGAGCCAAACCAGTTAGGGAAATAACATCTCTTATGGTTGTTTTGAGGATTAAATGAAATGATGACTATAAGTATGCAGTATAGTTCTGGAATATAATCGACAAATGTTTGCTATTTTCATAATACATATTGTTAATTGCTATCTCATGTTCTACTTTATTTGTTGTAAAAAATAATAACATAGAACCCATTTTCTCTGTTAGGCAGCTCTATTTGGATACAGTGGTAGATTTATACCAAGGAGAGTTTGAAGTCTACATAATTGATATCTAGGATGGATACTTACCGTACCCATGATACTTTCTAGAGAAAATACAGCCGTGAGTTGCCATGCTTTGTGTCATGCCAACCCTATCATCCAGGTGCCACTGGGTCAGGAATAGGCACCCAAATGCAACCAATAATGGGCGGGGCTTTGAGACATGCCTGGCATGACAACTCTACCCAAAGGTGATTACTTAGTTTGTTGCCACATAAATAACCCAGTTTCTCTGTGCAGTGTAGATGATACAGTAAGGTTATACAGTATAAAAGAACACATGAACTGTAGAATAAAACTGTAAGAAAAAAACTTAACCACAAAAAGAAAGAAAGAGAGGTTAGGTGGTAAATAGAAACACAAAGAAAATAAGAAATACAGGACAAAGTAAGTTAAATTTAAAAAATTTACCTGGCATAGCTAAAGTCTAATTTTTTTAAATTTCTTTATTGATTAAGGTATTACATATGTGTAATTTTTAAAAAAGGCAGTTCCTCCAGTGAACTACATGGAATTTTCAGTATGTTTTTCTTCATAATACAGGCAGTCCTCCGGTTACGTCGGACTCGACATACGCTGTTTCATGGTTATGTCGCCATCTCCCATTTATTTATAAAAAAGAAAAAGCTCCGTCATTTCGATGTATGTACATATGTGCTTTATGTTTTTTATTATTTATTTACCACAAGTAAGGTCAGGAATTATTATCTTTCTTTTAAATTTTTTTTTACTGTTTCACTTCATTACTGCTGTGTATGTGCTCCATGTGAGTGACGTAGGTGTTTATGTAGGTGGGTTCCGACTTACAGTGAAAATCGCATTACAGCATGCCATAGGAACGGATCTCAGACATAACCCAAGGACTGCCTGTAGTTTGTAAGATTCTTAAGAATAATTATCATATAATATTCCATTCTACATGTACAAAACTTAGCGATTTTATATATTAACTAGAGGCTCAGTGCATGAAATTAATGCATGGGTACAGTCCCTAGGCCTGACCTGCGAAAAGGGCCATCTTCCTTGGCTGCTGGCAGATGCCCCCCGCCACCACTCACCCCTGGTTCCCTGTTCACCATAAGGTAATCAGAGCCTGCTGGCAGGTGTGGAGGGACCGAGAGGCTGGCCAGGAGGCCCCAATGAGGCAATTGGGGCCTGTGGGCTGGGGGCAGCTCCTGTGTTGAGCGTCTGCCCCCCAGTGGTCAGTGCACATCATAGCGAGTGGTCATTCCGCCATTTGGTCAATTTGCATGTTACCCTTTTATTATATGGGATTTCTTTATTAGTAAAAATAGCATTTTTAAAATAATGTAGTGTTTTTTTCTTATATATTAGAGAGTTGAACATTTTTTAGTTGAGAACTATCTAATGCCAGAATTTGGGGTAAGAGAATCACTAAGTTTCTAAAAGAAATAGAGACTTGGAGAAATTTTATTCCTTTCCATATTAGCATTAACATTCCTAAGTAACTAGACTATTGTTTTTGGTTTTATAAAATTCGTTTTACTTGTAAGATAAAGAAAATTGGTAATCATTATGGATTTTATCTGATATCTTTGAAATTTTGTTGACGTATTGTGGGCGTTTGATAGAGGCAGTCAACTCCCACAGCAAAGTTTCTTTAACAAGTAATAATAGTAATAATAATAGCTACTATGATAATAGCAGCCACTGATCAAGCTCCTGCAATTGTGTCTAGCACTCTTAAGAGTTATATTTATTTTATTATATATTATTCTTACTCTTATATTCTATATTTATCATAAATACAGTCTATGATAATTACAACAACCTTATATGATGAATACTATTATATTCATATTAGAGTTTAGGACACTGAAGCTTAGAGATATTATGTGACTTGTCTGAGTTCCTACAATTCCCTAAGTACCAAGGATTTGAATCTAAAAATTCATCTACTTTCCTCTCTTCTTCTTTACCATCTATCACAAATAATTTATAGATAGGGAAACTTATTTTCCTGAGAATATGATATCCATGTTTTGAAAGCACCAATATAATATCTATGGTCTGTTTCATAGCTTTCTCAAGGGAAACTTTCTAAAGATCAATATTGTTTTAAAATTATTCACTCTGTAGACAATAAAACTCTAAGGTCCCCCAACTCCCCCAACAAAGGTAAGTCCTTTAATGTTTGTTAGTAATGCTATAATATATATATGTAGTATAAGGCAAATAAAGTGATATAAAAGAGTAATTATCATATATAAAAACATAGTTTTAAATAAAATTTAAAATGTTTGTAACATCACTTTTAGTGAATTATAGTATTTACCATATTTTAAAGAGTTTGGAAGTTTGAAGTATATAATTATATGCAAGACTATTTGTCAGACTAGAATGCCATTTCATTTGTTGATACTGCTAACATACACTATATATTTTATAAAATCAATTTAATTATATGATGAACATCATGAGAAAATTATACTTTGCAGAAACACTTTAAGACAATTATAGCTCAATTTTGCTTCTCTCAAATAACAAATAGCAGCACTATCTCCCTTCCCCTTGCCAATAACATCCTCAAATAAAAAAAGGCCAGAAAATTATATTACAAATTCTAATATCTCTTGCTACAGTAATATTTGAATGTCATTACAAAAGAATAACATTCAGCCCTCTGGTAATTATTGAATTAAGTCCTAAATGTTTTATAGCATGTGTGAACTCAGAATGGAATCTGTGGTTTGAGGAAAACCTGAAAGGGGATCTATTCTAACACTGCATCAGCACCACCACCACCACCATTGAGGGCATCAACCAACCTCGACTTGACTGTGTCCAAGTTTATAGAATTCACTACCTATTGTGAGATCCCAATTTAAAAAAAAATGTTCATTTCTAAATCTTAGAAAGTACTTCTTTGAACTGAATTCTCTAAAAGTTATATTCATTTGTCCTACCCTCTGAGGTTAAACTAATAAGCTATAATCCTTTATCCACGTGGAAGTACTTTTATTATTTGAGGACAGTTGTCAAATCCCTTTACTTCATTTTACCCATGATCCTTCAACTATTTATTTTGACCTGGAGAGCGTCACCACCTTAATCACCCTTGGGAAATCTCTACTTACTGAATGAGTGATGGTAAGTAAGTTGGTGTGACTTATCACAATTTCTGACTTTTATTCAGGAGCTCCTTAGGGTGAAGATTTAACATCCATAATTTTGACTATTTTAGAGAAAATTAAAAGACCTGTGAAGTAAAATGATTAGTAATTCTGCTCATTGAAAATTTTGAATTGTGCATTTCTAAGACTGCCATACTGATGCAAATCACGTAATGGGTAAGAGTAAGTAAACCTGGTCAGCCAACAACCATATTTCCATGTAGCTATTTGCACATAAAAGGTAACTTTGGTTATAGTGCATGAGTGTGTATGTGTGTGTGAGTGAAAAATGACCACAAAAATAAAGCCAACTGCCAGTGTGGTGTTGGAAGTAAAGTAGCAGTAAACAGTCTCAGAATGTCATGATGATAGCCACAAGGAAAGATTTTGATAATGGAGGACTATTCCTGATCACACTAACAAATACGATGATATAATCAAAAGAAGAGCTAAGTAAAGGGTTCCCTCTGACTGGAGGGGCTTCTCATTCCTCTTCCTATCCTTTGGGCAAGTCAACAAATACCAACCACATAGAAGGTCCCATAAACTATAGAAACAACTACGGCTAGAGCTCAGGTGAGAACCACATAGCACAATCTTCTCTTTCCATGGGAGCATTACCTTGATACTACATTACCTTCCAGCATCAAGTGTGACTGAGAATAACTTCATTACCCACTTAAATATTCTTCCTAACAAAACTTCTACTTAGTTCTTTTTATTTACAGAAAGCTTTTAGAATCTTCTCTATCCTTGGAGATATGTAAATTTACAAAAATAATTGTAAGAATGGATTTTGTTTATAATTCTCTTTAGTTGTCCAGCAGCCTTTTATTTTAGTTTTTCCATCACCATTTACCCCCTCTTTATCCTCTTCCACCTCCACCCAATTCCTCCACCCCCCAATCACCACACTGTTGTCCAGGTCCATGAGTTTTCTCTCTCTTTTTTTCTCAATCCCTCTACTTCCCCCAACACCCCACCACCAGAGCTGTCTGCCTGCTCTCTATCTATGCGTTTGTCTCTATTTTGCTTGGTAGTTCATTAAATTCCACATATGAGTGAAATCATATGGTACTTGTCCTAGCAGATCTACCTAACACATACAAACAAACAAAATCTAGCAGTCTTTTAATCTGTGAATCTTTCGCTCATTTCTTTTACTAGTATACTCAATTCCATTTTCACTCAACTTTCCCTCATAGCACTCAAATTTCTTTATATTTTTCAGTCTGAATTTTGGGGTTTAAAATCTGGGAGATAGTTTCATTCACATCTCTGATCCTACTATACCATTTTAAATTCCTGGCAGTAATATTTTAATTCCTAAGAATTTTTTCTTATGCTAGGGTTTCTTTAAAATGTTTTCATAAAAATCTATTTTTATTTTATAGCTACAAAGTCTGATACTTTGGACACATGGATGACCATGTAAATTGCATATTTTACTTTAGTACATTTTAGAATATTTAGCAGGCAAGGCACCTCAAATCAGAATAAGAAGGCCTTTACTCTGGCGTGTTCAATAATTATAAAGTCACACTAGAATCCTAGCAATTTCTAGGTAGCTTTGTTTCTTTATTTTAGAGGATGGTCCTTCAGTTTTCTTCATAGGGTGCACATTTCAAACTCACAGTCATGCGACATTGTGGGGCCTTGGGTTAGACTGGCACACCATGAATGTTGAGAACAATAACATTTTCTTTTACCTTGCTGGGTAGTGCCCCTTCTGCGTACCTGCTGACTCTGTTCAGAGACTCTTCGTGAAGTCCCCAGTAAAATAGCCCTGGATATTGCTTTTTAAACTAATTCTCTGTTTATTCTGGCTCATGTTATTCCTGCTTTGTTTCATCTGTCACCACACACATCTGTTTTGTGTCTTTCAAAATTGTATTAATAACATTAGTCCACTATTGGCCTTCACTCCTATTTTCTTGGTATTGTGGGTTTTTTCACATGTATACACCTTTATTTTAATTTCAGTGGTGTTTTGTAAGAGCCAGGAGGCATATGAATGTTCTTAGGTCACCCTCTTGAAGCAAGAGGTACTTAGATCCAAGGCAAATGTCAAATGGTATTTTAATAAACAAAATCCTGAGTAGTAAAGAAAAATCTAGAAGAGTAGCAATGCAATGGAGTGGACTACACTGCCTGGAAGAGGCAGATTTTTAATAAACTTGGCCAAAAAGTTAAGAGCCAGGGCTGGTCAAAACCACAACCACCACAACAAAAAGGAAGCCAGATGAAGCCACGGGAAGTTGTAAGATATAAGGTGACCTTAGACTGTGCAGGAAAGAAGGGCCTATCTGGGGGAAGGGTTAACAAAGGTCCTAGTGACATGGGTCTTTGAGTGCTACATTTTTGTTAAAGTAGATAACAATGAGGCTCTGTATATTCCTGAAAATGAGGATGACAGGAAGAATGCAATGTTTGGAGAACATTATCATACCAGTTGTATAAGCAATAGACTGGATCAAAGACAGACGAGGGCAAGGGAGATGCCTATGAGCTTGTTGATGTAGTCCAGGAGTGATGGCCTAAGGAATGAGCAGAGGACTATAGCTGTGGGGGCAGAAAAGCAGGAGGTAAGCAAGCCCTCCTGCTGCTTGGTATAACTTCATTTATTATATTTTACTCCCCAAAAGAAAACGACACCATAAGAACAACTACAAAAAAAGGATCTGAAATAAAATGTCTTTATCTGTGTAATCAGAATTGTAGATAAAATAGGTGGATACTATATTATTTTTCTACCTTTCTATATTTAAAACATAGAAAATGTAATAAAATTAAGCATAAAGAATAAAGGGAGGGCATAAGAATTTTAATTGGTTGGTGTATCTGCTAATGCACAGCTCACATCCCAGCTCTACAACTTGCTCAGATAAAGCTGAAAATTGACTTAAACTTTCTGAGTCACAGATACCTAATCTTTAAAATGAAGTTGGTAATAATAGTACCAACCTCATAGAATTCTCAGAAAAATACAATAAGATTGAGCATGGAAAACCAAGATTGCTTGTTATAATTATACAAGCCTCAAAAATAATTTAAGATATAGAATCTTACAGATAAATGAGGCATATCTTAATCTATGCAAACTATTGCTTAAAAATCAACAGTGTTTTGCCACAGTAATTTGTATTAATAAAAATAGAACTAAGAAAAATGTATTAGTTAAAACAACTCTAATTTTTAAAAATTACTCATTGAATCTTTACTCTCATGCCAATTAAAAATAAGTCATTTGACCATGACTGTTTCCTTATTAATTCAACAAATACACTTTAATTACAGATGCATTATAGTTTTACATTTTAAGTACTTCCAAGTTAGCTAAAATTGTTTCTAAGTCTCGCTCCAATATACGTAGTCATAGCATATGTTGTCCACATGGTTATTTCTGCTCTACACCATACTAATGAGACTTTCTTGAATTAAATATTAATTCTGAGGATGAAATTTCCTTCTGGAGTTTAAAAATTCTGAAGCAAAACCAAGAGTACCAAAGTTATTCAGATGTAGGAGGTAATTAACATAAAAATATAGTACTATTTATGGTGGTTAGTTTTCACAATATTATTTAAGTCAATTTGTGTTTTGTGTCTAGGAATTATAGTATTACCAGAATACATCTAACTTATTCTTCTTTACTCATGTGCATAACTATATAATAATTGCCAATGGAAATGACTGTGAAAAACAGTAGAGACGGTCCTAAAAAAATTTAAAATAGAGCTACCATATTTTCCAGCAACAATTTTACTTCTGAGTATTTATCCAAAGATAACAAAAACAAAAACTTGAAAAGATATGTGCAGGCTTGTAAACAACCTAGATGTTTATCAATGGATGAATGGATAAAGAAAACATGGTGTGTACACACACACACACACACACGTGTGTACACACACACACACACACACACACACACGTTGGAATATTATTCAGCCATTAAAAACAGAAAATCTTGTTATTTGTGACCACATTAATGGAACTGAGGGCATTATGCTCAGTGAAATCAGTGAGATAGAGAAACACAAGTACTCACACACCATATAGATTTCATTTATATGAGGAATCTCAAAAACAAGGACAAACACAAAACCCACCAAAACTCATAGATACAGAAAACAGCTTGCCCGAGGGTGGGGTTAGGAGTGTATTACAATGGGTAAAGGGAGTAAAAAAAATAAGTAAATAAATAAAATTAAAAATAAATAACCTGGATAGTTATGAGGGGGAAAAAAGAATACTTGCCAATAGTTCAATAGTGCTCCGGTTTTTATGTCCTTGTTTTAATGGCTGAAAATGTCTAGTTAATTTTTCTTCATGGTATAACCAGTGTGAAAATTAGAGTAAATTTTCATTTCATATTAAGACAGTGTAGTCTCTGGAAGAGTTACCAAATCAAATCTTCCAAGGATTACCAATTATAATTGATAAAATTCAGGTTTTTATTCTCTTGGTTGATTCAAAATTCTCATCAAGATATTTTAGAGACTCACAATTATACTTATAATTAAGTATTATATCTCTATTTATTTGAAAAAGAAAGTTCTAAATTTTTAAAATGTCATTTAACTGATAGCATTGCATTTGTCATAGTTTTATTGAAAACTTTAGGCTTGCAATAATAAAGCAATCATGGCCAAATCTCTTCAATCGTAGGTTAACAAAATTAAATTTTTTAAAAGAAAAAGATACTACTTGGCTGTAAGAAAGAAGGAAATTTTACCCTTTGCAATAGCATGGATGGCCCTGGAGAACCTTATGCTAACTGAAATAAGCCAGTCAGAGAAAGACAAGTACCATATGATTTCACTCATATGTGGAATCTAATGAACAAAATGAACAAGCAAAAGAGAGACAGACTCATAGATAGAGAGCAGGCTGACAGCTGTCAGGGGAGGAGCATCTGGGGGGGAGGAGGAACGGAGGCATTGAGCAAACATAAATAAATAAATAAAAGAGAGAAAGGACTCATGGACACTGACAATAGTGTGGTGATTGCCCGGTGGGGGTTGAGGGGTGGGGAAGGGTATAGGGGAGATAAATGATGATGGATGGAGACTTGACTTGGGGTGGTGAATACACAATACAGTGTGTAGATTCTGTGTTGCAGAATTGTGTACCTAAAACCTGCATAATTTTGTTAACAGTGTTACCCAATACATTTTTTAAAAAGGAAAATAAATAAAAGAAAAAGAACTTTTGCCAGGATATTATAGAAAATGCGCTGGCATATCTAGATGTCATTTTTTGAGTTCAACAACTTATACACATAAATATCCATGAAGACTAGTTAATTACAGCGTCTTTTCCAAAATATTTTTAAAATTTTTAATTACAGTTGACATACAATGTTACTTTAATTTCGGGTGTACAACCTAGTGATTGAACATTTATATAACTTACAAAGTGATCACCCCAATAAGTCCAATTGACATATCTATATATAGTCATTACAAAACTGTACAAAATACGTTTTTAAAATATGATGAGTATTTGAAAGTGTGAACTGAACATTTGTTAATGAAAGCTGTTTGCAACATATAGACTGCCTTAGGGGCAGGATCTTGACTGGATAACTAGGCTGCCTTGTGTCCTTGGTATCAGGCATCTAAGATGCTAGATCTGGGTTGGTGTTGGTCTCTTTTGCTTATCACACTCTGTTCTGAAGTGTTCTGCAATTCATTTTGATTTGGTGCCTTTTTGCTATCTTATTTCAATTGTATGCTCCATTACGAAAATGGATGGTAAACATATAACATTTATATAAGAATCACTGGGCTAATCCTTGTGCTGGTAGTGATAGACTACAATTTAAAAAACACTTGGAATTACTAATCAAATGGTGGATTATCTCAATGATATTTAGGTTTTATAGTTGTATACTTCCAATTTTTTAAAACCCATTATTATCAAACAATCCTGGAGGAAAAATAACATTGCTATTGCAAGTCTGCTGCACTCCAGTCCAAATCTGTTTTTATTTTTCATTAAAATTCCTCTTGTGGCTCAAGTACTTAATAACTTTGGATTTTTCAGATGTGATTCTTGAGTTATAACAGAGCAAACTCTATCCCACAGTAGTAGAAAACATGGGAATCAATTTCACTTATTCCTCCTCATAACACATTTTTACATAACACCAATATGAATGCCCCTACAACACCTTAAATGTTTGTACTATTCTAAAAAGAGCTTTAAAAACTTCAGTAAAAATAGCTTAATATGAAATGTGTATAGGCTTATGATGGAAAGTTGCCTCTCAAAAGTTCTTATCCAAAAAGTCAGTGAGTGATATCATATTAGAATGAATGCCAGGAGGGCTACAAAATGGTTTCTACCTTTCATTGATTTCACCCTGGCTAAGGGCAAATAAGTGCTGGTGTATTAAACTTGTAGGAACTGTTAGGATGTTGGTCTGTCCTTTAAATAGAAATAGTAACTTATGTCTCAATCTTTCATGATGAAAGATTGAGACATTCCTACTCATAATCTCTTTTTAGTTGTTTTTTGATCATGTAATTCTTTCACCAATAACTAGGGAAGAATATCAGTAACAAAGATAGTGCATTATTTTTTCTTTATCTTTTTCTTTGATTCCAACTTTGGGAAGTAGTTATGATTATCCCTATGTTATAATTAAGCATGCCACAGCTTTCAGAGAGGGAAAATGATTCCAAGAGAAAGAATGTAATAGGGCCACCGTTTTAGCCATTGCCAGATCCAAAAATCCACGTATTTGCTCTATAGCATGACAATTGTTGATATTTAATTTCTCATGATGTAAATATTTTTAGAATAAATTATATAAATGACCGAAATAATATCAACATTTTGCGTATTAATCTTGCTGAACACAGGGGTGTTTTGTAGAGGGGTGTTGGAGCCATGTAAATGCAATGACGCAGTCTTGGCCACCGCGTAGCTCCTTTTTCTTTGTTTCTCTTTCCTGCCTCAACTTCCTTAACATTTGGACCCAGTGAGCAATTAAGTTTAATCACTGATTTGAGGAGGCAAAATAAATAGACAGGGCTTTATTCATTTTCAAGTGAGCTCAGAAATCAAAAGGATATTTTAGAAGAATCATCTTCCCATTGATACAAAATTTTTAATAACCCATACAAGGTATGCATTTTTCTGTCACTCTCTGTTTAAAATAGGAAGCTCACATACACATATTTCTCCCTCCAACATTCAAGTGCAATAATAACATGCGTATGCTAATCCCTTTGTTTTCTTTAGGTAGATGCTTGGGATTGTTTTTCTAATATCTTTAGACGCATTAGATCATGTGGAAGGGAAGGAAATCAGATTAAACTCTTACTCAGTAGATGTACCAGACACTAGGATACTTAATGCCCAGGATTTTACTTACTCCTTGAAACTATTCCCAGGAAAGGTCCTAATATCCCCATTTTTATATGTGAAGAACCTCGAGTGAAGGTTGGTTAAGTAACTGGCCCAAATGAACAGAATGATGAAATATGGTTTTAAAAAGGACTGTCTATACTCTCCACTATGTAAAATATTATTGGCTATAGTAATTAAGAGACTAAAGCTTTAGCTTCTTTTTTTCCATTATGTTAGCTTTGAAGATACCTTGTCTTTTGAATAGAATAATTTTCAATACCTTAGATTTTAGGGAAATCTAGTGACTTCTGACAAAATTTAAACTGATAATTCCAGAATTGATACTTGTGAGATAACAAAAGTTCTTTTCCCACTTAACATTAAATTCATTAATGACAATACCACAAAATTACTTCTGCCTAAAACCTCATAAAACAGGAACTAATCAAAACAAACACACTTACAGCTAATGATGATTTTAATTTAGCTGTAAATGCCTCAAAGGCTAATAATTAGAGAGCAGTTATATGCTTTTTGTTTTGCAAAATAAATTATTGCTGTGTACTTTGCTACAATTTTTCTCTATTTAATTTTGCTAAAGTAGTGCTCTCTGTTTAAAATTTGAAAACTGATCTAATTGTTAGATAACTTAGATAACCATATTAAAATCAATTTTTTGTTTAAAATAGTGTTACATAAAGATGTTTTGAACAATTAAACTGGCCACAAATGTGCCATTAAGCAACAACAAAAAGAGGTATGTAAATAAACTATTTGCAGCCCTTGATTGCATGGAACTACTCACTTTAGATTTAATGAAGGGTCTTTTGTTTAGTAATAGGGATGAGAGTTAAAGAGATGTTTAGCATAGGAATGTGGCTCTAAATAATGAAACTTATCCTAAAACTAGGGGCCAGGTGCATGAATTCATGCACCAGTGGGGTCCCTTGGCCTGGCCTGAGGGATCAAGCTGAAACCGGCTCTCCAACATCCCCCGTGGGGTCCCAGATTGCGAGAGGCTGCAGGCCAGGCCGAGGGACCCCGCTGGTGCACGATTGGGGCTGGGGAGGGATGCCAGAGGTTGGTCAGCCAGGGAGGGACTGTAGGAGGGCTCCAGGGCATGCCCAGCTCGTCTTGTTCAGTTCTGATTGGCCAGACCCCAACAGCAAGCTAACCTCTTGGTCGGAGCATCTGCCCCTAGTGGTCAGTGCACATCACAGTGACTGATTGACCTGTTGACTGTCTGCCCCCTGGTGGTCATTGCACATCATAGCGAGCGGTTGAACAGCCTTAGCATATCATTAGCATATTACATTTTGATTGGTTGAACAACTGAACAGACGACTGGACACTTAGCATATTAGGCTTTTATTATATAGGATTGTGTATTTTCCCTAAACAGGCATGATCATCAGTATTTTCTCTTTAGATCAGTAGCTCCAAAATTGCAAAAGTAAATTAAGATAATTGATATTAAGTTATCCCTTTGACTGGTCTAGAGGTTTTAATAAAAGGGGTAGGAACAACGAGTTTCTTCTATTAATGTGAAGAATACTGACTATAGAATTGCAAATAGAGCCAACAACCATTATTGACAAAATTCTTTTTAGGAGAGAGACCATCAAAAAAGTGAGATGTAGGTGCCATATTTTTTAACTCCAGTATGATAAAAACAAAACCATTCTAAGTGGGATTGAAAGTAAACAGAAGTGCAAAAGGAAAGGACTAAATTTTGGATATTTAACTATAGTAGCTGCTATTTCTTCTCCACTTCTGAAAAAAAATACTCTTTTGGGGTTTTTTTGCTTACGATATAAATAATAGGCACTCATTTAAAAAAAATCAAATAATATATTAATTAAATAAGGTGAAAAACTAAAGGCTATTCTGAATCTCTAACCCTGGGGTAAAGGTAGCTGACATTAATTTTTTGATGCCTCTTTTTGCACTTTGAAATATATGTATACAAGAGGCCCAGTGCACAAAATTTGTGCACAGGTTGGGGGCTGTCCCTCAGCCCAGCCTGTACCCTCTCCAATCTGGGACCCCTTGAGGGATGTCCGACAGCCCATCAGACATCCCTCTTACAATCCAGGACTGCTGGCTCCCAACCCTCTTACAATCCAGGACTGCTGGCTCCCAACCACTTGCCTGCCTGCCTGATTGCCCCTAACCACTCCCCTGCCAGCCTGATCAATGCCTAACTGTTCCCCTGCCAGCCTGATTGCCCCTTTCTGCCCTCCCCTGTCGGCCTGATTGCCCCTTACTGCCCTCCCCTGCAGGCCTGGTCCCCCCAACTGCCCTCGACTGCAGGCCTGGTCCCCCCCAACTGCCCTCCCCTTTAGGCCATCTTGTGTCCACATGGGGGTGGCCATCTTGTGTGTTGGAGTGATGGTCAATTTACCTATTACCTCTTTATTAGATAGGATATGTACATATACACATACATGTATATATGTACATATACATACAAAGAGATGTTTACATAAGTAAGAGGCCATCTCCATTGTATTCTATGGGAATGGTGTACCCCTGGAGATGTACAATGTGCAGATACCATAAATGAAGTCATAATACATATACTGTTACTGTTATTTTGGATTTGGAGTGGGGGGGGGTAAATGTCAGGCCTTTCCTTATATCAGTACCAATTTTCTATCTCTTTTGAGGGTATCAGAACATGAAATTTAATTGTATCTAATAATATAGATATTTAATCATACCTTTAATTTTCAGTCTAGTTGTTTTAGGAGATTAGATCTTATCATATAAACTTTTCTTCTCATTGCTTTTCTCACTTTTTTGGTTCAGGCTCCTTAATATTTCATACTGTGCATGTATCACCATTTATTGATGGTTCTAATTCTTGGACATTATGAGCAATAGTGAAATAAACATCCTTTTATATATCCTCCCAACTTGGTGTATAACTTCCAATGGAATGCATTCACAAGCCATAAATTTCTGAATTGAAGTCTAGCTAATATAAATTTTAATGGAGAATCTATAACTCTTTACATTTCTTGCTGAATTGTATATACATAACATCTTCCTGACATCAGCACTGGTTATGGATCTTACAGTACTTTAATATTTTTAAAAATCTGACCACTGGTGAATTTTGAGCATCAGTTCAGATGCTGGTTAACTCTGTATTTGCTCTTCAGGCCTTTGTCCATTGTTTTATTTTGTACCTTTTCCTTGTCAATTACTAAGGACATTATTATTGAATTATTGAAATTAAACCTTTGCATTCAGAAAAAAATAATGTTTTTGCTCACACATACCCTTTTTTGTCATGAAAATTTTATACTTTTTCTATAATCAATAATAAATATAGATAATTTTTAAAATAACTAATGGAGTATGGAGTCTTGGAGATCTGAATGTGTAAGGATTTAGATTTTCTGCAAAATCTAAATTGTATTACTTTGTAAATTTAACCTTTTCATCTATTTTGAGTTATTTTTATATATAAGATGGAATTCATTTGTAGTTTCTTCATGAAATTGTGTCAATTTATCCTGTCCTCCCACAATTTTTATATGTATGTTTTTTATATCAAGGATCTAATACTGAATTATTTGCCTGATAAATTTATCTGTCCTGTACCACCACCATATTGAATGATGCATATATAGTATGTTCTGATATCCGGTAAGCAAGTTTCCCCTAAATTTCTTATCTTTGTAGTTTTTTTTTTGAAAGATAGTTATTATTCTCTGGGAACTTTAAATATTTTATGCACTTTCAAATGAGCCTCTTGAATTGTTCATTGGAACTGTACTAAACTGATATGTAACTGTGGAAACATGATACTTTTAAGATATTAGATTTTTCCATTTAAGAACATGTGTTTTTCAGTTCATTCAGCTTTACATTATGTCCTGCAGCCAGCATGCTTGAGAAACCACTGAATATCATCAAGAACAGTGGAAATCTAAAGCGTTATGATCTGGGGCTGACCCCTCACCAACTCAGTGAATACAGACATTTTCCCAGGGAGGGACAGGGTGTGAAGACTGGTAGTTTCTCTGCGGTGGTCAAAGGGGCTCACTCAGTTTGGAGCAGTGAGCAATGACCAACACCCGTCGGCATTGTCAATACAAGTGATGATCTTGGAAGTGTGTAGATGAAGAGGGACAATGTCTCTATTGGCCTGAGTTTGTGGTCATGGTTATAAGAAGCATATTATTAACTGAGATTGTGTTGCTGTGCAAGAGACTGGTGACAAACCCAGGGGCACACTCTCCACTGCCCTTGAAGCTGCATGTGTGTGTATATATACACATAGGAAACATGAAAGGGTCCAAGAAAAGTAGACGCAAGCTAGAGGACACTTGAAAATGGCCTCAATTTTAAATTTTTCTCCCACCCATACACAGACCTGTGGGCAGAGAATGGATGCCTTACTAAATCAAGGTGGTTGAGCATAATTTCTGTATTATAATTAGATGATTCCCAACATATGCACAAGCAAAAGTAACCCCTAGGAAGCTAGGCTTAATAACAAAAACAAGAACAAAAAATACTTTAAAAAGTACTAAACAGAGACATCAGTAGTCACGCAGTGCAGTACAAGCAAATTTCACAGATTTAGACGAGGAAAGTTACTCATCAAAGGAAAAACAAAACATCAAAGTAACCATTGTCAGAGGGGGGAAATGAGAATTGAGAGAAGTTAAAATATATTATCTAAAACGTCAAGTTTTTAACCAAAAATTGCAAGACAAGAAACAGAAAAGTGTAACCCATTCTGGGGGTGGGGAGGAAGCAATCGACTGTTTCTATGGCCACCAGATGCTGGAATGTAACAAAGATGTCAAAGTAGTTATTATTAATATGTTCAAAGAAGCAAAGAAATATCATACTTGAAGAGTTAAAAGCAAGCATAAAGCAGTAAATCAATAGTGCTTAAAAAAGACATTGAAATTAGAAAATTTATTTTAAAAATTGAAGAAGGTTTAACAGGAACTCCAAGACCTGTGGGACAATATAAAGCATAGCAACAAACATTAAATAGGAGTCAAAACAAAATGCTATATCCTGTGTGAATCTATTTATATAAATTTTTAGAAAAGCAAATATGGTATTCTGTAAAATAGATCTGTTGTTGCCTAGAACTGAGGGTCCTGGAGTGGATCAACATTAAATGGGCAAAGCAAATTGATGAAGGGAAGGCTAGTGCCCTTGTCAATTTCATAGAGCTTAGCAGAGATCACGTAGTACATTTAATAAGATTTTATGAAATGTATAGGGACAGTAGAAGGAAAGTATAACAAAGAACATAATAATTGCATAGGCTCAATCCTCGAATTTATTCTAGACCAGCTGCTTGCTTTACCTATGGCCTGCCCACATCGGGAGCCTCTCAGGGCCTTAGAATCTAAGCAAAACTAAACCCTGTCCTATGAAGAAGAGAAAATTTTTTCCCCTATGAAGCTAATAGCTTCTTACCTTTCCTGCCACCTAACTGCATAGTCCCTGGGTAAATTGCAGCCCTATCCACAAGAATGTGGTGTGGCTCCTTGTTCAATACAACAGCCACACTATGGTTTTATACCTCCTCATTTCCCAAAGTCTTGGGTTTTTCGCTATCAGATAACACCATAGATAAGATATCAGCATCCCAGAGTATACTATTCTGCCCATGCTTAATCCATGTTCTTTTTAGTCCACATCATCAGGGGTTCAAAACATCCAGGGTTCCATTTCCAACCAAAGCTGTCATGTTGTATGAGGGGGGCATGAAACCTTAAGGATAACATTTGTGAAAGTTTTATCACCATGGAATGGAATGTTTCATCATCATTAATGTTTTAATCAGTGACATGACTAGCCTGAATTTATGTATTAAAAGGTTATTCAAGTAGAAGTGAAATGGGGGAGACTAATAGCTAAGAAACCACCTATTTGAGACAAAGGAGGAGGAATGATAAAGGAAGATGAAGCTGTAGACATAGAAGCCAAAATGCAAGTCACATGTATATGACTTACGGTGATAGAATTAGTGGTGGTAATAATGGTGTTTAGGATAGTTCATGTTACTGAATGCTCACTCTGTGCCACAATGCCAGGCACTAACCCAAGCATTCATTTAACCTTCACAACAATACTGAGTAGTATTGGTACTGCTGACATTCTCATTTGGCAGAAGTTAGTGCCCTTTCTAAATTGACAAGAAACAGACTACCTATGCAGGATTCAGATCCAGGCTAACTCCAAACCCTGTGCTTAAAAATGACACTAGGTAGAATATTGTAAGGAGAGAATGACTGACTGGTGCCAGTGATCAAAGACCAGTGAAATGTGACCTGGAGATTTCTACTGGGGTGGGGAGAGTTGAAAATAAGCCTTCAGGCCTTTGATTCTTATAATTCATTCTCCTTTTTTTTTTTAACTTGACTAATATTTCTCATAGTATGGAGCCTCTAAATTTCCCCTCTACTGTAATAGCACTTAATGTAAAAGGTATATTTCTTTTAAAATACTCTGATTTAGTTCAGTCTAACTGAGTCCTTGCACTCTCCAAGGTTTGTAAGACCTTCAGGGTCAGCCATTATTGGAATTCCTCCTCCTCCACTACATTATACAAGACCCAGAGAAATGAGGAAGGGACCTGTTTCTCAGTCCACAGTGGACTCCTTTGGCCACTCTTTCTTACTGTCATCTGTGGCTCATCAGTCAGGTATGACTTCGATGGCTCATAGCCAGTCTTGACATTGAGTGCTACCAAGGTACCCAGAGCAGAGGCATGTAACTATAACATTTTTATATGGGCCCATGTCACTGTGTGTGTATATTACATGCTATTGATGCCTGGTGACCCTATGAGTGAGTGATGTCCACAGTGTCCTTGCTTCAACAGCCCTGCTCAGCTTCTGTGAACTCATGCCTATTATGGCTTCTTTTATGGAGTCAATTCATTTCATAATTGATCTTCCTCTTTTCCTACTGCCTTCTATTTTTCCCCCAAAGAACCGTGCATTCTCATGGTTTGCCCAAGGTAGGACAGCTTTAGGCAGTCACAAGAATTTATAGAGAAAAATAGAAAATGTTATTGAAGGACATTAATGAGAACCCAAATAAGGGAAAAGTGTACTATGTTAATGGATTGCAGTAGTCAATGTAGAAAATATTTGCTTGTGTGACACATAATCTTTAAATTTGAAGTGATACTAACCAAAATCACAAGATATCTTGCCAGATCCTAAAGCTTATTTCAAAATAGAAACAGAGAGCCAAAATCATTCTGAAAAAGAAGAAATACATTTTGGTACTAAATGTTACTACCACAAGGACCCACTATCATTACATATAAAATAAAGTCAGAGATACTTAAAGTCCTTGGCAGCTCACAGAATGTAAGAATAATTTCACTTTCTTCAAAGACCTCTGAAGCAAGAAAATATAAAACTTCTTTTGGCATCCCTTTTCAACCATATTTCATTTTTGAAAGTTATTTTTGAAGCCTAAGCTAAATCTCTTGTCCTTAAGCTTCTTATTTTGTCACCAATCTTTGTGCTATTAAGACTTCAAATTCTTAAAGACTCTTATTGAGTTCTCATCATTCTTTTCACCCAGTTGGGAAAATAAAAATAGTGATTCATGAAGCTTCCCTTATTTTCATACCTCTGCTGTTTTTGAGAAGTTTCTTTTTGGTTAGGTTTCTCTCAAACGTGATTGGGTCAGGAGGACTGGTAGTGTGTAGAAGGTGGGTAGAAGGCAGCAGATATGTGGCAGTTATAGGGGAAACTTTTGTTTTGAGGAGTATGTTTTCACTTTTATTGGTCCTGCAGTGTAAGTAGCATTATAGCAAAGGGTGTTCTAATAAACAATAATCTTAGCTTATAAGTTTGCTAAGATTAAGTTAATAGGATATTTATATAACACAGTGTATGACAAGCACTATCTGATTTCCAGTATATTTTTACATGCATTATTTCATATAAATGAAATAATGAAATTTTTACTTTTTCAACAACTCTGGATTATGATTGCTGCCATGTTCCCGTTAATGAGAAAACTCAAAATGTTGACATGTTTTGTCCAAGGACTCCAGGTCAGAGCAGATCAAGCACTAGAAGCCAAGTCTTCTGAGGATTTGGCCAATGTTCTTTATCACATATTCAAGTTTCTATTTGATATATCAAAATGTCAGCATTATAAAATAGTGTGAGCATTCTCATAGCATTTATGGAATTTTTAGGTTAACAGGTGATTTCTTCCTGTGAAAGTGCATACTTCCTGCTACCACCATTTGAGGCAGACGGCATGGTGGTCCTTCAAAGAAGTCCACGTCCTAATTTCTCCAACTGTGACTATATTACATTACATGGCAGAGGAATTAAGGGTTGCAGATGGGAATGACTGTTGCTGACCTGAATGGGAAGCGTAGCTGGATTTTCCAGTGAGTCTGAAGTAATCTCAAAGAGCTTTTAAATGTGGAAGAGGTGGCAGAAGAGTCAGTATCAGAGTGATGTGATATGAGAAAGACTAAAGCAGACATCACTTGCTTTGAAAATGAAAGGGGCCATGAGACAAGAAAAGCATGAAGTCTTAAGAGGTTGGAAAAGACAAGAAAATAGGTTCTTATTGAGAGATTTGTTCCCCAACACCAAATGCATGGTGTGTTTTCCAACACCAATTCTCCAGTTCTGCAACACTGACGAGATGTCCAACATTTCAATTCAATTCTGACTCAATTCCTAGAGTTAGTACAGACCCCACAAGGTAAGGGCTCCGTCCCACAAGACCACGTACTACTTCAGATGCCCAGGCTACCCACATTTCTGCCTGGTTGACTATAAATCCAGGGATTCCCATGACTCCTCCTAATTTGTTGGAATGGCTCACAAAACTCAGGAAAACATTTTACTTACTAATACAGGTAGATTTAAAAAAGGATACGACTCAAGAACAGCCAAATGAAAGAAATGCACATAGGGGCATGCAGAGCTTCCATGCCCATCTTAGGAGTGCCACTCTCCCAGACCTCTATGTGTTCACCAATCTGGAAACTCGCCAAACTCCGTGACTAAGGGGTTTTTAATGAAGGTTTCATTATGTAGGCCATTGAGCTCAATCACCAGCCCTTCTCTCCTCCCTTTTGGTAGGGCTGAAAGCCTCAACCCTCTGATCATGACTTGATCTTTATGGAGGCCAGCCTCCATCCTGCAGCTATTAAGGGGTACTTTGGCCAAGAGCCATCTCAGCAACCAAAGATAATCCTATCACTCAGGAGGTTCTAAGGCAGTGGTTCTCAACCTTCCTAATGCTGCAACCCTTTAATACAGTTCCTCATGTTATGGTGACCCCCAATTTCATTGTTACAAATTGAACATAATTAAAGCATAGTGATTAATCACAAAAACAATATGTAATTATATATGTGTTTTCCGATGGTCTTAGGCGACCTCTGTGAAAGGGTCGTTCGACCCCCAAAGGGGTCGCGACCCACAGGTTGAGAACCGCTGTTCTGTGCTAGGAACCAGGGAGAAAGACTATTTTTTTTATTATACCAAACTCCCTTAAAAACTTCAAAATGTAACACAGCCCTGTCAACACAACTTGATTTTAGTTCAATGAGACCCATTTTGGACTTCTGACTTGCAGACCAATTTAGATTCTTATTACCACTGCATTTGTAGTAATTTGTTAGAGCAGCAATAGATGACTAATATACCATTTTATAAACATTTGCAACAGATTACTACATTCATATAGTGAGGAAAAAATTCAGATATTAAAAACATAGGAACAGCATTTATTTTTGTTGGTTGGTTGGTTTTCTAGATATTGTATTTGTGAAACACTATTTTTCACATTAATTTTTCCTCTTGTATAGTTGTTTATATCAATGCAATGCAAAGTGACAGGATACTGACATTTGAAGGAAAATACACCATTTTCAGATCAGATATCAGCTGTCAACTTGGATAGAGTGTGTTGTTTGTGATATTTTACAGCCCAGTTCACAAAAATTTTACATGCTTACAATTCAGTTCTTGTGTGAAAAATTTGTTGAAATATGTTGCATATGGAGTGCACAATAAGAACCATTATGGACAAAGCCTGAATATGTTATTTTTGGCCTGAATATGTAAAGAAGAAATAAAATGAGAGATTGAAAAAATACTCACTGAAGCAAATGAAATTGGTAAATAATTTACATTAATAAGTGTTCTCAACACACAAAATGAATAAGTATTCTGTATTGCTTACTAATAATTCAAAATTCAGTGTACTCTCCATACTTGGGGCTGGATTTATGTAGTGGCCAGAAATTAGGAAACTAAATGTTGGTTAGTTAAATGCTGTTTTTTATTGATTGTATTAGAAAACTATGACATAACTATGAAAATCTACAAATTATAGATATATAGAAAAAGAAGCCTCTCAATATTATTATATATGTAGAAACTGGTTACCATTTCTATTAACATTCATGTATAAAGTATGCCACTTTCAACCAGAAAATACAGGAAGATAGAAAATATTCAGATTATTGCATTGATGACAGTGACATGGATGAATTAGTATTTCCTTTGCACCCTAAGGTCAGTGGAGACAGAGAACTGCAGCACATGGGTAATGGGATTAAAGGAATCACAATTTCAAAGAAACAAACTAGATTTTAACTTGATCTGAAGAATCATGATTTTTAAAAGTGAATAAAATAATCAGGCTTAAATTTGTCACTTCCAAAGCAAACATGACACTGAATCATTTCTTCTCTTCTTGTTAGGCATAATTCATTATTTTTGTTAATATTGCTATTATTATCTGTATTCAAAATAAAATGTCCAAATTGTTAAAACTAAAGAATTAACTAACATGTTTTTTTTAAAAGACTTAACTTATTTTTTTTAATATATTTTTATTGATTTCAGAGGGCAAGGGAGAGGGAGAAAGAGATAGAAACATCAATGATGAGAGAGAATCATTGGTTGGCTGCCTCCTGCATGCCCCACAGTGGGGATGGAGCCCACAACCCAGGCATGTGCCCTTGGCCAGAATTGAACCCAGGACCCTTCAGTCTGCAGGCCGACGCTCTACTCACTGAGCAAAACCAGCCAGGGCTAACTAACATGTTTAAAAAACACTTTATATTTACATGTTTTTACTCATATTACTTTACTTAATTTTCACAGTTATTAAGATAAGAGGAAATTTAAAAAAAAATTTTAAAGCTAGGAAATAAATGGTTGAGCTCTGATTTTTCTCTTTTTAATTTTAAATTCAGGTATGTAGCACAGGGCCAGGTACATTGAGAGTATCCTATAAATGATATTTTAGCCTATCTTCACCTTATAATATTTGGATTGATTTTTCATCATAAATGGAAACAATGTCACCAATTATTTTATTAACAGATTCAAATTATGGTGAAACCTAACTCCAAGCTAGGTATTCTTATTGTCACAAACAATTCCACATCTCTTCTGATGAAGGCTTGGCAGGGCCTCTTATGTGGTTGGCATTTTGTGCCCTACACAGGTTCCCCATGTCAGGGTGGAAGCTAGCTGCTGTTCAGCCCGGGTTGGCTTGGCAAGCAATGTCAGCCAGAGAGAAGAGCTGCCTTCTTATAATTAATTCTCCCAGAAGGGGTGCCTTTTTGCAATTCATAAAAGACATAAAGGCCTCATGTGTGCCCTGGTTTAGGACAACAAAATATCTTATTAATTCAATTTACCTTATTAATCTGAAATCATAGTTATTAGATGTATGTGTTGACTATGCTAGAAATATATACTAGTAGTTTTATATCAATATAACTACAATTGTATAGTAAATATATGGTTTTATATCTATATAACTGAAATCATTTTCTCTCAGACATGAAGATATTTGTAGTGTTTTCTGAATTTCCACTATGGTTCACTCATAAAATTTCTTTATAAATAATTTGGCACACAGGTCCCATTTCTCTGCAACAACATTATAAGAAAATGGGGCCAAAGGTGACCAAAATGGACAGACACCCCATTGAATTGTATCCTCCTCTCTCTGAGTGTTATAAAGATGTAAATAAGCCCATAACCTGACATCTGGAAGGTCAGATTTACAGAAGCGTATATAACTATATCAGCTTCATGGATGGGAAATGAGAGTTTATTAATTCAAAAGAGGCCTAAGTAACAAACACTCCATTTAATAACATTCATCCAATCTCCCATTGTAATATCATTATTTAGGTTCAAGATCAGTATTTTTGCAATATATACTACTTATTGGTTGATTGAATTAACATTTATGTAATTCTTAATATGAGTCATATTTTTCTAATATTTTTTATAAGTACTAACTCATTTAATTCCCTTAAAGGTGATTCTTATACTTCCATACTACACCAGGTCAATCACTACCAGGGATATTTTGACCATGCATTTATAACATACTAAAGGCCTGAAGCATGAAATTCATGCACTCAGGGCGGGGGGGAGGGGATCTCTCAGCCTGGCCTATGACCTCTCGCAGTACGGGAGCCTCGGGGGATGTCTGACTGCTGGCTTAGGCCCGCTACCCCAGGGAGAGGGCCTAAGCTAGCATTCGGACATCCTTAGCACTGCCACGGAGGCGGGAGAGGCTCCTGCCACTACTGCTGCACTCGCCAGCTGTGAGCCTGGCTTCTGGTGCATTTACTACCAGGGGGAAGCTCCTGCGTTGAGCGTCTGCTCCCTGGTGGTCAGTGTGTGTCATATCGACTGGTCATTCTGCAGTTCGGTCAATTTGCATATTAGCCTTTTATTATATAGGATACTTTTATTACATGCTCTGACTTCTTATCTTTTTGAATCAATAGTTTTTCTAATCTATACAACCAGTCCAAAATAAATTCCTTCCATGCTGAGACTGACATCAGACCTCACTATAATTTTAACTATCAATTTAATATTATTTTAAAATACATTAAGTTGTTAATATTCTTCAAAATAGTCTCACTGTTCCTGTGTTCTTGCCTCATAACAAATATACATTCCAAAGTTGAATTTTTAATGTTTACACTCCTAAAATAGTACTTTTTACTCATTTTATATCTAAGGTTTTTTAAGGGATTTTTTGTATCAAAAATGTTTGAAAACTGTGGCTGTAGGCAAATGACTTTCAGTAAGAAAGTCAACAGAATTGTGGTTCCGGAAACATAATTCTGGTGGCAGTGTAGTAACTGACTGGAAGAGAGGAGAAACTGTATGATGTAACATAAGGCATGTAATATCCTAGTCACTGGTTAGCAGAGCTACCACATGTCAAGCACTAAATGTGTGCCTGGGATTGTGCCAGGTCCATTTTTTCTCATTGTCACACCAGCCCGGCAGGTGCTGCCACCTTCATGTTAGTGGCCTGGAGTGGATAAGTGGCCTGTCCAATCCAGGCTCGTTGCATTACAGTGTAGAGTTGCTCTCCGGGCACTTCACTGAACTGTGTATGACTTTAAAAAAATAGATTGTAATTCTTTCAGATACGTTACTTACTACATTTGAAGCCAGGAATCAGTGAGTAATTAACATATGTTTGTGGATAGATAAAAAGATAAGCAAAGACTGTAAAATCTCCCCAAATTCCTGTGGTATTTTGGATATTCAGAACAATAAATGTTAACTGATTAATGCACACACTTTCCTAATTTTTTTTCCCCCTTTGGGCTGTTTCGGTTTGAAGTTCCAGTCAGCTTACGTTGCAAAATCTACAATTCAGAAGGTTTCAGCAGAATTGTCCTTCTCCATATATTTACATGTTAGTACTTTCTTCTAAGTAAACTGAAAGTTCAAAAACAAGTTTTGGATTGAAAATTTATCTTAGGTCTTTTGAAGATAGTGAAAGTGGAAAAAAACCCACACATTTGAATGCAGGATGCCTTTAAGCTGGCTCTCGCCCTTGCCCTCCCCTTCCCCCATTCTTCCTGTGAAGCATCAGAATAAAGGGCCCTCCTTTGAACTAAATCACCCACTGTGCGTAGCTGATATCATAAGCACAGACATATACACCTCATAACCAGCGCTCTCACACCTTATCAGAACATTCTGGTCTCAAAGGCAAGGATGTTGGATCCCAGGCTTTTTGTACGTGGTCCTATCTATCAATTAGGGGTAAAGAGAAAAAAAGTACTTCGTGGGTGAGGGTGCGGGGGTCATCTGGGTTTGTTTAGGCTTCACTTAGCTTAAGCCTATTGAAGTCTAATTCATTTTGTGTTTATCCTGATGGTGAGCAAAGCAGCTGAACTTTGTATTTCTTTGTAATGCTGACATTTCCTTCATGCAATTTAAAATTAAACCTTTTATTAGTCCAGGGAAGGCTGAGGCAGGAAACAATAGAAGCTCAGGGAGAGTAATTATTGCTGTTCCATTGTGGAGGATGTTTGAGCTTTTGATTAGTTGCACTATACAGTACTTAACAGCTAACCAATCTTACCACCATTAACAATACATGAGAAGTTTTTTTATGCTCACCGTGGGCTGCACACCCCTGAAATGTTGGCTTTATATGCTTCTTGGTGGCTTCAATCTTGTTTTAAAAACACCTCTTATTTTCTGGGGTGTTTGCAAACCACCACACTATCAGCAGCATGGTGCAGGCAGCAGCAGGCCTGGCAAGAGGGGATCAGGATGAAATGGATGCAAAAAGCTGTGGGTTGTGCACCATTAAGTGTTCTCAGTGTGTTTCTAATGAGCTTATGATGGCCTCAGTGAATTACTGTTTCTACTCCAGCCCAGTAAATTACAGTGTGCCCAAATTAAATCAGTGGGGCTCAATAGAAGCCAGCCTTCATCAGGGTCCACATTTGTAAGAATTAAAAAATCATACTTAATCATGTTTAATCATGTCCATTGTCTCCAGGATGTTGATTCACTTTCTTCCCCCAAATATTTGGGTGCTAAATATACACAGTGGCTTTGTGCTCAAAGAGAGATTTTATTTCACTTCTCATTTTATGCAAATGTAATTCTTATCCCACTCCTGGCCATGGCAAACCACTTGCAAGGTGAACGTGGAAGGTGAATTCCAGCTCAGTAATCACTACTGAGTAGTAATATTATCATTACCACATCTGTATACATGAGTTGCTAAATATGTGAAGCTTTCTCTTTGATTTCAAAGTATTCTAAATACTGGGATTTGGTAAATTATATATTATTACAGGGCAATAACTTATGTGATTTGGGCTAAACATGTTCTTGAAAAGCCTTGAGGAGAGACAACAATGTGTCATCCTCTGTGTGAATGAATGGCCACATTGTATAGATAAAATAAGCCATGCCACACGGATCAGTTTTCAAGAATAAAAAATAAAATGCTACTAAGGTTTGAACTGGGAGAAATAAAATTTACAGAAAATGGGATAATCACTACATTTTCTAATATCATTTCACATAACTATTATGTCAGGCAATTAATACTTTTGGCACTTCCTGTCTAAGGGTTAAAGAAATATTACAAGCATTAACCAATTTGGGTTCACAGTGTTTCTTTTATAATTCTCATTGCTGTTCAAGTATTTGGTTTTGGCTACACCAAAGAAGAAGAAAAAAATGCCCCAAAGAGCATTTAAGTGGAACTGACTCCTAGTTTCCATTTTCTAAAACCAGACAGCATAATCCTTGTCCATTAATGTATTAATTGGTTATCATATTACTGGTGGAGGGTCAAACTAGGCTATTTAATTTATTGTAGGAAATAAAATGTCTCTCTCCGTTCCTTCAGAATGCAGCCATCATCCTGTCCAGCCTCTCCCCATCTGGCTCAAACCAGCTTAACAACAGGACTTTATACAGTTATAAATAAATAATCCAGGTTCTTGTTCCCAAAATGGAACGCAGCACAGAGCTGGTTTAGAAGTTGGCATCGCGTGTCCCACGTATGTGAAGTATCAGCATTGATTAGCACAGACAGGAGATCGGAAAACCATGAAGCACTTTTGAAACCTTGATAGGAAGTGACTCTCTCTGGATGCAGATTGATTGATACTGACAACATTGTTTTTTTTCCCTCTCAATATTTTAAAAAGTGAAAGCACTTGTACATGGAAAAATACAGAAACCAAATGAATAATGAAAAAACAACAGGTCAACAGAACTGAATGTCCCAGCTCCTGAAAGAACCTGTGTGTGAGCTTAGAGGGGTGGGGAGACAGAGAAAGAAGGAGAAAGAAAGAAAGGAGGAGGGTAGGGAGGAAGGAAGGAAAGGTTAAACACAAAATGAGTTCAGCAGAGTTTTTAAAAAATAAATATCCCACATAATTTTTTAATGTTTGCAAAAATCCATTTCTTGGGTTCATCTATTTCTTTAAAAGGAAGGTCTATGATATTCAGAAACATAAGCCTAAAACCTGGGATCTTTTGTAAAACTTCATCTCACAGTGACTTTATATATACACACACCAAGGTAAGAGGTTTATGTAATAGTGAATCCCCACAAAACAAAACAAAACAGAAAGAAAGAAAACTAAGGCAGCAAATAGAAGAAAAGATAAAATGGCCCTAAAACATAGCAACGTTTCCAAATGTCAAAGTCTCCTAATTTTTGTTGTTGTTGTTGAGAAAAGAGAGCTTTTACCCAGCCTTCCCCAATTTATTTGCGGTTAAGTAAAAAATTGAGTCACTGAATGGCTGAATTACAAAATAGTCCCAGCACTGTAATTCAATCTTCCTCAGTCTCCTCAAACACTCTCTTTAATGACACCTCAAGGGAGAGAACTAGAAATCACATTCAACAGTACAAGTGACAACATTTAGTCCAGTCGGGAGGCTCATCTTCGCGTTTCAGAGCTGCGGACACTTGCCTTTGGGTGCAGGACAGCAAGGCGCCTTCCTGGAGCCCGTCCTGCAGCTCCAGGCTCCTCAGATGGGATTTCTGTGCCAAAGGCCGGATTTCCCTTCGTTCTTGATGACTGTTCTGCCACAAGGAACTCACTTGGAATGAGCAGACCTACAACTACCTGCTCTCCTGGGATACAACTCCCTAATGAACTCCTCCTAGTCAGTGCAGTGCACAAGCACAGGCCCTTAAAGGAACTGGGAACTGGCCTGGAACCCCCATGCTTAACACACACCGTATGGAAAACCAAAATGGGGGGAAAGGGTTGAGGGGGACTGAGGTACCACAGAAAGAATGGCTCCACTGGTGGGAATCTTTGACGCAAGTACGGCCATGGCCATCTTCATAGTACAATCCTTAAGAACAAAGAAACAGGTAAATAATATGGATGTGGGAAATATGAGAGTAGCAGGCCATTTGTCATTTCCTACCCCCTTACCTTAGCATATGTCAAATATCCTTTGGAATGTCTCCTGGGTGTACACTGAGTTCCCTGTAGGTGCACAATAATTGCAGGTGGTCACTCCCGTGGCCTGTCAGGGGATGTGAGGTTGACATGGGACGGGATGTACCATTTTTAAAACTTTCAGGTGGTCAAAGTATTATTTGTCAGGATATAGTCAAAATATTGGAATGGTAACAGAATAGCAATCTGGAATACAAGCAGTGTCTTTTAAAAAATGAAAATTCAGCCCTAACCAGTTTGACTCAGTGGATAGAGCATAGGCCTGTGGACTGAAAGGTCCCAGGTTCGATTCCGGTCAAGGGCATGTACCTTGGTTGCGGGCACATCCTCAGTGGGGGGCGTGCAGGAGGCAGTTGATCGATGTTTCTCTCTCATCGATGTTTCTAACTCTCTATCCCTCTCCCTTCCTCTCTGTAAAAAATCAATAAAATATATTTTTAAAAAATGAAAATTCAATGCAAGAAAAAAGGCTTAGCAGTTCCCACCAAAGAAATGCATTGTGAAGTGGAATAAGACTTTTGAAGCTATAATATTTGTTAAAAGAATTTTTATTTGACGATATTAATATAATCTCTATTACAAAATTTGGGGGAGTTATTCCATCTGAAGGAGTAATAGGTGAAGGTAGAAACTGTAGCTTAATTCAGCATCTAGAGTACCCGGAAAACTGTCATCTAGACCTGGAAGAATAAATAAGTGGTGGACATACAAGCAAGGGAGCACTGTGGTGGCCTGCTGTCATCATTCACAGCATCTCAGGTGGATCCTGAGCTCACTGCCAAGGCCAACATCGTTCTTGTTAGACCCTGAGCATTCTAAGAGTCTAAGAGCCAGCCATGCCTTCATTCTTGTGTTCTGTAATATTTGATCCTGTCGTTAAGGCCCTTAGCACAGATAGAAAATGTGCACAGACTCGCTGGGTCAAACAATGTAGAGACACAATGAGATGAAGGCACAGATGTATGGATAATATAAAAATGACAGGTGAAGTATGGTAGCAATCATCTCAGGTAGAAACTGTAGTTTAACTTTAACCCTGCTGTTTGGCATCTGTACTTATTTTCTTTGTTTAACAATAGAAAAGTTACTTTGATTTTCTGAACTTGTGTATGCTATCCCAATCGATTGAATGCTCCGTTGTTGGTGGTTTGAATATCTCATTGATTGTGATCTCACTGGTTTTAAAAAGCACATTCTTCTGTACCTGGGAACCAGGACAGCACAATTATCCTAAATTGCCTCAGTGGCTACAGATAATGCGTTCCAGTTGACTCAGTTGTCCCAAGACCAGGACTGCACAATTACTCTAAATTGCCTCAGTGGCTCCAGATAACGTGTTTCTGTTGACTCAGTGGTCCCAAGACCCGATGGCTCCAGATAATGTGTTCCTGTCAACTCAGTGGTCCCAAGACCCGATGGCTCCAGGCAATGTGTTTCCGTTGATTCAGTGATCCGGAGACCCAAAACTATAATTTAACTACCTTGCTCAATTTTGCTTCTGTAAACTGCTTTTTGGCAAACCAGGTTCCTCATTCCAAACCCTGAGATGTAATCAATACCTTTGTGATTTTTGCCTGTATAAATCTGGTGTTGGGGGCTAGGTCAGTGGTCAGCAAACTCATTAGTCAACAGAGCCAAATATCAACAGTACGATTGAAATTTCTTTTGAAAGCCAAATTTTTTAAACTTAAACTATATAGGTAGGTACATTGTTATTAACTTAATTAGGGTACTCCTAAGGCTTAGGAAGAGCCACACTCAAGGGGCCAAAGAGCCGCATGTGGCTCGCGAGCCGCAGTTTGCCGACCACGGGCATTACTATGAGATCTGAGAGAGCAAAATGCCCCCTTGTAGTCCCGGATTTGCAATAAATGTGACTCCTTAATTCGACTTCTTGAGGCGTCCTTGTGTGATTCGCGGGGTACATTACAACACAGGGACTAAGACCAGATTTTAAAAAATGGGATACTACAGGGTCCCATGATGCATAGCCACCTCATCCTTCAAACTCCCATATCATATGTAAAATATGTTGAGATCAAGCTAGGTTTTCAGGGACCTGAAGGAAATTACTTTGAGTTCGGTTCTCTTATCTCTAAAACCTTGGAAAATACTTGCCTCATGTGGATATTTAAAGAATTGAATAAAATGAAGGTATGGTAATATTTTTATTGCAATGCTTAAGCATAGTGGGGTGGTCAGTAAATATAATTTACTCATCATTCTCACCCTGAAATAGAAGCATTACTTAGGAAAAGAAGAAAGCTTGCTATCTACTCAGAACAAGATTCTGGCACTTCTCAGAACATGAATTTGGTTCAGTGTGGTTTTATAAAACGTACTGATGTCAATATAAATTTATAAAAGATAGGAAAGGCTTAGCACCACCAGAGGTTTGGAACACAATATGAGTTTGGAATTTTGTAGAAGAGAAACTGGAGATACATAATTTAATCTAGTTCTTAATTGCTTGCATTTTAATTGTTATTGAATTTATTGGGGTGACATTGGTTAATAAAATTATATAGGTTTCAGGTGTACAATTCTATAAATACATCATGCGAATATTGTATTGTGTGTTGATCACCCAAAGTCAAGTTGTTTTCTGTTAATTGCTTACATTTTAATTTGAACTGTTTAAACACCACTCATGAGACTATAGGGACTTCAAACCACATCACACATCACAGAATGAAGCACTTTGTTTTTCAGGCAAGTTTATTAAAGCGAGGCAGTTGAATGACAAGTAACTAGAGTAATCATGAAAACATTTTTTTGTGATTAAGATGGATGGCAGTACTCCTGCTTAAACAGGACAGTTAGATAGGCAGGTTATACTTTTTAGAAAGATATCATCTCTGGAATGTTTCCCCCTTTTCAGTTAAGACTCTGCTTTTTGATGCAGATAGAACATTGAAATTTACACTGTGGTATGTTTAGGTGGTTAAAAGCAAAAGTTTAGACATATCAGAGGAATGTCTAAGATAACTTCTTAGTAAGACAGCCCCTTAAAGGAGAAAACAAACAAACATGAAATGGTCAATTTTGTCTCCATTCAGAACTATCTCAGAGAGGACTTAGTTCAATTAATTCAAATTGAGTGATCATGGTATGGTGCCATTTATGTAAAAAGATGCAGATGCATAATACAACACTTTAAAATTCTTTACGTACATAGATCTATATGTTTTTTAAAAAAATAAAGATTATGAAATCAATATATCAAACCCTGGTATATTTGGAAAACACTGGAATTTTGGTGTTGAGAAAAAGAGGAAAAAGACTATAGGAAAATAATGGGTGGACTCATCTGTGATGAGGAAGGGTTTTTATATGAAAGCCAGGAACCAGTAAATTGCTTGTATTGAATTTTAGGTATAAGACAAAGAAACAAACAAACAAACAAAAATTCAGACAGGGGAGTTAAGAAGATTTTATTTTAGAACTGAAAATTATACATAAATCTGGACAAATCAGATTCAGTATTGCACAATGTGCCTACTCTTAGTTAGAATGAGATTCTTTATATTGCAAAATATGAATAGTCTAATAGCTAATACTTTGTTATGGAGAAGAGTATCTGTATAGTAGAATTTTCAAAATATTGATGGTTTATAAAATTTTTGTTTTTATAATCTGTAATAAAATAAGAACCATATAGGCAATGTAGTGAGTTTTTGTAAATTTATTTCCTTAAAGGGCTGTTCTTTATTCTCAAAATATTTTCTTTCTCTTTGTGTTACAAAAGCTTGTACTTTTATAAAATGGATGGTGCTAGAAGATGGTAATCTTTTTTCTTCCCTAATATCTTTGCTTGGTAAAATAGAGATTGAGGAAACATTTATTAGCACTTTTATTAGCTGTCTGTGAACTTAAAATTGTTCCTGGTGGATTGATATTTTATCATTATGAAATGTCTCTCTTAATCTCTATCAGTGATGCTAGCCTAACCATTCACTTTATATACTTAGTATAGCATATCAGTTTACTCACAGTTTTAACCTTTGTCTTTTTCCATTCTTTTCCTTTCAACTTTTCTGTGTATCGCATATATTTGGATTTTTAAAGCACTATGACAGAATCTATCTTTTAATTGGAGTATTCATTATTTATATTTGATATGTTTATTGAACAATTTGTGTTGAAATTTACATTATCCTACTTGGCTTCCAGTTTTTCATCTTTTATTAGTTCTCTTTTCTCCTCTTCTGTACCTTCTTTTAGAAAAAATATCAAGAATTTTTTTTCTGCCCTAGCCAGTTTGGCTCAGTGGAAAGAGTGTCGGCCTGTGACTGAAAGGTCCCTGGTTTGATTCTGATAAAGGGTACATGCCTGGGTTACAGGCTCAATCCC
Source organism: Myotis lucifugus (assembly GCF_000147115.1). Lineage (NCBI taxonomy): Eukaryota > Metazoa > Chordata > Mammalia > Chiroptera > Vespertilionidae > Myotis > Myotis lucifugus. The sequence goes on along the minus strand of NW_005871065.1, from coordinate 13,090,606 downwards.
CAGTGTGGGGCATGCATGAGGCAGCCAATCAATGATTCTCTCTCATCATTGATGTTTCTTTCTCTCCTTTTCCCTTCCTCTCTGAAATAAATAAAATATACTTTTTAAAAAAGAATTATTTTTTTCTGATTTTTCTTCTGTATTAACTGTTGGTTGTACAGTTTTTATTTTTCACTTTAGTTATTAACTGTAGAGATCAGAACATTCATTCTTGACTTGTTAAAGATTACTATATTAGCACTTGTACATCCCATATAATTAAAGATCTTTGACTATTTTAAATCCATTCACCCTCTCACATTTTTTGGTGGTATTGTTTTTATGTAATTTATTCACCTGTATGCCTTAGTTTGATTCCCCTACAGCAACACCCCCCCACACACACACACACATATCAGTGAAAGCTCCAAAATTCCCACATAGGATGGCTCAGCATTGGCAGTTTGGTTGAAGGTATGCCTACAAGAATGGTCTTTAAGCTGTATTTGCACAGCAAGGGCTGATTTTACTTAGCTATAAATTTATATGGGGGATATTTGGAGAGGGGATAACCTGGAAAATTATAGGAATGTGGGTTGATGGTGGAGCTTCTAGAGAGTGTTATGACAAAGAAAGTGCAGAGAGCTATAAGGTTACATGGAGATCATATCTAACTTAGTCTACATTCCAAAGGTATATGATCTAATTTAGTGGAAGCAATGTCTTACCCAAGACATGAAAATAAGTAAAAGGAATGGTAGAGGGGAAAAAACAAGTGTGGCAGGTAGAAGGAACAATACCTGCCAATTTCTAGAGGCAGGATTATGACATCTTAGAATATCTAGAAATGTACTATGGCTAGAACACAGACTGACAATGAGGGAGTTTAGCATGATGAGCTTGGCCACAAGGGCCTTGTTTGCAAAGGTACAGTCTGTGTTAATTTTTTTGAATAATGGAAGCAAATGAAGCTTTTCAATGCTAGAGTATAACATAATAAGTTTCAGTTTTGAAAAAGACTTCTTGGGCTAGAGAACAGATTAGAAGGGCTGCATCTTGAAACAAGCCCACTTAAAAAGCAATATCAGGAACAGGAGATGTTAGTGGCTTTCCAGTGGGATTGGAGATGTGGGAGGATCTTTGACAGAAATCTGGCATATATTGCATGGGTTGCATAGGATATAGAAAAAGGTAATGAGTCATATTAAATTTTGATGTTTTAGCATGAACCCCTATGCAATTGGAGAAGACATTCACTGAGCTAGGACATGGGATGAAAAGCAGGTTTGGCGTTTAGAGGGTAAATGAGAAATTCTCCGGGGTGAGGGAGAGCAGAAGAGAAACTACAATGAGGATAAAAATATGGGAATCAACAGTACATAGATCAATTGTTTATTATTATTATTACTACAGGCCCGGTGCATGAAAATCATGCCCTGGGGGAGGGGGGTCCCTCAGCCCAGCCTGTGCCCTCTGGCAGTCTGGGATCCCTTGCTCCTTACTGCCTGCCTGTACACTGCTCCTTACTGCTCAGCTCGCTGCTCCTTAGCACTGCCGTGGGGGCGGGAGAGACTCCTGCCACTGCCGCTGTGCTTGCCAGCCATGAGCCCGGCTTCTGGCTGAGTGGCGCTCCCCCTGTGGGAGTGCACTGACCACCAGGGGGCAGCTCCTGTGTTGAGTGTCTGCCCCTTGATGGTCAGTGGACGTCATAGCAACCGGTCATTCCACCCTTTGGTCAATTTGCATATTAGCCTTTTATTATATAAGATTGTCACTCTTTTGTTATCCTTGCCTTTAAGAACCTGAGGAAAGCCACAGTGCAAAATGAACATATGCACAGCAATGTTTATAACCCCATGTAGCATCTCTTTGATTTCTAGATTAAGAACCCCCTGCTGGGGAATGAACAGAATCATCTAGAGAATATGTGTACATTGAGAATGAATGTTTTCAATCATGGGACTCTGGAGTAATAGGAATGGACAGAGAATAATGAACTTGAAAGATGACTAAGAAAGAGAAGTCTGATAGTTAAGAGGAAAAACAGGAGCATGTGTTCTGGAAACCAAGGGAAAATGTTTTAAGTATAAGGAACAAGTGAACTGTATAAAAAATGGCTTAGCTAACACATTGAATGAACAAATGTGGGCATACAAATATTTCAAGCAGCTAGAATGATATAATAAATCCAATAAGAAGAAATGAAATATGATTAAGTGCTAAATCCTATATTTGGGTCCAAATAGTTAACTGGAAAATGATAGAAAAGAAAAACTCTCTGTTTAATTGAAATACATAGAAGACTTTAGGAACAATATATATCAAGAGCAATCTTTGTCTCCAATACTGTGCATAGAATGGGAAGATTAAATAATAGTATCATTCTTAGGCCCGGGTAGCTTTACATAGTCTAAGGTCTGCTTTTGTAGAACAGATAAGTTAGAAATATCAGTGTCTTAGAATATATAAATTGAAACAATGAGTACAATTTATAAGGAGGGTGATTTGATTCAGTAATTCAGAAAAGTATTCCTAGCAATTACTTGTGTCTAGAAATGACAGCTCCTAAAATCGGTATGTTCTCGACAATGTGGAAGGAGTTCAGGCAGAGGTTAGATGATGGAACATCTGCAATACTGAAAAGACTAATCACACAGCAATTAGAGATGGGAGTTTAATGACCTTTAAGTTTTATTTGAATGTTACTGTTCTATGATTTGAAGATTTCTACAGGAAATTTAAAATATTATTGGTGCCCAGCCGGCATGGCTCAGTGGTTGATTGTTGATCTATGAACCAGGAGGTCACAGTTGGAAACCTGATCAGGACACATGTCCAGGTTGCAGGCTCAAACCCCAGTGTAGGGCATACAGGAGGCAGCCGATAAATGATTCTCTCTAATCATTGATGTTTCTATCTCTTGCTCCCTCTCCCTTCCTCTCTGAAATCAATAAAAATGTATTTAAATATATCTATAATAATAATCTATAATAATAAAAGGGCAATATGCTAATTAGACCAAACGTCTTCCGAACGTCATTCCAGACATCCTTTCTGATGAAACCGGGGCTGGAGGGAAGCTAGCCCGGGTTCCGGGTACCTGCAGGCAGCTGGAGGAGGGAAGCCTGAGTCCCAGGTGCCGGAGGGAAGCCGGTGCTGGCAGCAGGGGGAAGGAAGGCCCACTCTTGCATGAATTTTCGTGTATCGGGCCTCTAGTAAATATCCTATATAATAAAAGGCTAATATGTGACCCCAACAGCAGAACGACTGGGAATGACTGGTCACTATGATACACACTGACCACCAGGGGTCAGATGCTCAGTGCAGGAGCTGTCCCTTGGTGGTCAGTGCGCTCCCACAGGGGGAGCTCTGCTCAGCCACAAGCCAGGCTGATGGCTGCTAGCATAGTGGTGGTGGCGGGAGCCTCTCCCGCCTCCTCAGCAGCACTAAGGATGTCCGACTGCAGCTTAGGTCTGCTCCCTGCTGGCAAGTGGGCATCCCCAGAGGGCTGCCGGGCTGCCGGGCTGCCAGAAGGATGTCTGACTGCCAGCTTGGGCCCTATCCCCCAGGGAGCGGGCCTAAGCCAGCAGGTGGACATCCTCCGAGGGGTCCCAGACTACAAGAGGGCATAGGCCAGGCTGAGGGACCCCCCCCCCCCGAGTGCACAAATTTTTGTGCACCGGGCCTCTAGTAATAATAAATAAATTAAGAGAAAACTATAAGTGTTTTATCAGTCATTTTATTATTATACTAGAGGCCCAGTGCACAAAATTCGTGCACTCGGGGAGGGGTGTCCCTCAGCCCAGTCTGTGACCTCTTGCAGTCTGGGAGCCCTCAGGGGATGTCTGACTGCTGTGGAGGTGGGAGAGATTCCCTCCACTGCTGCTGCGCTTGCCAGCCATGAGCCGGGCTTCTGGCTGAGCGCTGCTCCCCCTGTGGGAGCACACTGACCACCAGGGGGCAGCTCCTGCATTGAGTGTCTGCCCCCTGGTGGTCAGTGAACATAATAGCAACCAGTCGTTCCACTGTTGGGCCAAAACCGGCCTGCTGACATCCCTCGAGGGGTCCTGGATTGTGAGAGGGCACAAGCCAGGCCGAGGTACCCTGCCGGTGCATGGTCAGGGCCAAGGAGGGACATGGGAGGTTGGCCAGCCAGGGAGGGACTGCAGAGGGTTCCAGAGCGTGTTCAGCCCATCTCACTCAGTCCCGATTGGACAGACCCCAGCAGCAAGCTTATCGGTTGGAGTGTCTGCCCCCTGGTGGTCAGTGCAGGTGATAGCGAGCAGTTGAGCAGCCTTAGCATATCATTAGCCTATTATGCTATGATTGGTTGCATGGATGCCTGGACGACTGGACACTTAGCATATTAGGCTTTTATTATATAGGACACAGGGGTGGGCAAAAGTAGGTTTACAGTTGTGAGCACACAAAACAGTTTATTCTTTTATTATTTTTATTATATTACTTTTCATATGAACTACTTTAAACCTACTTTTGCCCACACTGTACATTATATTATTACAATGTAGTTTAGTATTGATGTTTCTATCTCTCACTCCCTCTCCTTTCCTCTCTGAAATCAATAAAAATGTATTTAAATATATCTGTAATAATAATCTATAATAATAAAAGGGTAATATGCTAATTAGACCAGACATCTTCCGGATGTCTTTCCTGATGAAGGTTTAGTCTTTTCCTGTCCTGTACTCATTTTACAATCCCAACAAACTTTAAACAAGAAGTATGTAATGAAAATTTGTTTTGAAAAAAAAACAAAAAAAATTTAAGTACTTAGATGCTATAAAATATAATGAAAGATAGCTGCTAAAGCACTTGCTAATGATACAAAAAAGCAAATAATTAATATGTCAGGTCAGAACCAGAACATACAACAACAGAAATGTGCTTATTAAAATATTTTTAAAAGAACCTTTCTAATTCCAGAATTATATGATGCAAGTGACATTCATCTAACTCTCAATCTTTCCCTTGGTCATTCCTTTGAAAATCTTAATGAAAGTGGGGACACAACTATTTTAACTAATAAAGAAAGAAAGTTTTTTATAAAAGCTTAGGCAAGCAATTTATTTAATAAGACCAATAACTTTTTTCTGTGTCTCAGACAATTTTATAACACCACTGAGAAAAGTAGATTGAAAATGAAAAAGAAGCAAATTTCTAATCAAAAAACAGAATTTGTACAAAGTGATCTGTATTTTATGTATGATCTTATTCAGACCTAGTTGTAGAAAACCTATTCAAGTCTTGTCTCTTTTCCCCAGTTGCTGAGAAAGGAAGGCTGTACCTGTATTAAAACCTGCCTCAGAACATCTGCCCACAAGATTTTATTCCAGCCAGGTTTCTAATGCCTTGTGACTTTGCCAAGAAACAAGGGGGGAAAAATTCCTAAGATGACTGTTTCAAAGCAGCAAAGAGAAGGAAAGGCTGTATATTTTCTATGGTCCTGTGTAATTCAGGCCCAGAATGACTCATTCCTCTTAGGCGAGGATAAGCTTAAAAAATTAGCCCATTTTCCTCTACTTCAGGCTTTAGTTCCCACATCAGCCAAACCAAGCAAAGAGTTCCCTGTGAAAGACATCCTACAGCAGACAGCAAAGCCTGACCACAAAGGACTCATTTGTGAAGAGATTATCACTAAGGCAGCTTGTGGTTAAATACCTTATGATTCGGGACAAAATAGATTCAGAAGAGTTGTACTTCTTTTTAACTCGCTTTTTAACTTTGACCATATGAAAATTGGTATCCAAACCAGGCAAAAAATACATAAGAATATTTTCGAATGAGCTCTTTCATATGTAAGCAAGGAATTAAATGTAAATATATTAGCATATATTAATATTATTATCACCAAAAACATTACTGATGTTTTATATGTACGAAAGCATTGTGCTACACCAAACATGCAGACCGTAGCCTCTAATACCATCACCATTAAAAGGCACCAGGGCTCCACTGATCAATGGGTGATCCCAGGACTGGGGCATCAATCATCTTTTGATGTCAGAAAGTAGAGAAGTACTTTAAAAGGGATGGAGGCATATGACAGAGCTACAGGAGCCAGACTGAAGTGGTTCCCACTGCCCAACTCCAGGATAATTTGGGCACCAAAATAATTAATTACAGTACAAATATTTAAGTTGGGAGACAAAAGAATCTATCAGTTCATATCAGTAGTTGATTACTTATAGATGATAGATTTATTGATAGATGATAGGAGGGAAAGTCAAATGTTAAATGTGGAGATAGTGGTAGAACTGGAAAATTATGATTTTGTATCCAGTATAGTAAAGATTGGATCAAGCAAGAATCACCAATGGATATCAATGTAAGGGACAATTTATAGAAGGAGCAGGATATTTACATGGCCATAAAGAATCTCGGGTGCTGATTGGTTACAATAGAGTACGGAGATCAAAATTAATGTCACTAATGAGGGGCAAACAGGCATCATGTGCCTCCAGATGTGATACCCTGAGACAGGCCCAACATTGCTCATGCAATATTCCAGCCACAATTATGATAGAACATCAGACAAAATAAAAATGAGAAATAGTCTATTTAAAAGAAAATAGAATGTATTCTTCAAAATTGTTAATGTCAAAAAAGACAAAAGAGAAACAGTGGAAATGTTCAATACTAAAGGAAATTCTAGAAACATAACTCATTGCAATAACTGATGCTAACATTGATTCTGTAAGGAGGGAAAATATAACATTAAGCACAATATTGGGTCAATTGGAAAAGCTGGAATACAAATAGTAGGTTATGCAAAAAGTGTTCCATCAAATTGATAACTGTTGTGGTTATGTACCAGAATATCTCTATTTTTAGAAAATATTCATTGAAGTCTTTAAGAGTTAAAGGTCCTGATGTATGCAAGTTATTTTCAAATAATTCCAAAAATAGAACTCACACACACACCCTAAGCAAATGGGGTAAATTGCTACTATTTGGGGTAAAAGTTAAATTTAGAGAAAAGGTATAGGGGTTTTTTGTACTGTTAAGAATTTTGCACTTTTGAACTGTGCTTATCTTTTGCAAATTTTCTGTAAGTGTGAAATTATTTCTAAATATAAGTATTGTTGAAAAGTTCATACTCCATCTTTGAGTATAAAGATGTGTAATGTGCCTTTCTGGAGTCCAAATTCTAATTGTGGTGGGAGATTCAACACATGTGTATGGAAAACTAGTATTAAGAATCAGAGATGACAAAATAATTTCAATATAGCACTTTTCTTTTTGTCTTTTTGAGTGCAGACTGCTCTTGATGGTAGTATAAATCGGTGTCTTTTCATTAAATGAATTTATAGTTAATTTGATTGACCCTGATGTTATAAGTGCTTTAAAAAAGTGAAACCAGAAAAGGCTTCACCTCCATGAGCATTTCAGGTGTTCATAATGCAATGCTTTCTTTTTAACAATTTACCAAAGAGCATCAATATGGAAAATTCCAAAACCATTTATCACCAAAGCAAGAAGTGAAGGATGGAGAAGGGGAGACAGTGGAAATGGTCCCATGTATTAAGTTGCAAGGACCAACTTTTAGCATTTATTCAGTGGACTTACTTTATTTTTGAAGAATTGCATGTTGTTATGGTCGTAGTCCACAGGGCATGTACAAGACAACAATAATGAATTCGGGGGTTATTAGAGAAGTGTGATGAAAACACACACACAGGCACAGAATGGTGTGTCATCAGCTACAGCAGAGAGGAGTAACTTGAAATCAGTAAGTAATTCTACAAACTGAGATCTCAGACCTGGAAGACTCATAGTGAGTAAGTTCTAATGTAAAAGGTAATCTGAGGGTTATAATCAGCTTATTTACAGCTCGGAAAAGGCTGCAAAGGCCTAGGTCAGGAATTGTGGTGCCGTGATCACACCCAGATGATAGAGCTGGAGGTGACGAATGCAGCCATTTGTCCCTCAGGGTTCCCACTGACCCTTGCCATGTCCTGAAGCTGCATGTATCCTCCTATGCAGACATTGGGTGCTTCTCTGAATACCCTGGGTGCCCATGTCCATTCCCCAAGTAGACCTGTGAATGGGCACTTGGCCTCCACATTCATTTTTCCTTCCATACAACACCTTACTTTTCTTTTGAGCAATTATTTCTCCATTATGTTGTATAATCTGGTTGGAATGGTCAATCCATTCCAGTAGAGAAGTTGCAAGGCCTGTAGCCTCTTTCTAGATTCTTAAAAGCTGCAAGTTGTGCTATAATTTAGGTAAACTATTCTTTCCTCAGACTTTGAAATTTAACTCAATTATGCAAGCCTGTAAGAAAATAAGTACAATTAAAGCAGGTTGGATGTAATCATTCAGTTGCTTATTCCGGCCCATTTTATGAGAACTTTTGTATCACCCCTGCTCCTGGCCATGCAGAGTTGCTTTGACACCCACTGTTATATACCTTATACTACAGCTTCCCGTCAAGATCCTTCAGCATCTGTCTCCTGGGTCAAGTGAGTCAGAATCGGTTTTTATTGTTTGCGATTACAGGAAAACGATGTCACAAAGTTAATCACACACATACATAAACACACATGAACACATGCACACAAACATAAACAGGACAGATCTAAATGGCTGCTAGACTTGACCTTCCTAAAAAGTCCCCCTCCCCCCTTTTTTTGTATTCTTAAAGAGCTCTAATTGGCAGAAATGCTGAAACATGTAGAATGAATATAAAAGAAGCAACATTTTTACCTCTACCCATCCTAGGTTTTCAGCTGTGACTTTTTAACTAAAAAGCAGATTAGCAAGAGAAAAACAGTTTATTAACACCAGCAGTACATATCACACTAAAGAAACCTAAAATAAAAGCTATCATCAGCAAAAGCATTTTTAATGTCTCCTACATCAATACATTAACTTTTCAAATAACAGAAATATAGCAGGGTAGTAAATATTTCCTCACTTTGTAGTAAGTGGTAGGAATTTTAAGTTATAAATATTATTCTTTACTTTAAAGACTTTCAAAGTAATCACAATAATAATACCTACCAGTAACTTCTACTCCCTGTACATGATTAACATTGTGCTTAGAGTTTTTGACAAAAATTATTCAATTTATTTCTTCCAACTATATTTTGAGGTAGGGATTTTTATCCCCAATTTAGAGCTAATGAATAGAGGCTCATAAAGAACTTGCTAAAAGATTCCACAGCTAGTAAACTATGCAACAAGCCAGGCCCATGCTTATCACCATATCATAAAACCTCTTTCATCTCATACTTTGACTTTTCAACATAAAAAATTCCATAGCAATAAAAGAGACAATAGAAACACAGCATAACTTATACAATGTTTGAGTGAATGCCATGGCCTAAGAGGCTTAATCTCTGGTCAGTGAGAAGTTTTGTAGAGATTAGAGTTTAGCTATGAAAGAAATATAGTTTGGGAAAGAACTGAGACAAACTGTAGGTTTGAAAATGCATATTTGTGATACATTGAGTAGACCTATTCCCCTGCTGCTCATGCAATAACAAGATTGAGACCAGGAAAGGAGATGAGACAAAAATCTTCTTGCTTTTAAAGGGGATGCCCCAGAATTTACACATTATTTTGTGAATATACTATTATTAACCACTTTTTTTCCTGTAACAACCTTTAAATCTTTGCTTACAAAAGCAAATATTGACTTTCATACTCACAAGGCTGCTGCTAGGCTATGTTTCCACTGACCTTGACTGGGGTTGACTGGGTCAGGCTTGACTCCGGGTCTCCACTCCGTTTCCGGTGTGCTCCAGCTGTCATCCTTCTGGGGCTCAGCCAGAAGGTGCAGTGGTAACCAGGGGCGTGCTTATGATGGATCGCAGGGGCCTGAGGCCTCAAAGGAGACATGTGATGCCTCTGGAGGCTTTGGTTCAAACTGATTAGAATACTCTCACTCTGCCGCATTCCATTGCTAACGTAAGTCACTTGGCCAAGCCCATAGTGAGAGGGACTGTGGTGTTACAGATCAAACAGGTAGGAAGGTAAGGGAGAAGGGGGTTATAAAGGGTGCTGAGTGAACCAAATAGAGTGTTTGCCACATTCAATAGTAACCAATATAATTTATTGTAAGAATGCAAAGGTCTCAATTTATTTTAACTAACTTATTTATTTATTTTAAAAATGTGTTTTTATTGATTTTTTTTTTTTGAGAGAGAGAGAAAGTGGAAGGGAGCGGGATAGAGAGATAGAAACATCAATGAGAGAGAAATGATTATCTGCCTCTGGCATGCTCCCTACTGGGACGGAGCCTGCAACTCGGGCATGTGCCCTGACCAGGGATTGAACTAATTACCTCTTGGTTTAAGGGTCAATGCTCAACCACTAAGCCATACTAGCTGGGCTCAAGTAATTTATTTTTAATCCTTTGACTGACCAAGCAAAATGGCTGGGCTTGTATAAAATTCCAAAAATTGAAAATCAAATGCAGTATTTAATATTTAAAATGGAAAAAAATATAATCTCTAGAGATAGTACTGTAAATAATAAAAGCAGTTTTCAAAGACAGTGAGAGAAATCTGCATGTATGCCACCAATCACCAGGAGCAAGGCAGAGACCGTAAAGAGGATGGGAAAGCAACAAGAAAGCTAGGTTTATTTTTAGTGTATCTCTTCTGCAGAAGGAAATGAGGACATTTTTTATAACAAAGGCCATTTTATAAGAGATTGGATTGTGTCCTTTCTAAAGTTATAGAATCACTTGAGAAAAATAAAGTGTTGGAAGTCACCAAGAAAGTATAACTCAGTGAAGATTTCAGAAATAAAATGGGAAAAAAGTAAAGATACATATATTAAAGTTTCTTTGAAGAATTCTCTCAAGAAAAACAATTTAAGCTGCCACATAGATAACATGAGTGCTTATATATGCCGATCCTGGAATATCATCTTAAAGTGTTATCTTAAAAATTGAGCACAAGCATGCAGATATATACATTTTAAAAATATATCAGAATATATTTGGCATACATTTAGATATGTCTTAAATTAGCCAAAAATTTTTTTTAGTTAAGCTGCTTAAACATAAAACTATTTGCTATAATTGACATTTGTTTTTCTTAAAATGATAATTAATTTTAATATCTTCTAAAGTATTTTTGCTAATGATCATTTAAAATTTTTTTCAAAGGCCATTGTATGACACTAAAAGACAACTTTGCTAAAATCGTATAGACCTGATTATCTTTCATCCAGAAAATATAGCTCCTAGTACTCCCAACTTTATGCTAGAAACAGCAGTTAATGAGGTAGAAAGTCAAGTTGATTCTTGAATCTTCTGCCTAAGGAGTAGTTACACTAAACACTGGATCCCAATGCACAATCTACTTAAGAAAATTCTAATTTTCTTAACAAAGTAATAATTCTTGGTCAGGCATGAAGCCATATTAGAGATCCAATATCGCTACTAAATTAAGTTATATCCATCTTATTTTTAAATGACAGTATTACAGAACCTTCGTGTGTGCGTTTTCCTTATCCATCTATTTCACTTAGTTACATGGAAAGAGAAAGCATATCATTAAAGCTGAGCTTAAGGGGGAGAAAAGGATCAGAGATATGTGTATTTTCCTTCTAATTCAGTCATTTTGCATAGTAAGTATTGGATACAAGTGAGCACCATGCAGAATATACCATGCAGAATATATATTCATTTCTGAGGTTTCATGTGGCTGTACTTCCCCATTTATTTCTCTTCCTCCTTTTACTCTGTTAGTACTTCTGAGTGACTATACCAAAAGTAACGCTAATATGAAATCAGAGCCTCACATTCTCTCCACCCCAAACTCTACCTCTGTCTACCCCTGCCTCCTAATAAATAAATAAATAAATAAATAAATAAATAAATAAACTACTTAGATTTGATGCTTTCCATTTTCAGGTTCTCCTTTGATACAAACTTAAGCCTTAGTTTATTTACATGCTTAGAAAACAAGTGTTTGACTCATATTAGTTTCTGGAGAATGTCTAAGCACTAGATGTTAAACTTTTGATATCTAATAAACATAATAATTACACCAGATATTTTTGGTGGACATTTTATAAACTTTCTTTGTAGCTAAGCAATATTAAACAAGTCATTTGTTCTGTTTGGTATTTGGTTACTAGTGTATTTATAGACAGTTGAAAAACCCCCATCTCTTTTTTGGCAAAGTACTTAATTTTCCTCTGAGAGAAAATCCTATCTGGTTTTTTGTTTAATATTCATGAATTTATACAATGGTTTCAAATTTATTAACTGGAGTTGTCCACATATAACAAAATTATAGTCCATAAATTCACAAATGTCTTCCCAGAGTTATGGCAAGGCTCTAATAAAAATTGAACTCTTAATTGCAGGATGTTTCAGGATGTTTTCTAACTTTTGTTCAAAAATAGCAATGGTAATTTCTTGGGTTATTGGATAAAATGATATCATAATCAATGTGTAACATAAATTCAGACTTATATATTTATCATCTCCCAGAACACACTCTGTAATGGAGATTATATGTATACTGTTTCTTCATGTAATTATCATGAAACTGAATCTGTACTTAAGATGTTATTCTTTCCTGATAGTGTTTTAAGCAATAAAGATAGACATTTGGTTCTTGATAATTAAAAAAAAATGCTGCCAAGCTTTTCTAAACATAGTTTGGTACTGTACTGCTATAGTGCGTGTGTAATATAGAATGCATAGTTTATGTATACTTTATTTACCAAGGATAGTGATTTATGACAAATTCACCTTTGATATATATAGCAGATTCTACGCTCCTTTCTAGTTACCTAATATCTTTTCCCCCCTACTTCTGCAGTAATATGAACTGTAGTAATTGTTAAGCTTACACTAAAATAATTATCTTTTCAGTTAAATAGTAAAGGGAATCTGATATGCTTAATAACCACCAAATATTTTAACAATATTTACCAAAAATCTGTCACTTTGCTAATGTAGCTGCTAAAATATTTTCTATGAAATCTGGAAAATTGTAAATCCAAGCTTTAAAATTTAGAAGTCAAGAGTAGAAGAAAATGCTCAAGGTCTGTTTGCATTTGAATCCAATGATTCTACATATTATTACTCCCATAATCTTAGAAGAGAGACAAAAGACTGAATAAAATAAGGACTAGATTGTCCTTAATTCTGAAAGATTTCTTCTAGACATGATGAAGTTTGGATGGGGCTGGGGTAGGGACAGATAGAGGCCGCCAATCATATTTCTATAATGATTACTATAAAAATTTGACATGTATAACCCACTAAGTAATGGCCTCACATAGTTGTTGTAAACATAAAATGAGGTAATACAGGTAAAATTGCTTGATAGTGCCTGGAATGTAGTATGTACGTAATAAATAATAATTCACTGGCCTAGATGTAGTATACATAAGTAAATAGCTATTGAGTAATAAATTTAGAGCTTATTAGAATCATAGTTTTATAATCTAAAATATATCATCTTACCTGAGATTATTTCACATATTTATTTCAGTAAAATAATAAGACAGCAGGGACTTTGCATTATTCATATAGTTGTATGTTGCACTGTACCTATCTTTATATATATATATATATATTTAAAATATATTTCTTTATTGATTTCAGAGAGGAAGGGAGGGGGAAAAAGAGAAACATCAATGATAAGAGAGAATCACTGATTGGCTGCCTCCTGCACGCCCCCTACACAACCCGGGCATGTGCCCTTGGCCAGAATCAAACCTGGGACCCTTCAGTCTGCAGACCAACACTCTATCCATTGGGCCAAACTGGCTAGGGTCCTATCTTTATATTTCATATAAAATTCATACATAACATTTTTGCTTTTTGTTTGTTTGCCCTATCTTAACTCACTCTCTCTCTCTGTCTCTCTCTCTCTCTCATCGATATATTAATTCTATCTGATGTATTTCTAAATTTTATTTTAAAGCCTGACACAATATGTTCAAAACCTCAAAAAGCAGATTTTAATTTGGCTTTTGTAAAAGTGTCATCTAGTTTCCACAAATATAGCCAGAAAAGTACAATACTTACATTCATGCATTTAGCAAATTGTATGTTAGCATAGATCACACTTTATCAAAATTATTTCTCCTGTCTAATAGTATCCATATGGAAATTATTATTTTTATTATTATCACAATATTGTCTCGTTATCTCTTAATTTTTAGCATTTACTTGGAATATATTGCTGTTTACTTAAATCACTTCACATGATGTCCTAGAATTTACTTTTGTGGAATTCTTGACCACCTGGTCATGTTCAGACTTTCTAGCCAAGTGTAACTCATTGCTAACATTATTAATCAGTATCAGTTTAAATAAGCTAAAAAAATTTCACAACCTGAAATTGCAAGTGTAAGAGGGTTAAAAACTCTAGAAAGTGTCCTTTGCCTCAGTTAAAAAGCAAATAAAACCCAAAGGAAGTTATTTTCATATGAATGCAAGTATGTTGATAAAGTACATCTTTCAATCTTCTAGAACACAGCAAAATTGGAAGCTAATTTACTGCTGGCTGATGTCAAAAGCAATCTAACTTGTCCACCACACAAAGAACAGTATTCATAAGTAAACTACCTTGATAAGAAGTCATCCTCTGAGCATAATTAGGAAATACAATGGCCTGAACCAGAGTTGGAGTTTTAATAATAAAAGATGATAAATCCTCTTTATAACTTTGATGACATAAAAGTAAAATATAACACAGGAAGTCAGATTATTATGAATTTATGCTCCCTCAAATCAGTGAAAAATACCAAATAATTTTTGTAAACTGAAAAGTGACAATATAGTTTGGATGTCAAATACCGTTTATAGAGACCCCAAATGGAACCCCATTTTGATTTACCAATTACTATGCAGGACATCACCAAATAATTTTTCCCCAGAATACTGATAAGATATTTGTCATTTTGTTTTGTTGAAAATCTCCAAGTAAAGATAACATTTACTATTTTCTGAATTTTGCTTTCGATTTCAGAAAAAAAATACAGTGATATTTCTTTTTAATTTTAGAAGGTGCTATGATTCAAGCATTACTTTCTTATAACATGAATCAAATACATCTACTCATGCCTATTTACTATTGTAATTAGTTAGTTATTAGTATTAACAGACAGAAGCAAAGGGAAGGTCAGACATTATAAGCCTGGCCATATGGGCAACTTCACCAGGAAGCTGCAACTTCACATTCTCCAGGGAACCACCATTCCATTTCCTGCAGAACACTGGGGACAGGGGTCAAACAAAGGGGAGATGGGCACACGTGCACTGAAGTAGGGGTGAGGTAGGGAAGGTGCCTGTCAGTCTAATCTGGAAACAAAGATGATTGGCTGAGGGGGAGAGGAGGCAAGCCACTGCAAGCCCACAAACAGTTGGGAATACAGAATCTCAAAACAAAAACAAAAATTCTCACTCTGTTCCTCTAACTTTGCTCCTGCTTCCTTGTACTTGCCCATGTTCCCTCTATAGTCATGTGACCGCACATACAATGGATGGCAGCTGGGAATATAAGCTAAACTAGTTTAATACTGGAATGGATCGTGCAAACGTGGAGCAAAGACTCTGGGCGGTGGCTTTAATCCTAGCTCTGCTAAAGACACAACGAGACTTCTTCCATGGCGGGACCAAGGGAGGGGGACCTTGGAAATTCAGGGGTTTAATTTCATGCAAATAAATACACACATTCTCTTGTGCCTCTTAAAAAATTCCTTTTCTCATGACATCTCAAGAAGTTACTTCCACTGGCAACCGGCGAGTACACAGAGAGTTCCACACTATCACACCTACAGTTTAATTAAGAATATTTCTTTTGGTGCCAAAGTCCAAGATGATTTTCCTAAATGTGTTTATGGTCAGACCACTACCTATTTCATCTATCTGTGGTTCACAGGTCTTCAAATTTAAGAAGCCCAGCAACTGTACTAAAACTTTAATAGATTGATTTTTTTAAATCGAGTTTTAAATATATTCTTATTGATTTTTTTTTTAGAGGTAGAGGGAGAGAGAGAAAAAAAGTCATTGTGAGAGAGAAACATCAGTGAACCCGCAACCCAGGTATGTGTCCCGGCTGGAAATCGAACCAGTGAACCTTTTATGCGCTGGACAACACTCAACCAATTGAGCCACACCGACCGGCCAGGGCAATAGATTGATTTTTAATTGAACTTCCAATGTATCTTTTTCATTCTAAGCCTAATTCTGATCTTCAGGTCTTCCTAGACATTCAGAAGTTATTGAATTTTATTGACTTCTTCATGTTATGATAGTAGCTATCATGATGACTTTCACCTGTTTATAGCATCTATTTTGTTCATTAAGAATCCATTTGAAAATTTAATATTTCACAGGATGAATTAATTTTACAACCCAATTAAAAGAATACAACCAGATACAAGAAAAATGATATTCATCTTACAAATCAGTCAACTGAGCTGAAATTCTGGGTCTTTCACCTTTTTGCTAGGGGTCAGTGCAATTGATGGGGGAGGAAATAATTAGTCTAAAACACTCTTTCCATATTCTTAAAATCCCTAACTAATTCTAGATTAAAGTAAAGCTTTTAAAAGTGGTACTGTACTATTTAGAGGAACTGATCACTCCAGGTGACTCCAGACCTGGACCTATTCATGATCTCATAGTTACCTTGATATACTGCCTTTTATACTCTTCTAGGGAATAAGTAAAAGGACTTAGACTAATAGCTAGGCTTCCAGCATTGACAAGATGTTTACCACAATGCAGCTCTTTTAAAAATGAATTACACTTGGACAGCCCTCAATATCTGCTGCACATGAACAAGAAGTGGGGTTAACCCCAAGCAGCAAGACTAAAGGAAATGTTTTCAAATTTTTGCTTGATGCACCAAAAATCTGGCCTATCCCTAGGTAGCTAGGAAATCACTCAGCTGAACAAATGGCATGTAGCCATGCAGCATGGAAAGACTTTCTTTGATCTGAGGATTGTGCTGGGACTGTGAGCCTGACAGTTGGAGTTGTTCATTAGATAATAGTTATTGATGGTCATCAAAGGATCATCAGTACTTATTCATACGAGAAGGCATACTGTGCTGCTCTTTTTACTTTCATCCATAGATCACAGGCAAAGAATCTTCAGAAAATAAGTTAAAGCATGTCATGGAAACAGCTAAATAATAAATTATTAGGTTAAAACCTGAAGTGCTAAAGTAGACATGATATACTCATTTTATAATCACTGGGAAAATTACCTGGCTTATTATGTTCCAATATGGATGAATGCATTTACTTTAGAAATTTCCAACTTAAGAAATCCCTAAAAAGGTTAATATTTGGGAGTCAACTAGACAGGTGGCTATTTTGCATAGATAATCTTGTGAGTGGCACAATCATGAGAGTGTCAGGCTCATTTCCACTCTCAGGAAAAGGACCAATAAGCGTTTGTTCCAGTTACTATTGAGCTATAACAAATTAGTGGCTCCAAAAATTAGTGGCTTAAAATAGCCAATTTAGAATATGCTCATGGACCTTGGAGGTGAGGAATTCAAACAACACACAGTGAGGATGGTCTGTCTTTTTTCCATGATGTGAGAAGTTCTAGCTTGGAAGCCCAAATGTGAGTGGTATATTGACAGCTGGATGTGAAAAATATTCTGGGTGTCTTCACTCACCTAGCATACGGTTGATGCTGTGTTTAGCTGGGACCTTAGTTGAGGCTGTCAACGGCCATCCTTTTTCAGTGGCTATTTGGCATAGATTTCTTCACAGCATGGTGACTTTGAAGTACTCAAACTCTTTACCTGGCATCCCAGGATTCCAAAAGCACTGAGAATCTCAACTTCTAACTAGTTTTCCACATATTAGTCAACCAGGAAAGTCAATAAACATAAGTGTCATTGTAGTAAGAATGGTAAATATAACTTTGGACCTTCACTATTATTACTTTGACTGATCCACATTAATTGTTTGTCAGATTTCTTTTGATTGACTGCTGATTACTTTTAGATATGAATGGGGGATGTGTATGATCCATTAATTGTATATCAGACACATTTTCAAAACTCTGTAGTGACTTCTTTTCAGGTAGAGGCAACTGCTATTGGCCGCAAATGTAGGACACTCAGTTGTAATAAAAAGGCCTTTATGATGAACCGTGCCCTCTAGGCTGGGCAAATATTGTGAGATTCCTTCCTAAAATGAAAACTTTGAGAACATGTTCCTAAGCAAACAGGGTATAGTACCCTTTAAATTTTTATTTTTGGCACGGGACCTTCTAAACGAGGCTGATTTAGACTTGTTAGCTTATAAATGTGATGTGACTTTTCTAACTAAACACAAACTCAGTATGTGTCATTAGTGGCTGACATCTTTTTTCTTTCAAAATTATTACCAAAATAAATTCAGACATTCTCTCTCTCTCTCTCTCTCTCTCTCTCTCTCTCTACTTTACCTTGACTTAAAGATGAATACATTCTATGATTCTTAAAGAAATAAAAAGTTTCTATCTAGAATTTGAAATCTGAAGAATGTAGAGAAACTATTAACTAATCCACCTGAGAAAAATACTTAAAGTAATAAATACCAGAATTTATTAGATTATTTATAACAAAAGCTACTTCAGATATGAAGTGGTAATTGCCCTCTAAAAATCATGACAGATAAAACTAGTGGCATCAAGTTTCTTGAAAACTTCCAACACTTTTTAATGAAAGCTTTTTTCAGTTTTGATCCAAACCAGAAAAAAATATACTTAAGTCTATGTCAAAGGCCAAATAAGCATTAAATTGAATATGTTCAGTCAAATTATTTTGATTAATATTTATTTTCAAAAAGAGTATCTTTTCCCATAAATAAAGTTGCCTCTTATGCATATATATTATATAAAACCTCAAACATGTAATAATTTAAATTGTTGATGTTTTCTGTCAGAAGAGACAAAAAGACTATTTTCTCTGCAATATTACTGCAGTACCTAGTTCTTTTCTGTTTCTTTCTCTCCTTACCCCTAAATTACAGTTAGAGACTAGTTAATCTCCCACAGACAGAACTGGATTTACCCAGAAGCTAACCAAGTTTAAAGTTCAGGGCTCTGATTTGCAGTGAGCCCTCTGGGTGCTGGGAATTGTAGTTTCTAGGTGAGGAGAAGACATTGCATTCAGGCGTCATTTCTAAATAGCATTTCTGCACAACTGCCTAACGACATCTCAGAAGAACGGTGTTGGATCTCCAAGTCTCCTGTAAGATGTGTTGTGATTTATTTTCTAATTTTAAAAAATATTCATTTAAATATTTACTTGGGTCTGTAAGTTTGTATTATGAATGAAATTATGTTCACTCAAAATTTGTAGGTTGAAGCCCCAAACCCCAAAGCAAACCTAGGTGAAGACAGAGCCTTTAAGGAGGTAATTAAGGGTAAATGAATTTGTAAGGGTGGACCCCTAATCCAGTAGGCTGATGTCCTTAAAGGAAGAGGAAGAGAAACAAGAGGGAGAAGAAGGCATCTAAAAACCAAGAAGAAATGTCTAAGCAGAAATCAACTCTGATAGCACCTTGATCTTGGACTTCCAGCCTCAAAACTGTGAGAAAATAATTTTCTGTCTTTTAAGACACCCACCCTGTGGTATTTTGTTTTAACAACCCAAACAAACTAATACAACAATCCGTTCTTTAAAGAAGGATCCCAAAATCATATAAACTGAAAGTCCTATAGAACCGGAATCTGGCCTTGAAAGCAAAATTAAAAATAAGGAGTAGGCATGATGGAGGGTGGGGCATTGAGAAAATACTTTTATTTTCTTTCCTCAAGGCTGACACAGACTCACAATTTTCCTTTAATAAATTATCAAAATAGACCTTAATTTTGGAGAGCTTTAATCTTGGGGAATGAAGAGATTAGAATATTAACTGAAGTTTTTCAGTTTCAATGTAATACTATATTTGATTGTTCAACAGACTAAAGCGCCATAAATAATAAATAATGTAATAATCAAAATGGTTATACTAATAGTATTGCATGAGCTCATTGTTTGCAATTTCAGTTCTCATTTTAGTCTCATTATAAACAGAGCTTGCATAGACAGGAATTCATATGATTAAACATCCTGCTTGCAAACATGAATATATTATGAAGTGTTAATATGATACATTAATAAGTTATGTCACATGGCATAGATTTTCAATTGGAATATGGAGAACTTTTACAGTTTCTTTTTTTACCTTCAAAACAATTGATTTTGACAAATTTTGGGGGGTGAGGAGTTAGAAGTTTTTGAGAGTTTTTTTCATACCACAGAGAAGCAAAGATAAAAGGCAGTCATTCTGGACTTCTGAGAGGCAGCTGCCCGTTTTAGATCATTAACTGTGTTATTTAGTCTGTCTGTAGAACCCACTTACTCAGAAATCCCCGGTGACTTGTGTTAGTTACCACATGTCAAGCTATGAGCAGCTTTTTCTTTCTACCCCAAGGAAGCAGGCCACTGACTATAGAAAGTTCCTGTTCGACAGTAGAAAGTTCTTACCCAGAGAAAATTTTCCATTTCTTTTCATGTTTCACATCATCACAAATAGCTACAACCTCAAATGATTCTCCAGTATACTGTGTGGTTTATGGTCCAATATGGAGCCTTAAATGAATCCTGGTGGTCCTGGGATTAATGAAGAGACACTAGGTCCTCTCAATGCATTATATGCACTGGGCACTCAATAGAGTCAAACGACATCTGTGCTCTCCAGGATCTCACGGCAGACTAGGAAACACCAAGACAAAACCAAATGTTATTGTTCATTTAGTGCAATAATATAGACTTGTACATTTTAAAGGTAATATAGAGAGAATGTAACATAGAAATTGCATTTAGGGAAGAATTTAGATGAGCCATTCTAAAGGTTATATAGAAACCATATGAAAGCTCTGATGAATCAGGAATGATGTTCCCAAAGAGAGGAATCAGCACCTACAAAGATCTAGGGTTGAGAAGTGTAATATTTTCAATCATTGAGTAAAGATTTAATAAGAATCAATTATATAATTGGCATGATATGGAGACATGAGAACATGGGAAAGAATACAACACAATCTTTCTTGTCATATCTTCTCAGTCACCTAGTTCATGTGTGTTTTGCAATCTACTCTAAGGACAATAGCTGCATTTCAACACATCAGATAATTTATAATGTTTTGTTAAAAGTAACATGAAGCAACGATGTTTTCTATTTCTTAGTAGAACTTATTCTACAATACAAGAGAATATTAACAAATACCACATTTTTCTCTGTCATGTCTTGAAATCTTCTTTCTCTACCAAAACAACCTATTTCAAATCAGAATGACTGATACCTGATTTTTAAAGTTGATAAACCAAGGCAGGCTCAGGAGGCTCAGTTTTCGGAGCTAATGTAATTTTGTTTCCAATAACAATGTAGTTATTTCTCTTTGAAGAGCAAAGTTTTCATGCTAGAAGTGGTGATGGAGAGATTAAGGTGATATTGTACATGTCACAACAGACCCTGGTGAGATTACTTTTTGGAAGGGAAAAAAGTGAAAGTGACAGTCAACTCAGGTATGCCAAATTGCCAGGGGCTCTGAAACCACAGCAAAAAATCTCCAGTGCTTCTCTTTTCTGATTTCATAAACATTTTCTACACGAGACAGACTGAGAATATTGTCAGCAGTCGTAGATTTGTTTTACTCAGTACATTATTTTATACGACATCATGTCATCCAGGGTGGGTATTTGCACTTGAGGATTTCCCTGAGAATCCTGCAGAAAGCCTTACACTGTGTCAAAACAGGTGAAAATGTACGATCTGATTCCTTCAGCTTTTTAAGTAGTAAAAGGAATTCTGCACAGCCCAGGATACAGTATGTTAGTTAATAAATTGGAATTAATGATTGAACGTGTTTCACTGCTTCTGGGACATGAGTGTTGGGGAGACCATAGAACTGACTCTGTCTTGTTCCTCCTGAGGAAGACTTGAGAAGTAGTTCAAACCTGGAACGAGTGAAACTTGGAGGAAAAATGCAAAGCATATCTGAGAAGGCGAGCTCTGCTTTCTCTTGACATTTCCATTTGGATGGCCATTCCTCTAGCGGAGCTGCGCTGCCATATGCTTTGAGCTAAGGCGTTGTCAGCATTCAAATGGTAAATGGCAGCAAATTCAAATATTATGACAAACCATGTGAAAGGCCTGAAAATTCAGGTTGCAAAAGGCAGGAACTGACATCTGTTGAGCCAAAATGTTGGCCATCATAGAGCAGTTAGACCTGCAGTGAGTGAGCTGTGGTAGACTCGGTGATGGCTCAGAAATGTGCACACTACTTCTGTGCCCCCAGGGAGAGGGGACAGGCAGCTGCTAGGACTACATTTTGACTAGAATTCAGTCAACCAGGAAAATCTCAATTACTGGCCATCTAAATTGGGCCAAGTCACAGGTTTCCCAGTTTTCAGTTATGCATGAGTAAAATAGATCATACTACTCAGTTGAAAAGCATGTTGGAGTAATTAGAATATATTGTACCAATACGATAAAGTTTTAAGATATGTAAGCTGATCCCACTGTGTTCAACATTTTCCCAAGTGTAGTCCATGCATTCACATGTTTACACCTACTTTTTTAAAGCTTGTTTATGCGCCCACTGACAATTTATATATATATATATATATATATATATATATATATATATATATATATATATACAGATATTATATTTAATTATATACAACTTTATGGCAAGCTTCTAGAAATTGGTTGTACAGTGTATTTATAAAATTCTATTACCAGTAAACACTATTATTATATTTTGGGAATAGTTTTACTTATTTTTTGGCAGCATCTATCTTCCTGTCTTTCTTTCTTTCCAACTTGTTCTCAGGATTATACCACTCAAAATCTGTCTAAAGTTTACCACCCATAGTGAATTCATTTTTACAACTAAAGAGCTATGTGGGTCAAACTCCAAAGTTTTTAAGAATCCTAGTATGTTGCTGAATATACAATAAAATAAATCTTCCCTTGTTGTTACAAACATCAATTTGGAAAGCAAATCATCAGCTTCTCCTTTCTATAGGTTAACATGCCCAAAGCAACATTTCAGTTTCTCCATGGATAATTTCATATAGTATTCCCTATGAGTGCACATTATAATAGGTATAATAATACAGGCTCTTATATGAGGAACACAAAGGATGATTAATTTAATAAAAACTATTGTCAAGTCAAGTCTAAAATGGATCTTTGGTAGTAGATGGATTAGCGAGTCTGTTCTTTGCCACCAACTTGCTATAATCTCACTTCGCTCTCACTTAACATTCTGAACACCTCTCTTCTTTAATATTCAAAATCTACTCATCCCGTTACGCACAAAAGAGAAGAAAAATCTCTGTCATCTTTAGTTTCAAATTCATTCTTAAGAGTATGTGATCATAAGTTTTAAAATTTATGGTAATGGCGATCTTCTGCAAAATAGCTTTACATCTTTACAGTTTAGCATCTCTCTTGCCATTTAAAATTCGTATAATTCAATTCAAGTAAATTGCCGTTGATATGTATAACTTTACCTCATTACACAATTTAAGAAAAGAGAGTGAAAATAATTGCACAAAGACTGTGCTGTTCATTGATTTCATAGGCTCCTTAATCCTTTTTTTATAATGGCCACCTCCCTCACATTTCAATGCACGTTTTGTATGCCGCAAGAGTGGTGAGAAGATTACATTTAGAATTCTGCGAACTTTATACAATAAAAAAGTTGTGGTATTTGTTCCCAGTTGTTTTTCAGTTTCTTTCAATTTTTCATGAAAAAGGATTTCAATCTCTTCAGTCTTATAAAAGGTCTCTGCCAGATATGTTTGTTTGATATATAACTAGCAATCTGTAAAAATTTAGAAGATATAGCAGTTTGCAGAGAATACACTTGGAAACCTAAAGCCCAGTGTGAATTATTTTTTAAAGTATTAACCAAAAACCATAGCTTTGACAAAAAGTAAGTAGCGTGTTGTTTTTGGTGGTGTGGGTGTGTGGGTGTGTGTATATGTGTGTGGGGTGTACGTTTGTACTTAGGGTTCCCATTGGTTTGTCTATCCACTCGACAATCTTGCTGGCTTTTCTTAGTAATAACTGCCTATCTTGTTTTCCTCCCAGGAGCACAGTAATGTAAGTAGCTCCTCGCAGGCTGGGTCTGTTCCCAGAGACAAATAGAGACAGTATAAACCAGTACAAGCCAAGGATGGTGGGTCACCCAGCAAGTTTAGGACAAAGTATGCTACGCTATGGCACTCAAAGCCTGTGCACATGAGGCAGTTGCTAACAGTGCCATATGCGTTGTCTCTGTAGACACAAGATCAAAGCCATGTCAATAAAAGAGGTTTTGGGGAATGCTTTGAATACTAAATGCCCAAAGTAAAAAAGACAAACTGGATTGTGTATTTTTTAAATCAGGTTTTCACCATTTGCATTCATACTTTCTCTTACTAAGAGGAGCCTAGAAAAAAGCATGCCTGACAGAGTCAGTTTGCCCAAGGTCAGATGACAGTTCTACCCTTCAATGGGTCTGGAAGCCTGAGCAAGTTACTTAACCCTGAATGACTTAGTTTTGTCATCTGTAAAATGGGGATAATAAGAGGTCTTACCTCATAGGACTATTGTGAAGTTTAAATGGTTTATACATGCCAAGTCTTCTGTCAGTGCCTGAAATGTTATATGTAGTCAAATGTTAGCAATTACTATCCCAAGAGCAATAATTATGCCACTTATTCTATATAGCTTATTGAATTATAATTTTCTTGAGTTCCTTGAGGGTCAAACTTTGCATACGAGAAGCAGAGCTAACATTTGCCATCTGCTCATCTAACACTCTCCTTTCAATGGGATGGCAGTTACTCAGCATGCCATTCCATGCTAAATGATTTCCAATCAATCACACATGATTGCATATCACTTGTATCAATCAGTAAGGATGGTTCTCAACCTGATAAGGAGCTAAAGGGTGAAGACAACTACAGTTGCTTGATATTTCTGATTGCATAAGTTTTATAAATATTTTATGTATCTAAGTCATATTGTCACAGTTGTGTACTGTATATGTAAAACTATAAGTAATTAGAATTAAGGTTATTAGACCCTAGAATAATAATATATAAAAAGTATTTAGCAACACTAACATATATGGTTTTGTGCATACAAATACATTTACAGCTTAAAAATAAGTCAAATGGACTAAATGAATAAAAATAAAAGAGAGCACATTGGAGAAATAGCTGAAATAAGGACCATATCAGCAAGAATAGTTAATGTATCAATTTTTTGGGTTTTGTTTTAAAAGACTTCATTTTTAGAACAAGTTTATGTTTACAGAAACATTGAGTAGAAAGTATAGAGGCTCCCAGTATACCCCCTCTCCCCACCCACCTACACACAGTGTCCACTATTATGAACATCTTGCATTCATATGGTACATTGGTTACAACTGATAAACAAATATTGATGTTATTATTAAATAAACATAATATATATGTTTTGTACAGTTCTATGGGTTTTGACAAATGAATAATGCCATGTATCTACCGTTACAGTATCATACAGAATAGTTTCACTGCCCTAAGTCCTGCTGCCCTCCCCAAATTCTACTTATCCCTTCCTTCTTCCCCCATGACATCTGGCAAACACTAACCATTTTACTATCTCTGTAGTTTTACCTTTTTTTAGAATATTATTTAGTTAAAATCATATGATATGTAGTCTTTTCAATGTGGCTTCTTTCAATTAGTTATATACACTTAAGATTCTTCCATGTCTTTTCATTGCTTGATCATTTATTCCTTTTAGGACTGAATAGTATTCCATTGTATGGATGTACTAAAGTTTGTTTATCCATCTACTGACTAAAAACATATTGGTTGCTTCCACATGCTGGAAATTATGAGTAAAGCTACTATAAACATCTGTGTGCAGGTTTTTGTATGGACAGAGATTTTCAACACAGTTGGGTAAATACCTAGAAGTGTGATTAATGCATTGTATCTTAAGACTGTGTTTTGTAAAAGACTGTCAAACTGTCCTGCAAAATGGCTGTATCATTTTGCATTCCCATCAGCAATAGAGTTCTTGCTGCTCCACAGGCATAGGTATTGTGAGTGTTTTGGATTTGGGCCATTCTAATGGATGTGTATTAGGATCTTTTCATCAGTTTATTTGCCCTGTGTATATTTTTTGTGAGGCGTGAGGTGTCTGTTGATATTTTGCACATTTTAAAAATAGGATTTCCCCTTATTTTTGAGTTTTAAGAGTACTTTGTATATTTTGGATGCAAGTTTTTAGCATATATGTGGTTTACAGGTATTTCTCTCATTTTGTGGCTTGTCTCTTTGTTTTTTTTTAACTGTTTTTTTTCCAAAACATAAGTTTTAATTTTAATTCTTCACATTGGAGGAATAGCTGAATTAATAAACACTGAATTAAGAAATCTTTATGTATCAATTATTTTTAATAAGTTGAACCAGAATCATTTCTGAGTTTGTGTGAGGATAACAGCATGAAGACTCAGTTGTCAACGACAATGGTCCAGAAACATTATTTGGAAATAAAATAAATAATTCTAGAAATATTTTTAGGAGCACCAAAAACAAGTGAGAAAATTTCAGTAAGAGAATTTAAATTATTCTTTGGGAAACATGTATCAACTTTTTAAAAAATCAAATTAAATTTTTTCCGTCACCATTTATCCCCTTTATGCCCTCTTCCACCTCCCCACTCCCCCCTGAAATCACCACACTGTTGTCCGTGTCTGTGAGTTCTCTCTCTCTTCTTTTCTTTTTTGCTCAATCCCTCCACCCCCCAATTCCCCCATCTGAGTTGTCTGCCTGCTCTCTATGAGTCTGTCTCTATTTTTCTTGGTAGTTTAGTTTGTTCATTAAATTCCATGTATGAGTGAAACCAACTTTTTAAAAAATTCAAAAATATCAAATCAGGGTTACACAGGGAATTAAAGATTATACAAGACTTGGGATCATTATCTACTTTCAAGGGCCAAATGACAAATTGGTCTCATCTTAACAGGCCAAGTCCTTTGGATTGGTGAGAACTACATGGAAGTCATTGTTCAGAGACCTGGTGAGAAGGAAGCAGTGATTGAGCAGTAGAATCTCTGTTTTGGAAGACTAGTGTTCAATGCTCAACCTACAACCATACCCTTGAAATAAACAGCTCCTCTATAAGTCAAATTTTTAATTACAAAATACATCAAGATAGAGATGTAATAGAAGTAGGGCATTGTGCCATGAACTGAATGATAATTCCTTTCTTCTTTGCTCTATTTTCTGAATTATGACCGGTGTGGAAAGACAGGATTAGTGGTAGCTCTTGCTTTGGTGGCGGTAGAGTGTCCCAATCTTGGAGGATCCAAGCAGGAGTCTGAGCAGGACTCAGAGCTAGGCTAGAGGATATTGTGTTTCTTGATGAATCAGTAGCAAAGCAAAAATGCTTTTTTAAAAAATATCATAGATGTTGAAGTCATGCTCTCTTTTTTAGCTACTCCTCTAGGCCTCGGATAAGAATCTTCAAAACATAGACTATAAAATGACAAAAGCAAAAATAAAAGCAACTTGGGTGGCTAAGAAAGAATGTACTTTCCTGATAAATCAGAATAAAGAAACTTGTAAGGTATCAGGTAGGGATAAGAGTAGATAATAAGAGTAGATAATTATGTGGCAAATACTTGATGAGAAAAAAAAAATTCTCTTCAAGCATGTAAATCTTTCAATTCTCAACCAGGGTCTTAGTCAAATTGATTAAGAAGGGCTGGCTACAGCTTTTTCAAAAGCTAAAATTCAAGGATTAATAATATTATAAATTTGACAATTATCTTTCCTCAGTGTTTAAGTGCAACATCTAAGTCAGCCTGCTTTGTAGACATGCACTTATCTAAACTGATTACAACATCACCCTAATATTGATCTGAGACCAAAACAGCAATCCAGTAGCTTAAGAGTGCTGACAGCAATCCTGCCAGGTCAACAATAAGATGGCAGAACTGGTTAATTATGCTCCTCCTTCATTTCAACTTGAGCAAGTATCTAAATTTAGCAAATAATCTGAATTCAGGAATCTCCAAGCTTGTCAAAATACGATGGCAATTAAATTGACATCTCTTCTGCACCTCCTTTTTAAAGGAATATATTTTTCAAGGCCTGACAGTCAAAAACTATTTAGGTTATTTATGACATTTCCAAAGAGTTAGTAACATTTTTTATGGCATTAAGTTTTGCATAATATAATTTGTCACTATTTCTTTATTAAGCTTGTTTTATATTCATAGTTGTCCCACAACACTATATTTTCCTCTTTGTCAGCCCAGAACTTCATTATGAAAGATGAGGTTTTATCATTTCCCAGTGATGCAAATGTCTACAGTGAATAAGTGTCATTATGCAGGAACAGGAATTTAGTTTTCCTCCATTAACCAGGCAGGCTAATGACTCAACAAGTTTATAGCTTGCCACAGAATTTGATAGCTCAATGTGAGTTAAAACAAATGAGAGTGACATAGATGTAAAGATTAGAGAGTTGTACTTTGTGTGTGTGTTTTCTAACTTTCCTAAACTAGGATCCAGGTTTCTGTTAAGTTAATGAGTAGGGACCCCTCTTGATCTTTGCTCCTGAGAAAGGGTAACTTTGGTTCTCTGCTTCCAGCAGTTCAACAGGTCTCATACGTATCTCTCCACATCCAATTCAGCCTGAGAGCATAGTTGAATAGTGAGCATCTGCCCATATCTCCAAATCAATACTTCAACTCCTAGAGAAGAAAACAAGAACATCCCATTCTGGAGAGTGTCAGGAAGGTCCCATAGTGAATTAACCAAGTCTCTTATTTCTAAGTCCTGGAAAACCAAGAGATGTTTAGGCAGAAAAAGTGTTCAGCTTAAACAGGCACTACCTCCTGATTTCATAGCTGTCCAATTGTTCTAGCACCATTTATTACAAAGACTATCCTTTCTCTTTTGAATTTCCTTTCCTCCCAGGATAGATCCATATTTTTATGTGGATCTATTCTGGGATCTCTATTTTGTTCCATTCATCTATGTCTGTTCCTTTTATACTGCCTTGTTCATCATAGCTTTATAGTAAGACTTGAAGAGATGTCCCCCATTTTCTTCTTCTTTTTAAAAAATATATTTTTATTGATTTCAGAGAGGAAGGAAGAGGGACATAGAAACATCAATGATGAGAGAGAATCATTGATCAGCTGCCTCCTGCACGCCCCCCACTGGGGATTGAGCCTGCAACCTGGGCATTCCTGACTGGGAATGGAACCATGGCCTCCTGATTCATAGGTCGATGCTCATCCACTGAGCCACACCAGTCGGGCTATTCTTCTTAAATATTCTCGTGGGTGAGTCTTTTTCCTTTCCATATAGTAAACTTTAGATTTAGTTTTTCAGTATCAAAAAGAGTAGCTTTCTGTGATTTTGATTGAGATTTCATTGAACCTATAGATCAAGGTGGGAAGAAATGACATCTTGACAATATCAAGCCGTTTAAATCACTAACATGGAATATTTTTTCATTTTTAATCTTCTTTTATTTCTTTCATCAGAGTTTTGTAATTTCTGTATATAAATCCTATATATGTATTTTGACTTCTTCCTGATTTTAGGAGGAAAGCATTCAGTTTCTCACCATTAAGTATGATGTTTGCTGTAGGTCTTTTGTAAATATTCTTAATCAAGTTGAAGTTCCCCTCCATCCTAATTTGCTGAGTATGTTTATCATAAGTGGATGTTTGATTTTGTCCCATGCTATTTCTTCATCAAGCGATGTGATCATGTGAATTTTTTTTTTGGTAGAAAAAAATCCACTACATAGTGGATTCTATTAACCAGTTTTCAAATGTTGGACCAGCTTTACATGTATGGAATAAATCCTTCATTTGTGGGATATAATTTTATACAGTGTTTTATTTTATTTGTTAGTATTGTGTTGAGGATTTTTGCATCTATATTTCTAAGAGATATTTGATCTATAGTTTCCCTTTCTATAATGTCTTCATTTGGTATTATTATGAGGGTAATGCTGTTTTCATAAAATGAATTAGAATGTGTTCCTCTATTTTGCATTTTCTAGAAGACCTTATAGAGAATTGGTGTCATTTCTTCCTTGAATGTTTGGTAGAGTTCACCAGTGAACCCATTTGAGCCTGATAATTCTTTTTTTTGGCAAGATTATTGATATTTAATTCACTTTTTAAAATAGTTATAGAACATTATAATTATCAAATTCTCCTTCTATAAATTTTTGTAGTTTGTTTCTTTCAAGGAATTGGTCCATTCTATCAAAATTATCAAATATAGGGGCATAGAGTTGTTCGTAATGTTTCTTTATTATTATTTTAATGTCCATGGAATCAGTAATGATCAAATATCTTATTTCTGATATTAGTAATTTGTGCTTTCATTTTTGGTTGGTTAGTTTGACTAGCAATATGCCAATTTTATTTATTTTTCTTAGACCCTGCTCTTAGTTTCATTGATTTTCTCTATTGATTTCCTATTTTCAATTTTATTGATATCTACTCTAATTTTTATCATTTATTTTTTGTTCACTTTAGACTTAACTTGCTCTTCTTTTTCAAGTTTACTGGGTTAGAAAGCTAGATTATTAATTTAAGATCTTTCTTTTTTTAATGTAGACATTCAATTATAGACACCATATGTCTATATTTAAATTATATTTCTTAAGGCAACATAGTTGGGTTTTGTTTATTATACACTCTGATAGTGTCTGACTTTTTTATATAGACCATTAACATTTAAAGTGGTTATTGATGTATTTGGATAAATATCTACTTTGTATAATTGTCATATATTTGTTGTGCTTGTTCTTTTTCTCTTCCACCTTCTTTTGTTTTAATTACTCCATCATCTTTTCTTTCTTATAATATCAATTACAGTTCTTTTGAAAAAAAATGTAGTGGCTTTCTAAAGGTTGCAGTACAAATTTACAACTAATCTAAGTCTACTTTCAAATAACACTATACCATATTTTGGGTAATGCACATTATATTCCCAATTTTCCCCTTCATCTTTTAAACATTTGTGTTATTCATTTCTCTTAATCATATACTATAATCACCCAATGCATTTTTACCGTTGTTATCTTGGAAAAACCCTCCACAGGATTTATTATCTTATTTTACCTTAATTCATTCCTCATTTGATACTTTCTTTATATAGATGTAAGCTTCTGACCTCTATTGTGTTGTGTGTTTTCTCCCAGAATAACTTCTTTTAACATTTCTTGCAAGACAGATTTTTTTGGCAATGTATTCCCTCAGTTTTTGTTTGTCTGATAAAGTCTCCATTTTGCCTGCATAGTTGAAGGATAATTTCATTTTATATAGAATTCTAGACTTTCTTCAACACCTTAAAATTTTTACTCAACTTTCTTATATGATTTCTGATGAGAAGTCCAATGTAATTCTTATTCTTTTCCTTCAGGGAAAAGGTTCTATTTTTTTCTGTACTTTTCATGTTTTCTCTTTGTCTTTAGTTTTCTGCAGTGTGATTATGATGGACCCATCTGTATTTAGATCTTTATTATATTTATCCTGCTTGATGTTCTTTAAATTTCCTGGATCTACAGTTTCATATCTGTCATTAGTCTTGGAAAATTTGAGTCTGTTATTATTTCAATTACTTCTTCTGCTACTTTCTCTCTTTCTTCTCTGATATTCCAATTATATGTATACTAAACCTTTGCAATTATATTTTTCTATTTGCCTTTTAATCTGGGAATTTTCTATTGGCATACCCTCAAGTTCATTGATTCTTTCTACAGCTATTGGAAGACTGGTCTATTAATGAGCCCATAAAAGACAATCTTTATTTATCTCATAGTGTTTTTGTTTCCTAGCATTTTTAAATATATTTTATTGATTTTTTACAGAGAGGAAGAGAGAGGGATAGAGAGTTAGAAACATCGATGAGAGAGTTCGATCAGCTGCTTCCTGCACACCTCCTACTGGGGATGTGCCCACAACCAAGGTATATGCCCTTGACCAGAATCGAACCTGGGAACTTTCAGTCCTTAGGCCAATGCTCTATCTACTGAACCAAACCGGTTAGGGCTCTAGCATTTTTTTGTTTTTGTTATTTCTTAGCATTTCCATCTCTTTGCTTATATTAGCATCTGTTCTTGCATGTTGTTAACTTTTTTCCATTAGAATTCTTAACATTTTAATCATATGATTAATATGATTAATAAATTTCCTATCTGATAATTCCAAAATCTGTGATAGGTCTGAGTCTCACTTTAATGCTTGCTTTGTCTATTTAGACTGTGTTTTTTCTCTTCTTTTAGCATGTCTTCTATCTTTATTTAATAGCATATATATATGTGTGTGTCTGCCTCCTGCACACCCCACACTGGGGATCGAGCCCCGCAACCCGGGCATGTGCTCCCACCTAGAGTTGAACCTTGACCTCCTGGTTCATAAGTTGATGTTCAACCACTGAGCCACACTGACCAGGCTGCCTTGTATCTTTTTGTTGAAAATAGATCATGATATGATACATTAATTAAAAAAATTTTTCTAAGTCACCTTTAGATTTCTTCATGGATTATGTAGTATTTTGTTGCTTAATTTTCAAATGTTTGAGTATTTGTAATATCCTTCTGTTGATTTCTTTATTAATTATTTCTTTAGTGGTTACTCTAGGACTTACCATGTACATATTAACATAAGAATCTGCTTTAGATATATACTAACTAAATTTCAGTGTGATCTATAAATGTTACTCCTATATAACTCTATCCCTCTTTTCTCTTTTTGTGATATTGTTGTTATAGATGTTACATCTTATGTTATAAACCTCAAAATACACTATATAATTGTACATTATATAATTTTATGTCTACTAAAGAGGTTTAGAAACAAAAGCTCATTATTCTTTGTTTTCTCCTCTGTTATCCATGCTTTTGTTGATGGCAACATCACCAATAGCAGGAGAATGCCAGCCATCACCTCTGACTCTTCCCTTTTCATTATTTCCCATAATACATCAGTCAGGAAGCCCAGGTGATGCTGTCACCACTATATACCCACTGCCAAGACCTTAGTTCAAATTCAGTCTCACCTAAACAATTGCTTCAGCTTTGTTATACTCACCACTAGCTTCTCCTTGACATTGCCCCATAAGTTATTTATCTAAAGCACACATCTCATTAAATCAGTCTTCTGCTTATAAACCTAAACATTTTAGGATGATATATAAGGTCCTACATAATACATATCTACCCGTCTCTCTGTGATCATCCCCTGCCTCTCACTACTCTAGCCTCCTGCCCTGGTCATTATCTTCTTCTTGGTCACCATAACTAAAACATGACTCACTCTGTCAAGAATCTTAGCTTATACAGACACTGTTCTCTTTCTGCCTGTGATGATCTGACCCCAAATTTCTGCTGGTGGACTCTTCCACATGTGTCTACTCTCTTTGGAAAAGTTTGTTTATTATTGACTCAGGCATTCATTCTACATTCTATATTTTGATAATCATTTGTAAATGTATTTATTACAGCACTTACTATTTTGAATTATGGTTGTATATTTGTAAGTTTCTCTTCTCTCTCTCCAACCCCACCTAATGCTCTGAGCTCACCTAGATATGAGAAAATATTGTTCATCTTGGAATGCCAGGAAGTTGTTGTGCAATAAATATTTCTTTAAATGGACAAATTAATTAGTTAATTTTAAGATAATATAATTAAATGCTGTCTTCCTGTTATTTCCTTGTCATGGTAGATATTTGCACTTCTTCGAAAATCATTATATCCTACTAGATATTTATTAAAACTCTTCTTTAAAAATGCTTCTCAGGTCTTATGATTTCATCTTTATAGTCTATTTCTGTGCTAAGTTAATTACTGATTCACCTAAGATTACAATAGCTTCAATCTACAATCTTAAATAAAGTGGCATTAGAGAAAGCAACACATGGGTTTAGATTTTCTATGATGGTGTGTAACCATTTCATAATTGGGCTATGCTAATAGAAACTAGATTGAGATTGGTTTCTAGCACAATTTGCAACAAAAGAAATAAGGTTCTCAACCAGGATATGGAATGCTGAATTTTATAAAGTAAAGAAAAAGCATTTACTAGCCATGAATTGGAGTGCAGAAAGTTCTACATATTAACATAAGCAAAATGAGGTTTCTGGCCTTAGGCATCAAATTCAATCATTTCATCTCTCCAAGAAGCTCTTTCTCTATTTTAATGTCCCCACAGGCACACACTCACAAGGATAAAAATGATGGAAGTGATTTTGAATTTTAAATCCAAATCAAAGTCCAAATGGAGTACAGAATACAATATTTAGCATACCCGGCTTAGCATCCTAGCTCTTAAGTCTCAGAAAATGAAAGGATCTATTTAAAAATTATGATAGAATAACGCTTGCTTATTGACGTTCCTAATAAAAATGGCCTTTGAATTTTAGGCAACAAATGTAGAAAGTGTTCAGTATACATTAAAACATCATTATTATTACAAATACTATAATTATTACAAGACTGTTAGCTTAGTCCTCTGTGCAAATTACCTGCTTAAATATACAAAGAGGATCTGCATGGCAAGTTTAATTTAGTAAAAATAAATAAAAGACACTAACATAAGTGACAAATGTATGTTAGGTAAAACAAAAAATATAAAAATTATGCACAAGCGAAGGAACATCTAAATACTTATAGTATTTTTAAATTGGGTATGACATTAGATTATATATTATGTACATTTGCATCAGAAACTGAAAGAGAAATTAGAAGGCCTATCCCTTATGTCAAATTAGGTGATGTCTGGACTTGTAATGTCATTAAATCAACTCACCTTCAACTTTACCAGCAGGTTAATCTAATCAAATGTGACTATTAAAAAGTTACTCCACTCCTGAACAACAATTTGTGGTTTTTCATTACATAGGGATAAATCTCACTTTCCTTATGCTGGTATTTAAAGCTATTCACTCATTCAAGTGGCTAGAATTGTGCTCCTTATCTACCTTCCATAACCTCATCTTCAGGGATTTTATGTATGAGGCTAATAATCTGTATAAAGTAAAAGAGAAAAGTTGAGAACAGCAAGCAAGAAAGTGACATCTATTTCTAAACAAATATAAGAACCAGGGGAGAAATAAAGAATCAACACTAAACAGCATTTTTTCTGACTCGAAGCTGGGAACACATCATGAAATTATGTTCCAGAGTCAAAACTGTAGTATTTATATTATATACTTATTTAGGCATCCCCTCCAGCAACTAAACCCTCTCCCGCCCTGCCCGTATTACCATATTTTGCTGTCAGAATCTGAAAGGCTTTGCAGGATCACTTTGGGAAGTGATCCCAGGGAGCAAGAATGAGGTACCAGGAGAGTACAATGTGGAGGCAAGGAAAGATAGTAAAAGGATGCATCATCTGGGAGACCAAAGCCAGAGCACTTACTCATCGGTTCAGCAGGGTTGGCCTTCAGAGGTTAAATACCCACACTTCTGAGTTATCCAGGCTGTGTCCAGAGGGGTCCCTTAAGTGCCCTGTACCTTGGTTTCAGAGCAGTCCCAGTGGAGAAAGGGAGAGGTAGACAATATCTCTGCAAAGCTGGTCGACACCTGTGCAGACATGGGCTGCCACAGCAGTGACTAAAGTAAGAGGTAGGATTGAAAGGAACCAGTGCACAAGCCATAGTGAGGTGTAGTTAACCATCACTTGTTGTTATGGTTACAGACGTGCAACTGAAAAATGTAAAGTATCAACACAGTCTGCATTTGGGTATATAGATCCCTTCATAACCACTAAGAAAATGTGGCCTCGGTTAGCACCTGCTCTGTTAGGCATCTTGAGCAAATCACAAATACTAACAAAAAGCATTGTGTTAACAAATATAACTTGTGCCATTCAGGGTTGGACCTAGCCTACCTGGTGATAAGATCCAAATAAATGTTTGTATTGTGAACCCCTTTAATTGGGGGTGGAGGTGGGAGACATTGGGCAAATCCTACTGCTATGGAGTGAATGACTGTGCTCCTCCAAAATTCTTATTTTGAAGGTTAATTCTCAATATGATGCCATTAGGAGGTGAGGATGTGGGGAGGCAATTGGTTAATGAGGGTTGAGTCTTCATGAATGGGATTCATGTCCTTATAAGAAGATGTAAGAGTGCTAGTCCTCTCTCAGCCACATGAGAATACAACATAAAAAGCAGCTATAAAAAAAAGCAGGTCCTAACCAGATACCCGATCTGCTGGTGCGTTGATCTCCGACTTCTAGCCTCGAGAACTGTGAAAGCCACCCAGTCCATGGTACCTTGATTTAGCATCCTGAATTGATTAAGACATCCACCTCTATTATCATTATATGAACAGATGATTTCATCTATAAAGTGGAGAAAATACCTTCTACTAGTTAAAGGTTGCATGAGGGCAATCATATCTTGGATCCCCCCTCGCCTCCCAGGATTTAACAAAGAAACACCAAAAATGGACCCTATAGCTCAATAAATGACATGTTGTATAGTATGATTATAAATGGTTGTATCATGATAAAAATATAAAGAAACAATATAAACAAAGTATATCATTAATCTCATTTTTTAATGTGTAAGAAACACCGTCTTTGTCAAAGAAATCTTCTAGGACAGTGGTTCTCAACCTTCCTAATGCCGCGACCCTTTAATACAGTTCCTCATGTTGTGGTGACCCCCAATTTCATTGTTACAAATTGAACATAATTAAAGGATAGTGATTAATCACAAAACAATATGTGATTATATATGTGTTTTCCGATGGTCTTAGGCGACCCCTGTGAAAGGGTCGTTCGACCCCCAAAGGGGTCGCGACCCACAGGTTGAGAACCACTGAAGACTTTGAATTTGAATTTCTTTGATAAAGAACTTAGAACAAAATACATGTATGTGATTAAGTACAAATATCAAATTCAGCTATCTGCATGTATCCACTAGTATTTATTCCTTCCTTTATTTATTAACTTATTCATTCAACCAATGTTCATATTCACCATAAACCAGCCACTGTGTAGATGTTGAGCAGTGGAGAACAAAGTATGGATTCTGAAATCCTGAAGCTTGTGGCTCAGTGTGGGAGACAGATGCTGAGCAAAACATCACACCAATAAATATGTAATTTATTATGCAAATCAATATTAAAAGAAAGGTGTAGTGCACTGTTGAGAATTGTACAGGATATAGAGGAAAGACCTCTCTAAGGAAATGACATAACAGCTGAGACTGTAGACTCCGTTTCTTGCCAGAAATTATGTTTTTTCACTTTTGCTAAAACTAAACATAATATGTCTTACTTGGAAATATCATTTTTAATAGTGTAGTGGAGAACCTTCTTCTATATTGACTAGATACTTTCTTCTTCTAATTGCAATTTTACTAATTTCCTTTTCATAATTTTGCCCTTTTCTCTATTATATAATATAGATTTATTGATATATAATCTTTATATAGCTTTTGTATAGTTTAAGTTGAATATATTTTCTATTTTCTGTAACTCTGCTTCTAAAATTATTTATAGCAGGTTTTATCACAAAAATTATAACATATTCAATATATTATTTTATTTATGATTTTGCATTTATGTTTATTTATCAAAGGCCTTCCCTTTCCATGATATTATAGAATTATTTTTCCAGTTTCTTCCAATATGTTTATACTTTGAGGTGTTTACATTTACTCATTTTTCTATTTAGACTTTATTTTATATACAGTGTTCAACAAGGTTCTCATTTTTTGTTTGTTTTCATATTGATAATGTTTTCAAAACCTCATTTATGTAATTGTTGATTATTTTCCCAGTAATTTGAATTTTATCTTCATCATCTATATTCAGATGTATTGTCCTAACTACCTATTTCTTTATTAATTCATGTTATTTTAATTCTGTAGGCTTTAATATGTCTTTCTATATAATGAGAAGAAACCTCCCTCACTTGCTTTTCTTATCCATAGTTTTTGGGCTACTCTCACACATTTTTTAAAAATTAAATTTTAAAACCAGCTTATGAAGACTCATGAAAATCATCTTGTTATATGAGTGAGATTGTAGTTTGATTTTGGGGGAAAATGATATATTTTGAAATAGCAAACATTTCCATTCAATGATATGCTATGTGTTTAAAAAACGTTTTGTCAAATTTCTCTTTATATGTCTGAAATTCTCAGGCACTTATCTTACTTAATGATTATTTTATCTATTTCAAGAAAAAAATGAGAAAAATAACTTGTCACAATTTTTTTTCAAGTGAATCACATAGCTATTTATTTGCCCCTTTCCAATAGATAAATTCACACCATTGAAAGAATGGAAACATGCAATGCTTACAACTTCCTGTGCAAAAACTCTAATCATGATTGTGCCAGTTTGCTGTTTGTCTTTTGTTGTTGTTTTTGGTTTGGTTTGATTTTGTTTTGTTTTTGTTATTTAAGGATAGAGACAGATTGTGATTTTCAAAATCATTTAACTGGCAAAATTATGTAAGAAGAAACAACCCTTAAAATCTCTGGAAATTGTCCTAAAGGCATACACACAGCAAATGAGAAACAGGTACAATCTGGGGCATTCAGCCTGCTCCCATCCCCACTCCCACCCCCAGGTCAGTAGAGTGCAGATCTCCTCTGAGCAGGAGGAACTAGGCTGTTTCCCACTGCCAATCTGGGGCTCCAGTTTCAAGCCAAGAAGGGCAGGCAGCAGACATCTTTCATTCTCCACAGCCTCATGTTACAGAAGCTCTATTTCAGGCACATGTGGTGGAGAAGTTTTATCTTGAAGAGAGGGTTCACTATACAAGTGGGTCCACTTCACCACCCAGCACCCGCTTGTACAGTGGACCCTCTCTCCAAGGCATAAAAGGCTAAAAACACTGGGTCCCCATAGGCCCACCCCAGCTTGATCATAGAGTGTGAGTGCCACTCTAGGAGGAGCAGGCCAAGAAGATCCAGGGCTACCATCTCCACCCAGTGCTCCATTCACGGAGCAGGGGTTTCACTCCAGGACAAGGGGGCCACTCACCCCACCCCAGCTTTGTTGCAGTGGAATGTAGAGAGTCTGACCAGACGAAGCCCCAGGCCATAAATACAAAGCATTTGTAGCTTTCTGTAAGCAGACTAAATTTATTTGGAACAGAGAGTGGGGAAGTCCATGCAAGAAGGCATTATCAATATAGTAATAGAGATTTTTATGGTAAGTAATTAAGAGCATACGGGAAGCTCCATGATACTTCTGGCAAAAGAAACAGTAGACCAGATAGAAGTTTAAAAAGAGAGAATAGGGAAAGAGGCAGGAAAAAAAGCCCTCCTAGGACCAGAGGAGCATCAAAGACTGGCATCAGCTTGCCCATGAATATGGCTTGTGTGATACTATCTGTAATAATAAAAGACTAGTATGCAAATCGACCAAACAACTGAACAGCAGAATGACCATCCGGACGACCATGCTATGACATGCACTGGCACCAGGCCAGCCAAGGCGGGTGATATGCGATTCTTCAGGGGGCCCCACTATTGCCCCATAATCACCCCACAGAGAGAGGCCCAGGCCACTCTCTGTGGGGCGACTGATGGGGGTGGGGAGAGCTCTGTAATCGATCGCCCCAAAGAGGGAGGCCCAGGCCACCTGGCTGGCAGCACTGTGGCAGGTGTGTAGGGCCTCCCTCAGCTGGCAGATCAATCTGGGACCCCGCGATTAATCACCCGATAGTGGGAGGCTCAGGCCACTGGCCAGCGACACTGTGGTGAGTGTGCGGGCCAGCCAGCGATCGCCCCACAGAGGGAGGCCCAGGCCAACCAAGCGATCACACCCTATGCCTGTCACCTGCAGAGGGAGGCAACTAGTGGCGGGGGTGGGGCCAGCTTCCAGCAGCCAGGGGAAGGAAAGCCCTGATCGCTGGCCAGGCCTAGGGACCCTACCTAAGGGTCCCAGATTGCAAGAGGGTGCAGGCCGGGCTGAGGGAGAACCTCTTCCCCTCACCGCCCTCCCCATATGAATTTGGTGCACTGGGCTTCTAGTTAATTATTATAAGAAATACAGAGTTAGTCTTCATCCCAGTTCTTAGTGGCACAGAGCTAGTAAAACCCTAGCATTTCCTTTGTGAAAGAAATCATACCTTTATGTGAATGAGGTTATTTTTAGAAAGCCCCTAGGTCACTTAAGGTTTGGGCTGGTTGCCAAAGGAGGCCACCCTATGATTAGAGGGTTAAAACTTCCAGGGAGGGGTGAAGAGCTGAAAATTAAGTTTAATTGTCAATGGCCAATGACTGGATCAATCATGCCTGTGTAATGAAGCCTCCATAAAAAACTCAAAAGGATGTATTTAGAAAGCTTCTGAGTTGGAGAACCTGACAAATTTAGGAAGAGCACACGGAACCTCCTTGCCCTTTCCCATACCTTGCTCAATGCAGCTCTTCCATTGGGCTGTTCCTAGGTTACATCTTTTTATAATAAACCAGTGATCTAGTAAGTAAAATGTGTCTCTGAGTTTTCAAGATTCATTTATGTTGCATCATGAATCAATACTTCATTACTTGTTAGGCTAAATGATATTTCATTATATGGATATACCACACTGTTTATTCACTCATCAGTTGGCGGGCATTTGGGTTGTCTCCACTTTTCAACTATTATGAATAATGATGCACTAAGCATTTATGTATGTTTTTTATGAAACGCTTGTTTCCAATTCTCTTGAGTATATATACCTGTGAGTGGAATTGCTAGGTCATATGATAATTCTTTGTTTAACTTTTTGAGGAACTGCCAAACTGTTTTTCCAATTTCTCAATATTTTTGTGAATACTTTTAAATTAAGAAGTATTTGGGTGTCTCTAGTCGCAAATGACTATTCCATATAAACTTCTCTGCAGTCCCTTGTTGCCGGGGCTGACCAGCAGCTCCTGAATGACGGATGAACAGAGTATTACTCAGACACAGTTTGACTGTGAAAGAGAGGGCTAAGGGGCCCTGGTTCTAGTGGCCAGAGCAGCCTTGATTGCCTGACTCCTTAGGCTTTTTTTGGAATTTTTATTTTTAGATACAATCAGTAGGTGAGTAATCTTGGGAGGACACATGTGTTTATGTTGTCCTCTAGGCAAGGGCATCCAGGGATTAAGCATAAGGATTTCAGTAAACACAGGGGGGAGGGGGGGTGGGGAGGGCTGCACATGCACAGGCTTGTTTGGAAAGGTCAAGGAATAATTAGGGGTGCCACCTTCGACACTCCCCTGTCTCGCCTAAGTCGGAATTCTAATAAACAGGGCAGGCAGCCTTCCGCATACTTCCCTTTTTTCAGAATGTCCTCCTTACAACTTTCCAACCAAGTCTCTTATGCTCCCCAACACCTCGGTTTCTGTCTGTCTTCCCATTCATCAAATTTCAATACCCAACATCCATCTGCAGACTAGTTTCTCTGACATCCACATTCAGTTGAAGGCTATATGCTCTTTCTTGTACCATTCAAGTAAGGTCAGATTTTACTCAACTTTGCTGCTATTTATTCATGCCCACATGCAACTACAAAGGCCTATTAAACAAAAAGCTAGTGGCTAAAACATTGTAATTATTTTCACCTAAATTAAACTGGAGGATAGTGCCTAGGTGAGTGTTTATTTCTTAACATCTACATTAAGAATCTCAAAAAATATTCGGCAACTGTATTTCATCAAATGTATTTATCATGTGAGATTTTCACCTCTCTTTAAGTTTTCTATTAATTACGACAATATGAAAGCGTTTATGATGATTAGTTCACTCAAAGTTACAAGTAGCTAGGAAAAACTGTTGGAACTGGGTAATATAACTTATAGCCATTAAATAAAATGTGCATCAAGTAAAAACAAACATGTAATTCCTTTGCAATACTGCCATGACTATGTTATCCACCAAATTAAACCTGCATTAATTATAGAGAGATCAGTTTATGCTCTACCAAGTGGAAAAATCAGACTTCTTACATTCCAAATGCTGCATTCATTTTGAGAAAAAAAAAACACCTCATATTTTTAGCCCAGTCAGTATTTCCTTTCTTGTTTCATTTTATGAAGCGCTTGCCTACTTATGTGAGTTAATATATAACTATTTCATTTGTCTTGGACTGGAAGCTTTAATGGTGATTTGACATTAAAATAAGGAATGTACTAAATGTTAGAATAAGGGTCAATAACTGTGATCTTCTCTCATGATTTTAACAAGTGAGATAGCCCCTAGGGACTAATTTCACAGGCATACTTGGTGGATTGAATAGCACCAGACATGCTATAAAAGAAGTCTATTCAGTCCAAGTGTGATTGAGACTGACTTTATCTAAAGACCAGAATTACTAGTTGAGCCACTCCCTACAGTTCAGTCCTCTGTGTTGGCTGGGGCAGGATGTTGCCACTCTTTGATGGCTTGCTCCACCTTTCTCTGGACAGAGCCTCTGTGCTACAGAGAGGAGTTGGGGGACCGGGGGGTGGGGGGGGGGAGGAATGAATGCCACACCCCGTAGAGATCTTCTGTAGTTC
Source organism: Myotis lucifugus (assembly GCF_000147115.1). Classification (NCBI taxonomy): domain Eukaryota; kingdom Metazoa; phylum Chordata; class Mammalia; order Chiroptera; family Vespertilionidae; genus Myotis; species Myotis lucifugus. Next base: position 13,048,094 of record NW_005871065.1, on the reverse strand, counting down.
AGAGCTGGGCTTCCTGGCTTCCATGGATGTTCACAGGCTGCAAATCTACCAAGGGGTAGTGACACACAGCTCTGGGAATAGGAGTGCTCGTCCCCAGCTGTCCTGCCCAGACTGTCCCTACCAAGCAGGAGGTGAAGGTGAAGGAATATTTAGACATTGCCTACAACATTTGCAGCCCTTCTCCTCATTCCCCCCCTACCCCCGCCCCGGAATGACTGCTCTACGAAACAGAGCTGGGGTACAGCCTCTGCTGAATGCTTGACTTCTCACTGGTCTCCCAGAGTTCCTTTGAATTTGATGAATAAATGCTTCCTATTTTGTTGTATGTCCTTGGATAAATTTCTAGAAACAAGGAGTGTTTGTGTTAATAATTTGGACCAGTTTAACATCTGTCTCTCATGGGGAGAGTTTTCACTGACTTCCTAACACACCTTTCAAACCTTGGACAAATCACTTTGACTCAATTTCTTCATCTGTAAAGTAGGATTACATGACTTTGTTTTTGGAATGCATTTGCAACATTGCCTAGAACAGAGTTTGCGCTGCTTTGAAATTGGTAACTCTCCTGTCCTAGTATGTAAGTTGTAGACACTTGGCACCACATACCTACACATACACAGAAGCTTGCTACTTGCAACTAAAAACTAGGATAAAACTTTAACCAGTGAGAACCCAGAAGACATCCACCTTCGTTTTCCTTTGATGGACTGACACACCCACTATAAAAAAGCATTGCCCAATAAATATCAATTGCTAACCAATCGGATCACCCTGTTATCCTCAAGAGGAAGAAGTAAGTAGAATGGAGAGAATGCTTGAAGTTGTCTCTTCCATGTCCCAACTTATCAGGAGAGTATGATGGAGTGCACATTCTGTGGAAAATATGAAGAAGCAGGAATAATTACTCTCTTTTCCCAGCAAAAGTTAATGCTTATGTTAAATACATTTTTATTTCATTGTGCTTATTTTTGTCTGCATTTACTTGCAGCTCTTTCAAACGAATATGCAAAAAATTATTTGATGAGTACAGCAACAGAGAATTTCAACTACTGATATATTTGTCACTTTGTTGTGCCAATCTTAAACTTTTATCATTATATTTAAACTTGCGTTCTTTTCTATGCTTCAGTAAGCCCCTGACAAGGTGATTTGAAAGATAGAGATCAACCTACACATACTGAATCATTTAAACCTAATGAGAAGGCAGAGGGAAACCTATTATAAAGAAAATAACAAACCAAAAGACTTGAAGAAAAGATTTAGTACATAGGCAAGACAATTGTGATGACAACCCATTTTAAAAATGAGAAATAGACTTTGGTTAAAAATATTTTCAGAAATATTTTAAAGTGAAAATAGAAAGATGCTAATTTAGAAAATATTTCCATCATAAATATTTTACTATGGCTTTAAAATAACTTCATATCTTAACTTTGTTTTGGTACAATTGCCGAATAACACTGATTTATAATATTTTTACGTTCATTTGGTAATATTCTCTTTACAGAAATGTTTTAAGATCTAGGATTTCTTTATAAATTTAACAGGTAATGCAATTCTGAGCCTTTTGGGTTGTTCTCTATGCTTTCCTGTTTCAAAAACCAACATTAGTGAAGAGTACCTTTATTTATTTGTTTGAGAGTGTATGTCTCCTGACATTTTTTATTTTTAGCTTTGATTAAGGGTAGAACAACAGTAGAGAAACAGTAGAGAAAACTCTACTAACGGCATAATAAAGCCCCAATCTGCTAGTCCTTTGAGAATTAGTTACATTGACTCTGCTAACCTGGATCCCAAATATCTGTAAGAAAAATAAATGGATGATTTCCAAAAGCACTGTAAACAAGATGCTAGTGCCACTGGGCTTTTCCTGAAAAAGAAGACACATAACATTTGAAGACACATGACTCAGTCTTGTCTGCAAAATGAGAGAGTTGACAATATTAGGACCCAAATTTGGCTGATGCTAAACATCAGGATTACCTAGGAAGTATCTAAAAAAAAGATGCAAGAGATGCTAAACCTAGTCAGATAGTTTCTAGGGATCTGTCTTATAATTTATAGACCTCTTTTTGGGAAGCCAGGCTTATGAAACTAAGTTTTAAAAATGCTGGGTCAGATACAGTCTCAGCTTCCTTTACACAGAACTGCAGTTTCACAACAAGAGAAAATGGCAAAGTATATTCCTTCACCTTTCTGCCCTCATCTTTATGGTATATGTTTGCTGCTAAGCAATTCCTCCAAGAATTTTTAGAAATCATTTTTAAAAATCAAAGTATAGGGCTGAGCTGCAAGGAAGTTGGAAGTAGAAGGAATTTCTTGCCATGAAGTGGTTCTGGAGATCTCAGTGGCATGAATTCATGGATCTTCACCCTTGATTCAGACCATTAAGTTGCTCCCTACTCTCTGCCCATTCACCATTCTCTCTTTGGCTTCCACCTGGCTGATCGCCTCCCCATTTCCAGTAGGAATGCCAGAAAGATGGACCCTGATTGATTCCTCTTATATTCAAGAGTGCCTGTTCTTGAGTTGGGTATACCCTGTTGATAATTAATTGTTACTCAGGTAAATAATGACCCAATACTATCTGTGCATGAAGCAAGTTCAGCTGGCAATTTATTTTCACTTATGGTTAATAATCCAATAACATTTTTAATAGGTCAGTATCATTCATATTAAAGCTCCATTTTTGTATGCAATATGTATCATTTATTAACCAAATTTTCATATATATTATGAGATACTGTGGCATAAATCCATACCAGGCAAATACTGAACTGTATAATAGCCTCGACATTTCCAGGGAACTTAGGGGATAAAGATTAACTTGTGCTACCTTGGGTCCAATTTAAATTTTATGATTATTTGTGTAATGAAGGTGTAAATTGCCCCGAGGCTCAGATATACTGCCATTAAGAGGGTGTGGTGTCCAATTCATATATCAGATAAGTGTAAGTTTATTTCCCTCTGCTCCACAGAGCTAAGAGAAAAGAGGCCAATTTATACATTTACAAGAGACCTGATGAAAGTTACTGCCCTACCTTCACGCCTACCAGCTGTTCTCAGCTAAATCAGAACCATCAGCCTGTTTCTAGTCTCTGTTTTAAGTACACTCAGATCGCTAACAATATAGTTTTCCTTTAGACTTGGCACTCAACTTTCTGACTGCTTATCAAAATCGCAGGCCGTTCTCCGCCCAGAATTAAAACTAAATTGGATATTTTAAATTCTTTCCACTGCCAGCACACTTCTGGGTACCGTTTGCTCTCGAGACATTGTGCAAGCTGTTCCCAGTTTCATGGCTATTTGTGCCAGACCATAAATTTCAAGGTCAGCTCAAAGTCAGGCAGCACTTCTCCAGAGGATGCAAGAGTCTGAGGGAACTTCCTTGGCCGTGCTCTCCAAGTGATGTTCTCACCTTCGATGGGCTTCTGTGGGAGAGCGAAAGGGGTGCTTACAGAGATGTGTCAGTGATAAGAGCTCAGCATCAAAGATATCATATTACTTGTTATAGTTTCACACTACTCCTTTAATTTATATAAATAACTTATTAATCTAAGTCAAGGTACTTATTAAAATATTCATGCATGGTGTCTGTGATCTGAAAATGCATCAGGGATTTTTGAGCTTTTATGGAAGTGAGGCTCCGGCTATGTCTACACATACCAAAAAAAAAAATGATTGAAGCCCTGCCCTGTAGACTCTTTCACTGGTCACCTTGAAGATCGATACAATTTACTGCATGATCAATTTCCTGAAGTGATCAGTATTGATCATGAGAGCACACTAAGTTAATGTTTCCGCAATTTGGCTTCTACCTGTATGCACACACAACTGTCATCAACCAGATGCTGCCAGGGTAGAAACAGGGTATTTCAGAAGGCGCATTCACCATTTCAGGCCACAGGGGCATCCTTTAGCTAAATGCAACGTGTGTGTTACTTTCTTGGAGACACTTGTGTGCTGAGATTCTCTGACTGTGACTATGCACAGGGAATAACGTGGAACAACCCATATGAGGTAAGAGTGGAATACACCTAAGAGAACAGAAGAAAGAAAGACATGATTTTTTTTAAAGTCAAGGTGCTTTTAATTTAAATGCCCAGTGTCTTGTAATAGTCAATAATTTGAATATAGTTTAGCCTTGAAACACACACACACACACACACACACACACACACACACACACACACGCACACCCTGAGTCTGGGTCTCCCACAGCTGGGACACCAGCACTCTCACCCAGGAAAGGGATGCAGTCACCTTCTCTCTTCCCTCTCCGAGAAGGGCTCTCTCTCCTTTCTCCTCTCCTCCAGTCTTTCATCCATCTAGGGAGGATGGGGTCAGGGAGGGAGGCCAGTTCTGACTTGAAAGTTACAGGGCAGCTAGCTCTGCCTGCATGAAGTGCTACAGTCTTGACAATTTACCGGATTCTTCAGCGTCCCCCATGACTGCGGACAGGGACCTCTTCCCTGCAGTTCTCTAGATGCAGTTTCTCACCCTTCCCCATCTCCTGCCTAAGCCACCTGCACTCCCCAGTCATCCTGGGATACCTCCAGCTTCTCTGACAAGGTCTGTTCCCTTCCAGCAGCCCTCTTGGTCCCCCAACAACACAACCGCTTTGCCCAGACTCTAAGAGTGAAGGTGTCTGCTTCTCCTTGTCTCCCAGCTGCTGCCCAGCTGTCTGACTCTTGCCCTGCAGATTGCTCGGGCAATTGATTTGACTGCAGCTATGCAGCTACACAATTCTGATTTTACACAGTATTTCATTTTGAACTAAGAACTCTCTTCAGGGTGTCATGAGCTACCCAAACTAACGTTGTATCCCTTTTCCTATAATACGTAGAAAACCACAAACTCATTGACACATGTATTTAATGACAGAAAAGCTCTGAGATGGAACCATTTAAAGAGTAATGGAGGGTCCACTTTTATCTGATTACTAGAGGCCCAGTGCAGGAATTTGTGTATGGGTGGGGTCCAGCCGGCTCACCCCAAACGGAGCCAATCGGGCTAGGCCAGCTGGGGGGAGGAGCCATGGGCGGTTGGCCGGACAGCCCCACCCCCTGGTTGAACTCCCAGTGGAGGGGAATATTTTTATATTAGCTTTTTATTATATAGGATAGCCACTTTTACTTGTTTATTGTCTGTCTCTCCAACTGGAGTGCCCACTGCAGCTCTGGTGTCTGCCATTCCCTTGGCGAATGAGTGATTGAATGAATAAATACAGTTTGGGAAGCCTGGGTTATACCTCCTCCCTTCCAGGAGGATGTGGGCCCCACAAGGTCAGAGAATTCTGTGGGTTTCTTCACGGAATAGTCCCCATAATAAAGAAGACATCTTTCAGTGAGTGTGTGGTGACTAGAATGAATGAATGCTTGATGCAACCTGGGCAGAAGGAAATGATTGGAGCACATTATTGCTTCTCAGGGAGATGGAAAGTGGCTACAGATTGGAGGTAGAGGCTCAGTCCTTTCCCAGGTAGCTGAACATTATGTATACAAAAAAGTGCACTGATCTTTGTGGTTTGGTGTGTTTTGTTTTATTCAAATGGTGAGCATCTTCAAAATAACCTCCAAAGGATAACTCGATATGTTGTAAAATATAAGCAATGTTAAATATACATATATATATATCTATATAGATATATATATATATATATATATATAGATATATATATATATAGATAGATACACACACACACACACACACACACAGTCATGAGTTGCTTAATGACAGGATATTTTCTGAGAAATGCATTATTAGGCTATTTTGTTGTGTAAACACCATGGAGTGCACTTACACAAACCTAGATGGTAGAGCCCATTGCTCCTGTGCCGAATACTGTAGGCAATGGTAACACAGTGGTAGGTATTTGTGTGTCTAAACATATCTAAGCATAGAAAAAATGCAGTAAAAATAGGTGCACCTGGATAGGGCACTTACCATGAATGGAGCTATAGCAGGAATAAAAGGTGCTCTGGTGAGGGAGTGGGTGGTGAGTGAAGGCCTAGCACAGTACTGTGCACTTTATAACCTTTACAAACACTGTACCCTTAGGCCTCACTAAATTTATAAAAATATTTTTTCTTCAATAATACACTAACCTTAGCTTACTGTAACGTTTTTTTTATTTTATAAACTTTTAAATTATTTTAACTTTCAATTCTTTTGTAATAACATTTACCTTAAAAGGCAAACACAGTGTACAGCTGTAAAAAATATTTTCTTTCCTTATATCTTTATTCTAAAAGCTTTTTTCTATTTTTAAGATGTTTATTAAAATTTCTTTGTTGTTAAAAACTAAGACACAAACACACATTAGCCTAGGCCTGCACAGGGCCAGGAACATCTGTCACTGCCTTCCACCTCCATATCCTGTCCCACCTGAAGGCCTTCAGGGACAAGAACAGGCCTGGAGCTGTCATCTCCTATGATAGCCAGGCCTTCTTCTGGAACACCTGCTGAAGGGCCTGCCCGAGGCTTGTCTGGAGAAAATGTCACTCTTTTCAGAAATATGACCATGGTGGTTTGCTTGTTTGTTTTTCATCATACATTTGCTTATAAGTGGATAATGCGCCATGAGCATTCCTCTCCATCAATAAAAACCTTTCAGTGTCAGGGTCCACGTTTTCAAACTCTTTAAGGAGCTTATTGGAGGTCTGCAAAAGCTTATGCTGCATCCTTCACTGAACTTTCTTGGGTGTTCTTTTTCTTCTCCTGCAGTTTCCTTTTCTCTTGCCTCTTCCTCTGCTATCCGCTCCTGTTCCAGTGCCAACAACTCCTCATTAGTCAATTCCTTAGGACCCACCTGGAGGAGCTCCTCAATGTCATCCTCAGCCACACCCAGGAGAAAGCTGTTTGCCATCTCAGCCACAACCTTGTTGAGTTTTGCAGCCTCCTCATCCTTGGCAAATCCTTTTGAAGTTAAGGACGAACCTTTTTTTTTTTGTTTTGTTAATCCTCACCTGAGGACATATTCCCATTGATTTTTAGGGAGAGTGGAAGAGAGAAGGAAAGAGAGAGAAACATCTATGTCAGAGAAACATACATTGGTTGCCTCCTGTATGAGCTCTGACCAGGGCCTGGGCCGGCGAGGAGCCTGCAACCAAGGTATCAGAATCGAACCTGGGACCCTTTGGTCCACAGGCTGACACTCTATCCACTGAGCCAAACCAGCTAGGACTAGGATGAATCTCTTGAGTGTCTTCTTCCAGAAACTATTCATTTACTCCATGGTGATATTGCCCCAAGCCTAAGCAAGGTTTTTGATGCAGTGATAGATGTTGTAATCCTTCTAGAACTGCATCAGTGTCTTCCTCAGTTGCAGCCATATCTGAGCAAAGGCCCTCTTCAGGTCATAAGCCTGAAAAGCTGCTATAACTCCTGGATTCATTGGTTGGATTAAAGAGGTGGTGTTTAGAGGGAGAAACACAACTTTGATATTGGGATGATGATCACCAATAAAAAGGTGATGTCCCAGAGCATTATCAATAATAAGCAAAATCTCTCGATTTTGCAGGCATAGCAATTGCGGAGGGCATCTTGAAAGGGGAGCTGGGTCACCCATGACTTCTTATTGCTCCTGTGGTACACGGACAGTGTGTGCTTACTGATATTCTTAAAGGTCCTGGGTTCTCATTGTGCCAGATCACAGAGGGTTTCCATTGGTAGCCTGCAACATTGTCCCCAAGCAAGACTGCTAACCTGTCCTTAAAAGCTTTAAACCTGGCACTGACTTGGCCTTCTTATGGATAAAAACCCTTTCAGAGTAGGAAGGTTTCATCCACATTGAATATTTACTCTGGCAAGTAATTTTCCTCCACAACCAGCTTTTTTATGGTTTCCAAAAATTCTTCAATGACTTTCACATCAACACTCACAGACTCGCTACTCACTTTCCCATTATGTAATAAATAATGATTCTTGAATTGTTTATTCCACCCAGAGCTAGTAGTAAATTCAACATCATAATCGGGTCCAGCCTTTTCTTTCAACATCACAAACAAGCTTTTTGTGTTGGCCAGGATCATCGTGGTGCCCAGAGGGATACACTTCTGTGTCTGGTTTTAGTCCAGGCTGTTAGAAGTTTCTCCAGGTCTAATATAGGTCCTTCTCAAATACTTACTAGTCTCATTGTCTTCACTGAAGCAGATCGCTTCACAGCTTTCAGCACTTTGTTCTTGTTACTCAAGATCACAGCTGTGGAGGAATGGGACAGGCCTGACTGGCAAGCAGTAGCCATCATTGATTTCCCACCTTCGTCGTCCTTAATCACTTTTAATTTTGTTTCCAGGTCAATCACTCACTTGGTCTTTTAATGGCAACATTAGCAGTGGATTTTGTCCACTTAGCTGCCGTGATAAATAAACAACATGAGATTAAATCAAGGACAAGAGAAAATGATGCAATCAGATGTATGAGGCTGCTGCCTGTGTAGCACAGCATACTGTTTTACAACATATGATTTTACAGCATATTATTTTAAAAAAGAGTATACTGTAAAAGAACAATAAAATATAGTAAATACATAAACCAATAATGTAGTTGCTTATTATCATTACCAAGTATTATGTACTGTGCATATAAGTGCTATACTTTTTTGTTGTTGTTAGTCCTCACCCAACGGTATTTTTCTATTGCATTTCAGAGAGTGGAAGGGAAGAAGAGTGGGGGGAAAGAGAGAAAGAGAGAGAGAGAGAGAGAGAGAGAGAGAGAGAGAGAGAGAGAAACATTGATGTGAGAGAGACACATTGATTGGTTCCCTCCCGCACAAGCTCCAACCCCGGGGTCAGGGAATGAACCTGCAGCCCAAGTACGTACTCTTGACTGGAATCGAACCCACAACCTTTTGGTGTGCAGGCTGATGCTCTACCACTGAGCCACACTAGCCGGGGCAAGTGCTATGCTTTTATAGGACTGGCAGAATAGTAGGTTTGTTTACACCAGCATCACCACAAACATATGAGTAAAGTGTTGTGCTATGACCTAACAATACTTAAGACACTGTCACTAGATAGGAACTTTTTAGCTCCATTGTAATCTTATGGGATCACCATCTTATATATGGTCCCTCATTGACAAAAATGTCCTTATGCAGTGCATGACTGTACATTTTTGAACATATACTCAAATAGTCACAGGATCTCAAATATTCTCTTTTGGCTCATATATCTTTGTATGAAGTTTGGGGATATCCCACTGATACCACAAATTTCGTGTGTGTGTGTGTGTGCGCGCGTGTGTGTGTGTTATTTGTCAGTTGACTTCTGGAAAGAGTGTGAATATTTTGCCTGCCAAGTCTTTCTTTTCAAATGTTTAATCCCCTGCAATTCCTGTGAATGAAATTGCTGACATTGGCCAGTATTGCCATATTTTCCATATAATGTTGTTAAAATTCTACTACATGCTATTTTACTTGTTAGGTTGTCCCAGGATAACCAGATTTTATTTCTATTTAGTTTCAAAAATATTTTCACAACTTTTTTGAAGAAGTTTAAAGTGCTTTGGTATATATTTTTGGTTATGTTGTAAATCAAGTCTCACGTTTGGATTTAATTTTAAGAATATATGACAGTTACAGTATAAATATAGTGATTTATTTTTGTTTCAGACTTTTTAGTTCAGCAGCTCCTAAATAAGAACACACATTCTAATTAGTTTTCAAATTTCAATTAGAATGCTCTAATAACTCTTAGCTTCCTGACATTTCACTTGGCAAGATAAATAAATGTAGTAAAATTCCTAGGTAGAGGGCTAGTAAGAGCTAAGTATTAAAGGTAATGGGTTAACTAATGCAACTAAATGTAAATTTATATCCTTTGAGGCTCTAATTATTTGTTAATTATGTGCCAATTGAGTGCTGAAGAATATTTATTGAAGTTGAACAACAAAGATATGTCTATTGCCATATACACTTGTTTGTCAAGAATTATGCCCTCCATAATTGTGTCATTGATTAAATATGAATACCTTTCTCTAGAAATCAGATTTGCATATTCATCCTACCACAAAGAGGCTTTCATTCCAAGTGATATTATATATGCTTTCTCTTTGAGTAAACAGATTCCTGTTGGTTATGAAATAGATCATAGTCCCAATATATTAGCATAAGAAAAAGATGTAACCACATTTCCCAGTTCTTATTCTGCTTTTATATGGACAACTTTACAGATTTATAGATTTGTAGTTTCTTTTATATTTTGTATTAAATTTTTAAAAGAAACACCCCCCTCCAAAACAAAACTAAACTAAACACAACACTGTACTATACTATGTGCAATGTTGCAAATTACTAATTTAAAATCTCTCTTTTTAACATTGGAATGTATTAAGGGAAAATTAAAAATAGATCAAGAAATTTCTACGATTTTGTTGCCAGAACAATCTGTACCTCTTGAAAGAAACCTTGAGATTTTAGTCTGAAGGAGGAAAAACGATGCAGCCACTAAACTTGCACTCATCTGGCTTTCAAGATACCAATCAATGTTCATGTTCATGTTCATGTGGATTCAAGAATGTGTAAACCAGAGTCTTCCCAACTTAAAGAACACAGTCAGAAATGGTGCTTCCTAAGGGCATACAACCTTTCTGGTACAGAACATTTTCCAAGTTGTTGGAAGAAATGCCAACATTGTAAAGGCTGTAAGGTTGATACTGGAAAGGACCCAATAGTGCCACAGCTGTCTTCATTTAGAGGGGTTTCATTACACTACAGTAAAGTTCTAGAGAAAGGCTATCACTTTCTACATGGATTTTTAAAAAATAGTTGGTATATACAGAACATACTACCATGTCTTAGAAAGCTAGAGGCAGTGTAAGAGTTTAAAAATAGATTCTTACTTTTCAATTATTTTCTTCTTTGAAAATGAAACAACCAAGTTATTTCAGGTTCACTATAGACCAGTGGTTCTCAACTTTCCTAATGCTGTGACCCTTTAATACAGTTCCTCATGTCGTGGTGACCCCCAATTTCATTGTTACAAATTGAACATAATTAAAGCATAGTGATTAACCACAAAACAATATGTAATTATATATGTGTTTTCCGATGGTCTTAGGCGACCCCTGTGAAAGGGTCGTTTGACCCCCAAAGGGGTCGCGACCCACAGGTTGAGAACCGCTGCTATAGACAATTCAGATTCCCTTCCTGAGCTCCAACTTTTCCTTCCTAACCTGTAGACATAGATATTCAGGGCAAAAATACACAAATAAACAAAACACACACACACACACACACACACACACACACACCACCACCACCAACACAAACACACACACACACACACAGCAACAAGTCTTTGGTTTGCTTGTTGGATGTTTATCTTGCCAATGTTGTTTTTCTTGTGATTTTTTGGTGTGATCTTCATAGTGTATTTCTCACTCAGGTCTACACCCATACTCAAATGTAAAATTATACTTATTAGAAAGGCTCTTTATTTAGGAAAGAATATTTTAATTACTGGTAAATAACATAGAATTACTTCCTGAATTTGAAAAAAAAGATCCAATAAATATCTTTTATCTAATAAATATCATTTATCTAAAGAAAGGAGAAGTTAAAGGTTTAGAGAGAATAAATGGAGACACTTCTGGAAGAAACAACAAAAATGTAATAAAGTGGGGTTCAAAGGAGATCAAACCTACCAGTTTGAACTATATTCTTAAATAATATCATAGAAACAGATCTATCTTTTTAGAATATCAGAATATTAATTAATTATACACTGTATTAGTTTGTCACTGTGTAACATGTTGCACCCAAATTAGCAGTTTAAAACAGACACATTTTTTTTAATCTCCCAGTTTGTTAGGGTCAGGAATCTGGGTATGGTGTGTATGTGTCCTCTGTCTAAGGGTCTCTCACATGGCTGCAATCAAGATGTTTGCTGTGGCCATAGTCTCATCTGAAGGTTCAACTGGGGAAGGATCCATTTCCCAGCTTCCTCACATGGTTGTTGGCAGAATTCAGCACATGAGGGCTGTTGGATTGAGGGTCTGTGTTCTTTATTGAATTTTGGCCAGAAGTTACCATAGGTTCCTTGCCATATGAACCTTTTCAACAAGACAGTTTGCTTCACAAAAGAATACTAAACAAGAAAGCAATGGAAAGAACCCAGTAAGTTATGTCACAATCTTTTATAGCATAAGCATGGGTGTGATATCCCATCATTTTAGCTATAATTCTTTTAAAAGCACGTCATTAGTTCCAGCCCACACTCAAGGTGGGGTGTTACAGAACGGCACAAATGCCGGAAGGTGGGGATCATTGAGAATCATCTTTGAAAGTTTCTACACTATTAATGTGTATTAATCCCTTAGTTTGAAGACAACTTTTCCTTAGGTAGACTATAAAGACACACAGTCCTGTTGTATCCACCAATATACAAAATTCCTACTCCTTGATGCCTGTTTTCCATACCTATTATGTACACATCAGACAAAAGGAAGGTTGGTGAGTTGTCCAGGTTCCTTTTGGCATGGGTCAAGAAGTGGCAATGCTATGAGAGAGGAGGTCAGACAAATTCCCTCAGTCACGGCAGATACTTGCTGACCCAGAAAATCTATTTCAAAATCTCTCTTCATACAACTTTATGTTTTCTGACTTTTCCTCCTGATTACAAAATTTACATCAACAAAACCACTTTAGTCATCAAGATATATTTGATTCCTCCAAGTAAAATGGTGCATATTCTTCAGGGCCTTTCATACACTCGAATACGAATCATCTGCGCTCCCTACAACTTTCCCAGGGACGTCTTTACATAACTACTTCTATCCCAAAGCTAGTGGTAGGTTAAATGTAAGAATTCAAGAAGTGAAATGGTACCTTTAACCATTCTTTTGGGAAGTATATTTCCCAGAAATAAAGGGTTTGATAATTCTGGAAGTGCTCTCAAGCCTCAATTGTAGTCATGGGCAATGTTTACAAAGCTGGAGTCTAAATCAAGTAGCAACCACTGTGCAGAGCAATCACAGAGGAACAGTGAGGTGGGGAAGCCATGAAGTCGGGAAGCAGAGCTTCAGACAGGAAGATAACCTACCATAAAGTATCTCTAACTTCAACTTGAAAGAACTCTTCACAATATATTGCATAGGAAGGACTGCTCGTCACGTCTGGTAGCTCATAGAAAACAGGATTCATCAAAGAAAATTCAAACCCAAAGAACTCTGTTTCTGTTTTTGTTTTTTTTCTAACAAGAGAAAAGCATATGAATTTCATTGCATTTTTACTTGTACATGGGACCCTTCACAAGAGAATGAAAGCCTGACGGAGTAATCAGAGCTGGAAGCTTTTATACCTTCTAAACAAAGAAATAATAAATATATGAAGAACTGACAAGACAAAGGCAAATCTAAAGAGTTCTTATCTGAACTTAGGACTCATACATTTATTCAGCAAATATTACTTGAGACCATATTGTTGACATACACAAATAAATAATTTATTGCCCTTGCCCGTGGGAGGTCAACCATAATATTTAAGAAAAACCGTAAGATAGTAAAATAGTAGACACATAACACTGAATTGTGTGCAAGGTACTGTTGTATGTGATTTAGACATATCAATTCTTTTTCAACTAGAATGATGAGTATCTCATTTTGGGAGACAGGGATACTAAACCTCAAAGTGTTCAAATAATGTGTCCAAATTCATACAGCTAAAAATTTCCACTGTCAATATTTGAGCCCAGGTGGCCTGGCCCCTGAGGCCATGCTGCTATCTACAGTGATAAAATGTTTCAAGTCCGCACAGTAACTTCAGGACCACACATGATTATTACAATTTTACATATAAATATAATGTATTGGTTTGTATAATTTGGGAGAGACAATGATTTCTTTAGGAATTCACAAAAGAAAGTGATTGGTTTTTGCAGGGAAGTTATGAAACACTGAGCCAGATAGAATTTCCATAGAAAGAGGCCCAGAAGGATTGGGAGAGTGGCATGAGTATAGCAAAAAATAGAAAAGTTGTTTTGTCTTTGGTTTTGGACATGGTGAACAAATCAGACTGGCTAATGTTTCTAAAGAGAAAATTATTGGCAAATAGGGGCTAAAGTAAAGATTTCAGAGGAAATAGTTTGCCAACCTAATGTGGGCAACCTGGAACTATTGAAGATTTCTCACCAGATGAGCCTTATTAATAAGGTGATAATTTATACATATTAATGTCAAAGACAAGAGGATGCCATAGTGAAACAAGCCCTGGAAAAATTTCATATAAACAAAAGGAAAAATTTTATTTTCAAAAGATTAATTTAAATTGTTTTAGTCTTTGGAAAAGGGACACCCCAATCCCAAGCAGAATGACGGAGGAGAAGAAAAGTGGCCCAGATTAGATTTTTAAATGGAAATGGCCCAGATTAGATTTTTAAATGGAAATGATAGGGTGAAGAGTAAACCTTGTACAATTTCTCAAATCTTACTATCTTGTGAAATATATAAAAAATTATGCCCTGTTAAGCCATCGAGCCTTCTGCATTAGGGCTTTTTCTATTCTATACATACTCTGCAGTTGGCAGATTTGGTAAATAGTGTATAGTTGAAACAAGCAGGTAATGATATCAAATAAGTCAGTGTTGTTTCCAGAACAGGTGAAATATCACATTGTATAACTTTGCGGACTGCTTTCTAAAATACTAGTAAGATGGTAATGAGATTAGAACCACTACTACTTCCACTGTATAAATCCAATCTCTTGAAATGCTATTTCCTTGTTATAATAATCCTTTTGGAAAATGATATCTTTAACTGCAGTGATAAAGCACATTTTTATTTTACTTATGACTTAAATCCTATGATATTTCAAAGTTGTTACTTTGGGGATGGTAATACTTTTAAAAAGAACATATCAAAGAACCACACAATTATTAAAACTAGGTAAATTTACAAAACATCTTTATTCATCATTGTTTCTATTGTTTGCATATTTTTCAGCTTGAAAAAAACGTACAAGATGGGTTCATTTCATTTTACCTTAAATCAATTTCATTTTCTACTATCAGAGCAAATTTTTATTTCACAAAGAAGCAGGATAATAACTTTCCCCTTTACTCACCCTTATTTCTCGTCATCTTTTCCTCTCTCTCTTTTCAATCCAACCCTCCCACCCAAAAGAAATTGCTCCAATTGAAATTTCTAAGAAAGTTCTTTTACAAAAAACACTCCTGGAAATTGCTACAAAAGAATTTCACCCTATTACTCACTCTCTTCTTGGCACTTCATTAACATAGGTATTAAATCAGTCCCCATTGGAAACTTGTATTGTGCATGAATTATTCTGCATGAATGGCCTATTCTAAATCACAAGTCTTTTTTTTCAATTTCATTAAAGCTATATAGTTATATTGTTATTTAATAAGGCAGTTTTACATTCATTTCCAAGTCTTGATAAGGCGCCTAAAGACATTTTGAATATGTCCTAAATGATTAGGCTAAAGATATTATTTTTTTGGTATTGTCCTTTTAAAACTCAGATAAAAATTTGGCCACCAGTAACGCACCAATTGTCTCCACTTTGTTCTGCTTCCATATTTCTTTTATAATTGATGACACAGGTGTGTTCTCTTTCATAAAATACATCATGACATCCAAAATAAATTGAATAAAACCAAATTTTATTATGACCATCCAAGTACATTAGCAATTAAAGTGTTGGCTTCATAATTTAGGTTTACTAATCACTGTATATGCTGCTTAATGCAGAAAATACACAGTTCTGAGGATGTGAGTTTTGTCAATTCAGGTACATTTGGAAAAAATGCTAAATATGTTCAATATTTGATTAGCTCGATAGTGGTTTGAAATCTTTCTGACTTGGTATCTGGAAATGTCTAAGCCAGTTGCATCAGGCTAGAGCAATTAACTGGTAATTTGGAGCATTTAACTGGAAGATTGGATTGTGAGGAGGTCTCTTAGCCATGATGCTCACAGGAAATAGATTTTGCATGTAATCTGGCTCAACAAAATGGCTCATGAAACAGTTTCACAGCAAGACAGTATCAGAAGCCAATGAGCCCTTGTGAAAATGCTTGTTGGAAAAAAATTTGATCTAGTCTAAGCCAACTTTAAAACAATTGCCGAATTAACTAGATTCCTTTATTTTTGCATTAAGAAGCATTGTCTTAATATGGAGAAACAAAGTCCAAAAGTTGATGGGGGGTATTTAAAAACTTTACTTATGAGCAAGTTATAACCTACCACAGTAACTTGTAACTTTAAATATACTTCCCAAATTCCTGTTCTTGTTCTGCTTGATTGCTGTGTCATGCTGAACTTGGTTTCAGTCTTTCTTCATTCAGAACAGATGATTCTGTCCTCTTCTCAACATCAAAGCAGAAGGTAGTTTTAGTTGGTGTGCTCCAACTTTTATCAAAGTCTCTGAGAACTACTATGGAAGCAAATTTATTTAAAGAATATGTACTTCATCTCCATTTCTAGAAACTCTAAATCCTGTCATTTGAGAAAATCAAACGGATACCATTGCTCCAGAGAATGGCAGTTTTCGCACTAATTTTATACATCAGAATCAAAGAAGGAGGTTACATAAAATCCACTGGTGGTAGATTAGGAAAGCAGGAGAGAGCAAAGTGGGAGGAGGAGGGGGACTCTCTGAGATTGGATAAAAGGTAAAATGAGTAGACACACTTCTTTTACATTGAAGGGTATAGGATAGTTAACAGTCAACAAATAACATGATAACAATGAAGAATTTTGAGGTCTCTGCTCTGATACAGTAATTGTGCCCTGAGGGGGTCTAGAAAAGGGGGATTCCTCTGACATCAGAAAGTATGTTATAGACACAAAAAGACAATAGACAGGCTCAGTTAAGGTAAAGATTGACCTTAGTCAGGGAAGATACCAGCCTAGGACGTGAGTACCTGCCATGGCTTACTTTTAGTTAGAAAGTGTTGATTTCATACTGTTCTATGTGGTTACTTTCAGGTCTCCGAGTTTGTAAGGCCGCCATGCAGGTCTCTCCTGGGCTTGTCAGGTGTAGCAGTCAGTAGGAGCAGACCAAGGACAGTGGGCCAGGTACAGAAGGTCATCAGGCTGGAAAGCCTCAGGTGCCTAGCAACGGACAATCAGTTGTAGCAGGTTGACTTTTCCTTCCCTAGCATATCCCTGGCATGAGCTTTGGACCTCTTGACCTTTCCTCCCTAGAGATAACATCTAGGCCTCAGTTGTAGTCCAGCTCCAGGCCCAGAAAAGCAACAAAACCAGCCACTACTGATGTCAGGACCAGCTGCATGGAATAATGACCCCCTGCCCTGGTGCCGGCCAATCAATCAGCGGAGACCGCAACCCTGAATGGATACTGAATATTCTATTAAGATCTTTCCCTGGGACCTCCCCTAAAATCTCCACCCTTAAAACCCTTAGGATGGAGGACCCATGGGCTCTTCCTCCAGGGAGTGTGCCCCTGCCTTTCCCAGTCCCTTCCCCCACCCTCCCCGGGCACATTACCATTAGCTTCCTCACTCCCAAGCTCCAAGCATCCTTTCTTTACCTCTAGGTTCTAGAGTCTAGAACTTGTTTGCTAAGCCAATTTCTCCTAGGAATTACTTTTTCTACCTCTGTAATTTACCCAGTGAATGTTCTCTTACAGTTTGGGTCTGGACTTTGAATTCTTTCCTAGCCAGAACCCAAGTACTGAGGTTGCTGAACCTAGGTTTGGTCTGACCCCATAGGTCAGACACCTGGTAGCATTCCCTCCACCTACCACAGATCCAACAATATGAATGATTCTCAGAATCATTTTGTTAAGGTGGGAAAAACTAATACACAAGAGGCTACATTATATATATTTCCATTACGACATTCTGGAAAAGGCAGGACAATAAGGAGAGAAATCCAATCAGTGGTTGCCAAGGGCTGGGGAGATGAGAGCAGTTGACTACATAGGAGCATGATGGAGTCTTGGGCTGATGGAAATATTTTGAAACGTGGTTTTTACTTTAAGGTTATAGGACTTGATATGCTTGTCAAACCATCAAATTAAACACCTAATAGGAGTAAATTTATGAATGTGTATTATAGCTCAATAACGCTTACTTTAAAAATTAGGAATGGTCGTGAAATAGAAGGAAAACCAACAAAATACGGTGTCATGAAAGTCAAGCAAAGAAAGTTTTCCAAAAAAAAAAAAAGAGGCCTCCATCAACTGTTCCATATGCTACTCAAGGGTCAAGTAAGAGAAAAGGAGAGGAGTGACCTTGGGGTTTGAAAGCCGAGGGTAAGAGGGTCATTGGAAGAGCAGGCTGAAGAGAGCAACGGGGATGGACTCCCCACTGGAGCAACCTGAGAAGAGAATGTGAGGTGAAGGAGCTATTCCGTGGAGGCTGTAAAATGAGGCATGAATTAGAGGAGGAAGTAAGTTGATGAAATAAGTGCTTCTTTTTTTTTTCAAAAACAAGATATGCTACAGCATAAGTGTACACCGATGCAAATATATATATATATATGAGATAATATGCAAATTAGGCCGGGACTCTGTAAAGGGTCACAACCAGACAGGAGGAGGTTGTGAGCACAGGTGAGGTTGTGAGCACAGGTGAGGCCTGGAGCGGAGACAGAGACAGAGGCAGGGGCGCCTGCCTGAGCCGGCACGGCGGCTTGGGCAGTCCCGGAGTGGACACAGGCAGGGGGGCCAGGGGACGCTGTGAGTCAGGCGTGGATCCTGGCCCCCCGTGGGGTGCCTCCTTGCACAGCGGGAGGCGGGGAGCCTCCTCACGCGATCTCAATCATTTCAATCACGCGCTGGGTCTCTAGTTTATTATAAAGGGAAAAAAATGGTGCTGCAAAAAAAGAGGGATGGGGATAGCTACATAGAAAATGCTGATAAATGTAAGAAGTATGGGATTCTCAGCGTAAGAGAGGAACTTGTCTGAGGAGCTCTCTATCCTTGGTACCAAAATGGATTCACACTTGACTATCTATAATTACATAATTGTACCTTGCTTATTTGTGAACATACCTTTAAGGCCAAACCAGAATAGATGCCATCTGAAGAAAGCAAAGGAATAGATGTTTTTCAGGCAACCGAACTGAGCAGATTGTTCACACTTGGGCAAGGCATTAAGCACTATGATTTTTGTTAAGAGTAGTAGGAAATAAAATGTTTCTGGTTTCAGACTTCTTTTCTCACAATAAGAAGCAAGCAAGTTAATCTGGGGAGACAGAGTTTTTCTTCACATTAAATTCATGCAGTATCAACTTAGCCTGTGAGGAGCAGCCTCTGAACAAGTTCTACAACTGCAGTTTTTTTAAAAAGCTATGAAGTGCTCACCTCAGCCACATAGGAAGGCAGAGAGGGAGCATGGATGCATAAGCCAGGAAAAGAGTTTCTAGGAAGAACTGAAAGGAATGCATAGTTAACCTTTGGCTGGGAGGGAGATTATAAAAAACTAGAGGCCGGGTGCATGAAATTCGTGCACTTGGGGGGGGGCTGCCATCAGCCCAGATTTTGAGAGGGTGTAGGCTAGACTGGGGGACTCCACTGGTGCATTATCAGGGCTAGGGAGGAATGTGGGAGGGCTCCAGGATGTGTCCAGCACATCTCGCTCAGTCTGATCGGCCGGTCCCCAGCAGCAAGCTAACCTACCGGTCGGAGCATCTGCCCCCTGGTGATCAGTGCACTTTATAGCAAGCAGTTGAGCAGCCTTAGCATATCATTAGCATATTATGCTTTGATTGGTTGAATGGATGACTGGACACTTAGCATATTAGGCTTTTATTATATAGGATACTATTAGAATGAAGGAAAGGTAAGAGTCAAGAGAAAGATACAAATGACCCTACAGTATGGAATTCCTTCACACATTACCCACCAGAACACCTACTCCAAGTATCAAACTTTTATTGCTTTCGTTTTACTCTAAGTTTTTTGTTTGGTTTTTGTTTTTTGGGGTTTTTTACTAGACTACAACCTCCATAAGGGATCAACCTTGGTTACTAATATACTTCAATTTACACATATGGCTCTAAATTATATCAACTTTCAATTATCTATAGAATAATTGTTTCAAAACACTGCAAGGGGGGCAGAGTGGGTGTGAAGAGAAAAAAACGTGCATTTCATATTAGACTGAGTTTATCTAACTGCCTAGCACCAACATTATTAAATACCTCCTACAGAATACATGTGTAAATCAACAATTAAATTACTGGTTAATTGGTTGATTCCAAAAGGGAGGAAAAGTAGTTCTGGCTGTACAAATGGTATAAGGAAAAGCCAGATGTAACCACCAGAACAGAGAGATAATAATTTTATTTCCTTTTACCCCTTTGTGGCATTTAAAAACATGTATCCTATACCTAACATTAATTTTATTCCAAAACCATATATTCCCCAAGTTGAGAAATGGGTCCTTTTATAATACAGTGCAAATAATTATTCAGAATATACTTGCTCCACATCTCTTTGATTTTCTGACTTGTGGTATTAGAGAGTCTGAAGGATGTGTTCCTGTTCAAGAGATGATTATCAGCAATTATGAGTCTTAGGTCTCTGTGGTGGTTACCCTTGGGTACACAGACAATTACATTTCACCTTCTCTTATCACAGTGGTTCACTTTTTTCTTCCTCTGTGACTTTATATCTTTTTTCAATATAGTGTCTTTTGTACTCCTAACATTTTTCTGATTCAACACAATGCTGGTTTATTCTATCCTTTTTTTTTTCTCCAAGCTCCATGTGCCTGAATTTTTGTAATAGACAGTAAATGTGGAATTCTTTTCATTAGAAGTAATCTTTTGTTTTTTCAAAGCAATCTTTGAAAGCTGCTGATTTGTGATGAATGTTCCAAAAAGATTTAAACTTCTGAAAGGTCCTGCACGCTGCTCTGGCAGAGGCCCTTGGATTTGTGTGGTGTAAGGTACACAAAACAGGAGGGCACCTTTCTTCGTTGTTACAGAAAAACCAAAATAGTAGCAGGTGTGACAACTGACATAGATTGACAAAGGTGTACAATCTAGCAAAACATATGAAAACAAAGCCCATCTAAATGTTTCAATATTGCACAATTCCATATCAGTCATGTCACTTCATGAGATAAGCTTTGAGGAGCAGATCCAAATCAGCAAGCAAATCAGAAAAATATTTATTCTACATCTAATTCCATTGTTAAAAAAGAAACATGGCCCAGGCATAATAGGAACAGAGAAATGTGGAAAGCACCAATTCAGGAAATGGTATTTGACTTAATCTAGGAGCAAGAGATGCTGTCTACAATTAGTCTTCTTTTGAGAAATACAGGTATTTCCACAGAAGATGTTCTTTGAAACCACAAATTCTTTGCTACATTTTTGTTATGATTTCATCACGATGGAAAGATGATGGTCCCTCTCTTGTTGATGAGAGTACATTTATTAACCTCTGCCCTCATCACTCAGAGCTCTGTCACGTTCTGTCTGCCTCACCATCATCAGGTTCCACTCCTTGCATTCCTATCACCCTCAAGCAAGCAAATCAATTGCCACCCCCAGCAAAATCCACCAAACCTCTGGTTTTACCACTTGCAAACAAATGAACAAAACTTCCTTTCCTGAGACCATAAGATATTTCACTTATGAAAGTCCGATTTGCAGCCAGAACCAACTCATGTATTATATGCTACGTTATCCTGCCATTTCTTCAACTCTTACAAACTGTTTTGTGTGAAGAAAGCCCACAAGGATGGTAGCGTTCCACAGGAGTAGCCCTGCCCCTAGGTTGTTGTTGGAAGTGTTGCTTTCTAGTTCTCATTTGGCAACTTACAGAACTGCTTGGGGCATATCGCTTAATCTGCCTGGGCCTCATTTTTTCCCCAACGGGATGTGCTAAATTATTTCTAAGTTTCCTTCCAGCTCCAGGACTTAATTATTTCATTCTGACAGTGTTGAATGTTCTCTAGAGTTTTCCCTTCATCAGAATTTTCAGAATGAATGACTTGTTGATAAAAGCTCGTTGAGAGTTTTGGCCTTCTGAGTGTTCAGCATAACATTAGTCTACTTTCCTCATAAGTCTCATAAATCCCCGATAACACTTAACTATTGAAGAAGCCCTGATGACAGTTGGTTAGCTCAATGCAAGATAAAAAGCAATGCTCTGGTTAAAGGGGTCCTTTTACTTCAATAGAAAAACTGGCAAATTCTAACCCCTTAGCAGTGAGGCAATGCAGAAGTTTTTGAAATACTCTAAAGCCCACAGTCTATAACCCCCGCAAAAGACGCATGGATTCTATGGCAAGAATCAGCAGGCTGGAATGGTGATATGATCCAAGAATCGATGAACCACACGCATGAGGTTTAACACTTGGGGAAATGTCATCAACACTGTGGGAGAGACAGTGAATCATCTATGTGCCTAGGCAAAGTTTCAAAAAAGAGTCTGAAAGTGCAGAACAGATGGTGAGATGACAAGCCAAAGCCATCTGACTTTTTTTCAACATCTCTAAGACAGCAGCTTTTGTCATGTTGTGAGTGACAAGAGCAACTATTAAGTATTTATTGAGGATTTTTTTTTACACTCTCATCATGGCACTGAATACCGGACAATGTAAAAATAAATAAGTAAAGGCGTGTAAATACATATTCTTGTCCAGCAGGAGCCTGCAATCTAATTGGGGAGACAGAGCGTAAGGCCCTTTCTTTTCTGTTCAGAACAGGAGAAAAACGGGATTGTTAGGTAAGAATGACAGAAGATAATTACTCAACAGCTTACTTTACTTCAATATTTTGTTTTAAGGAGAGGCAAGTTCAACCTGAGTAAGAATGCTTAGGAATGAAATAAAACCAAGATAGTTATGTAAAGAGACTGTAAGAAGTTAACTGTTTGCTTTAAATGAACTCAGGTATCTGGAAGAATTATATCCCAATATACTCCAATATTCTCTGATGAGATAAGAAATCACTGACAATAATTTTACGAATACATGGGGAATAAAAGAAGGGCATTAAAAATAGAAAAATATTCCTTAAATTTAAAAAAGGAATGCAAGATTGCATCCAGATATTTGTCAACAAAATTAAATAAAAATATTTATAAATTCGAACAAACTGTTAATCAGATGACTTGTGATCACTTAGGACAATTAATCACCAGAGACAATTAAAGTCAGCACAAGCAGGATATATTTATATGAGATATTAAGACCTCAGTAAGAGTGTAACATAGAAAACTCTAAGCCAGAAATGCACCTTAGTAAAAAAAAAAATTCTGTAGAACATTCTTATCACTTTTATTCCTATCTTGAGTACCTGAATCTTGGTTGTAATAACTAGGTAGTGCTACTAACAAAAATATGTTTTTGAATATCATGTTCTTAATAAGAACTGTATATATTTTGCACACATTACAGAACAAAACGTAAGGCCTACAGTGTTGGTCAGATCCACCTGCAGTCTCCATTCCTCCTGACTGAGCCGAGTGCCTCAATGACGTTCTGTTGAGCCACATCTGTGTGTCTCACAAGACTTCTTCCAAGTTGAACTCACCGAGATGTCATGTCTTAGTTTTAGTACCATGAGCACTTGATTTTAAAATTTTACAAATATGTTTCTCATCCTTTAGAACTGCGTATTTATCAGTGGATTTCTGTCAGAAATGTTGCTTATCTGCAATATGCTCTGAGAAAT
This sequence comes from Myotis lucifugus, assembly GCF_000147115.1. Lineage (NCBI taxonomy): Eukaryota > Metazoa > Chordata > Mammalia > Chiroptera > Vespertilionidae > Myotis > Myotis lucifugus. The sequence goes on along the minus strand of NW_005871065.1, from coordinate 13,024,475 downwards.
GCTGACTGCTGTCTTTAGCAAATAATGGGAATCACTGTCAGGGGGTAGTAACCTGTCTCTCTATCTAACCTGAGGTTAGTATCTGTCCTTCACATCCTCTGTATTATCTTTGCCACTATCTGCTGTTGCAGGATGTGCTGGTAATGGAGGAGGTGGTTCTAAAAGCTTTTTGGCAGAAATGATTACATTATATTTGGAGATAGAGCTGAAAAGTGGTTCCCAATTGCACAACACCAATGCTATTCCTGTGTAACTCTATTAAACATTGCCTAGGGAATGTGGTTTATCACATTTGCAAAAGATGGGAAATGAGAAGGGGCAACCATGATATAGGATGACATAAGCAAGGTTAAGAATTATCCCTAAGTTTGGAAATAGGGCTCACTTAAAGATATTATTTGATTCCACAGAAACTTAACTACTAATAGCTTACTGTTCCTTTAAAAAGTTTCATTATTTTCAAGTGTGAATGAGAACATATTTTACTATAGTTTGGTAAAATTGGCTGTACAAGAAACATGTGGACTATCTAGCTTTGCAAAAGTTTGAGTGATAAAGATATAGGGTTTCGATCGATCCCAAGTTTAACATGAATACAAATGGCTATTAAATATTGAATAGAAACTGAGGTCCTGAAAAAATAAGTACAGTGTCTTTTGAGGAATGAGAAATCCCATATCACTCCACACTTTTCAGATCTCACTTGGTGTATTGTGTTTCATTTTACATGGCATATTTTAAGGAAAGTGTTGTCAGTCTGGATCTCTTGCTTATAACCTAATTTGTTCCTGGTTACAGGTCAAACTGTACTAAGAGGTGGGAGGTGTGCATGGGATGGAGAGATGAGGATAACACCTATGAGTTAGCAATTCCTGCAGCTTCTTCTGATTTCTGAAATCTTTTACATCAGCTGGTGTCCCTTCTTAAGTGATCACAACATCCTTTATTTATATTGAAAACTGCTTTTGGGGGTCTTCATTCCTTCATACCTGTGTTTTAGTGTTATGAAAGAAACTATGCTTTTGCCAAAATTATTGCCCATTTCAGAAGAGTATGAATTTGTCATTTCTGGCAATGAAAAGTCTTCCATCTTCATGTATCAGAGCACTTACTCATGTCATTCTTGATTGCATGGGACCAGTGCTAATAAATTCAGGTACTAGTCACAGTTGTAATAAGAATTTAAAATGACTCTGTGGGAATATATATTTCTGATATGAAAGACTCTATGGGAGTCCCCAGTCAAGATGTAAGAGTTGCCTGTTCTACCAAATGAAGGTCACCTCTCTTTGTAAATGAAGGCAACCAAGATTATAAAGGCTAGCAATCAACATCTAAGAAAATGGAAAGAACTATGGATGTGTAGCCTGAATAAGAGTGAGGGATGCATATAGCTACATTTATATACAAGTTGACCCTCCAGGAACATGGGTTTGAATTATGTGGGTCCTCTTATACATGGGTTTTTTTCAACAAAAACTTTGGAAATTTTTTGGAGATTCTCTCACTACTGTGAAGCAATTATACTAGGCTACCATAAAGTAATCATATTGTTGCTTCTTTGTTATACCATTGTCATCTTTTAAATTTTGATGTTTAGTGTTCGTAATGCATATAACATCTACAATGTTTTATATAATATAAGACAAATTTGTGTAGGTAACTGACAGAGAATTCATCTTGTAAACAGATGATATAAACTTACAATATTGATAAATACAATGTAGTACTGTAAATTTATTCTCTCTTCCTTATGGTTTTCTTAATAACATTTTATTGTCTTTAGCTTACCTTATTATAAGAATGCACTATATAATAAATATGACATAGAAAATATGAGTTAATTAACTGTTTGTATTAATAATAAGGCTTCCGGTCAACAGTAGGCAATTAGAAATTAAGTTTTAGGGGAATCAAAAGTTATATGTGGAATTTAGATTGCTCAGGGATCAGTGTCCCTAACGCTCACATTGTTCAAGAATTTGATGTGAAAAGGATGAGGAATTAAAAGTACAAACTAGTATTACAAAATAGTCATGAAAATGTAAAGTACAGCAGAGGGAATGTAGTCAATAATCTATATATATAAAAGCCCAGCGACCAAATGGCAGAACAACCAGAACGACCGGTCGACCAGTTGGTATGATGCGCACTGACCACCAGGAGCTGCCCCCTGGTGATCAGTGTGCTCCCACAGTGGGAGTGCTGCTCAGCTGACCAGGATGAGCAGTGGTCCCACAGCGAGCTGATGCCCACAGGCCACGCCCCCCCACCAGTTCATGAATCCATGCACCAGGCCTCTAGTATTGTAATAACTATGTATGGTGCCAGTTGGGTACTAGAAATATCAGGGAACACTTTGTGAAGTATATGATTGTCTAATCACTATACTCTACACCTGAAACTAATACAAAATAATATTGAATGTAAATTGCAATTGAAAATTAAAATTAAAACAATGGCTAAGTTAGTTGGAAACTTTTTTATTAAAGCATCTTAAATGACATTAATACTTCACATTGATTACTTTGTGTTAATGTTTTATCTCATTTTAAAAACAGACATTTAAAAGGTTATGAGGCCATTGTATTAAATTTGAGTATAAAAGAATTAACTCTGGAATATGTCAAATATAATGTCATAGCTTAAATTGAGCAGGGCACTGTTCAGGATTAATTTCTGTGCAATTATAAGAGATAGAGAAAGATAGGTGCATTATACAAAGTGTGTAATAAGGAAACCATTCACAACCTACAGGAGCTTATAATCATGAAACAAAGTTAAAAAATTCCCAGAGTCCTAATAAGTGCAAGTAAAAAGGGATTTTTAATACTCTTAAAAATCATTAAATAAATATGCCAAGTATTGAAGTGGATTAATAAAAGGAGATAGTCAAATAGAATTGGCTATGATCTGTCCAAGTAAGAGACAATTCTGTGGCAACATCTTACTTCCTGGATGGACTGACTTTTCTCTAATATACTCATATAATTGTCAATGCATAAAAAATCCAGCAATAAGCTGCATTTTGTTTATTATTAACACATGTTATTGAAATATGACATATACAGCACATAGTAAAGTATGCATATAGAAATGGGCTCAGATCATGTGTGCCCAGTTCAATGAATTATCACAAAATTAACCCACCCATGTAACTACCCCCAAAGTCAAGAAATAGAACATCACTGGTACTCCAGAAGCTTCCTTGTGATTCTCATTGCCTCACTAAAGAGAACCTATCCTGATTTCTAACACCACATATTAGTTTTACCTGTGTTCAAACATTTACCAAAGGGAATCTTGCAGTTTAAATTCTTTTATGTCTATTGCTACCCATCCCTCATTGTTTGTGAAGTTTCACCCATGTTGCATTATGTAAAAGGAATTGGTTAATTTTCACTGCTGTATGGTATCTTCTTGTGTGAATAAACCATAACTTATTTTTCCATTCTTCTGTTAATGGGAATTTGAGAAGTTTGCAATTTGGAACTAATTATGGATATTCTTATACATTTTTGTGTGTACATATGTATGAATTTCTGATGAGGATAGAATTAAGAGAAGAACTGATAGGTTAAAGAATATGTGTGGTTTCACATTTAGTAGCTACTGCCTAACAGTTTAAGAAAGTCCCAGTTGGTTCTATGCCCTTAATAACACTTGTTATTATCAGTCTTTATAATTTTAGTCATACTAATGGATATACAGTGATGTCTTATTGTATTTTAATTTGCATTTCCTAGATGACTAGCAAGGTTAAACACCTTTTTATATTTTCTCACCTTTTTATATTTTCTCTTTCTCAGAGAAAGGGAGAGAGAGAGAGAGAGGGAGAGAGAGAGAGAGAGAGAGAGATGAAAGAGAAACATCAACCCATTGCCTCTCATATGCACCCCAACTGGGGACCTAACCTGCAACCTAGGTATGTGCCCTGATTGGAAAGTCAACCTTGACCTTTCAATGTACCAGATAATGCTCCAACCAACTGAGTCACAGCGGCCAGGGCACCTTTTTATATCTTTAATGGTTCTTTGGGTATCTTCATTTCATAAGTGCCTCTATAAGTTTCTGGTACATTTTATAATTGTATTGATTGTTGTTGTATGGGTTTTTTGAGATGTAAAAGCTTTATATATTTTGGGAACAAGTCTCCTGATGGTTTATGTGTTGCAAATATCTTTGAGCATTTTTCATCATGCCATTTCTTCTTCACTATATCTTTGATAAATATAACATCTTAGTAGTAAAGCCATATATTTATCAATGCTTTCCATTATGGCCAGTTGACTTCTGTGCCCTGTTTGAGACATATTTAACAATCTTCTAATTTTGAAATATTCTCCTATATTAACTCTTAGAAATTTCATTGCTATACTTTTAATATTTAGGGCAAAAATCCACCTTAAATGAGTTTTATCTCATGCCAAGTTTGTTTTTCTATGTGTTTCCCTGTTGACCTGGCACAATCTATTCAAAGACTATCAATTTCTCACTCCTCTGTAGTGGTCTGTCAGCATAACTCAGATAACCTCATATTTGTGTATATCACTAGACTATTTTGTTACATTGGTCTCTGCCTTTCACTGTACCATCATTATATCATTTTAATTAAGGTAGCTTCAGAATGTCTTGAAAGACAGTAGAGTAACTATTTTTATTTAGTTCCCCTTCTTTAAGATTTTCTCAGCCATTGTTGGATGATTGTTTGATAGCAAATACTCTGATGGTGGCATAAACTTTTATGGATACCAAAGAATCTTCTTATCTTAATAATATACATCAATTACTAGAGTAGAATGAGGTTCATTAAATAATCAAGTCAAATTCTTTTTTTCAATTTAAGTAAAAAGAGTAAATGCATATAATTTATTTGTGGTTGTTTCTAATCCTATATAATAAAAGGCTAATATGCAAATTGACCAAATGGCAGAATGACCAGTCGCTATGATGTGCACTGACCAGCAGCGGGTAGCCGCTCAATGAAGGAGCTGCCCCTTGGAGGTCAGTGTGCTCCCACAGGGGGAGCGCTGCTCAGCCAGAAGCTTGGCTCATGGCTGGTGAGCCCAGCGGCGGTAGCAGGAGCCTCTCCCACCTTTGTGGCAGCACTAAGGATGTCTGACTGCCTAAGCCATCAGTCAGACATCCCCAAGGGTTCTTGGACTGTGAGAGGGCACAGGCTTGGCTGAGGGACTGCCACCCCCTTCCCCTGAGTCCATGCTTTCATGCACCAGGCCTCTAGTCTACACTAATAAAAGAGAAACATGGTAATTAGCGTATGATCGCTACCCTTCCCATTGGCTAATCAGCATATCCTTATGCAAATTAACTGTCAGCCAAGATGGTGGCCGGCAGCCATGCACTGAAGCGTACAGGGAGGCTTGCTTGCTCCAGTAATGGTGGACTCCAACATCTCCCGCCTGACTTGCTGGCCTCTCAGCTGCAACTCTCAGCAACTATGTTGCAAATATAGAAGCTAAACAAAACCCTAGAAACCGGCTTTCAGTCAGCCGGGCTTCAGCCAGCTGGACCGCAACATTGTATCAAATACAGAAGGTAAAGGCTAGAAACCTGCTTTCAGCAGCGAGGCCTCAGAGCTAAAGCTGGCCCAGAATAGAAAAAGAAAAAAGAAAAAAGAAAAAAAGGAGCAGTTGGGAACTTCAGTCACCCGCCAGCCTGAAAACAGCCCTCAGCCCTTCAGCCAGACTGGCCAGGCACCCCAGTGGGGACCCCCACCCTGATCCAGGACACACTTCAGGGCAAACCAGCCGGCCCCCACCCATGCACCAGGCCTCTATTATATATAGTAAAAGGGTAATATGCCTCCCGGCACCGGGATCAGCATGACAGGGGGCAGTGCCCAAACCCCCTGATCACCCTGCAGCTCTGTGTGTGACAGGGGGCCAGGGGGCGGGGCCATAACCTCCCTGTCTGCCCTGCTCTGTTCGTGACAGGGAAAGGCGCCCCAACCCCCTGATCAGCCCTGCTCTGTGCCTGATAGGGGGGAGCTCCCCAACCCCCTGATTGCCCTGCAGCTCTGTGTTTGACAGGGTGTGGCACCCCAACCCCCTGATCGGCCCTGCTCTGTGTGTGACAGGGTGCGGTGCCCCAACCCCCCTCCCCCACGGGCCCTGCTCTGTGTGTGACAGGGTAGAGCCATAACCTCTCCATCGGCCCTGCCCTGAGTGTGACAGTGGCAGTACCCCAACCCCCTGATCGGCCCTGCTCTGTGGGTGATAGAGGGTGGCACCCCCACCCCCCTCCACGGGCCTTGCTCTGTTTGTGACAGGGTAGAGACATAACCTCCCCATTGGCCCTGCCCTGAGTGTGACAGGGTGCAGCGCTCCAACCCCCTGATCCGCCCTGCTCTGTGTGTGACAGGGGGCGGTGCCCCAACTCCCCTATCGGCCCTACTCTGTGAGTGACAGGGGGGAGCTCCTCAACCCCCTGATTGGCACTGCTCTGTGCATGACAGAGGGGAGCTCCTCAACCCCCTGATGGGCCCTGCTCTGTGCGTGACAGGGGGGAGCTCCCCAACCCCCTGATCGACCCTACTCTGTGTGTGACAGGGTACGGAGCCCCAACCCCCCGATGGGCCCTGTTCTGTGAGTGACAGGGGGCAGTGCCCCAACCCCCTGATCGGATCTGCTCTGTGAGTGACAGGGGGCAGCGCCCCAACCCCCTGATCGGCCCTGCTCTGTGCGGGACAGGGGGTGGCGCCGAACCTCCCCATCGACCTGCCTTGAGTGTGACAGGGGGCGGTGACCCAACCCCCCAATCGGCCCTACCCTGAGCGTGACTGAGGGTGGCATCGCAACCTCCTGATCCGCCCTGCTCTGTGCATGACAGGGGGTGGTGCCCCAATTCCCCAATCGGCCCTGCTCTGAGCCTGACCAGGGGCTGCACCTAGGGATTGGGCGTGCCCTCTGCCACCCGGGAGCAGGCCTAAGCCAGCAGGTCGTTATCTCCCGAGGGTCCCAGACTGCGAGAGGGCACAGGCCGGGCTGGGGGACCCCGCTCCCCGCCCCCCCGAGTGCACAAATTTTTGTGCACCAGGCCTCTAGTATAATATAATAAAGGAATAGAAAAAAAAAACTAAAGACAGAAATCTTTCCATACTGGAATAAGATATTTTTCTCACCAGTAATAATCAGAAACAACTGTATTAAGGCTCATCTCCTATCAATAATATAGACTATCTTGTTCATTATCTCAATTGAGAGATGCCAGAAAACAGATTGTAGAAAACAGCAGTGGGAGGGACCCTTTAATTATTTGTTAGCTCAATTTTCAAGTACATTTAATCTTCCTTAATTACCTAATGTAGACTGGCAGGGAAGGAAACTTTAATTTAGAAATCAGGAATTGGTTCATTCTTTCTGTTGATTTTCTGCTATTAACATAGAAAACAAATGACATGTGTTAACTTGTGGCAATATTTTCTATTATACTTTATTTGTAGGCATAGAATCATTTAATTTCTCTCTTTGGTCAATAGTCAAACAGGGAGCTTTTACTTTTGTTGAACAAAAGGATAGAAAATGTTGATAAGAAAGCAACCAATTTATATAGGTGGGTAGTTTCTTCAGTGCCTCCTATTGGTTAGGAATTCAAAACTAAAAGATTGGTCAGAACAGCATTGCTGCTGCTTGGGGAGGGGAAGATCATGATGTCAAATGAACATCTGTTTATCTTGATGAATTCTCCATGTGAAATTCAGAAATTATTTCAACATCCTGATTGTAGTATGGTTGGTAGTATTGTTTTATTAATTGATTTGAAATTAATTAATTTCTACTTATTTCTCCAAATTTCTACTTCTCTGCCACTGTGGGATGTGCCCTGTTGATTCTATAGCATGAAAAACCACATATTTTTTCATTTTTTTAAAATCTTATTCTACAAGTTTGGATAAGAAAAGGTGCATTTCAGAAAGACAAATGCACATGCTTGAGCACAGATGCTCAGCTTGAGATTCATTGCCAAGTCGTTGGGGCGAATGCTTGCAGGGCAACCTACTGAAGACAGAGATGGTTTTGTGCCCTCTCTGATTGACAAAACACTTGTTAGAGATGACGATATGAATGTCCTATTTTCATATGGCACATGAATAAAATAAAAAATGTCCCAGAATTGAATAAACTGGTGATCCTGCCGTGGGGTATGAAGGTCATTCTTTCATGAATACAGAAGTCTCCCACATTTGAATATCAACTTGCAAATGCATTATGTAACATATTACTGTATGTTTATACTTTATACATTTTAATGAAATATTAAACAGGCTTATTTTGAGTTCATAATATAAATTGCAGTAGAGGTCATGACAGTAAAATGAATGCAATTGTTCTCTGGAACAGTTTTTTTCAAGTCCTACACTTCTTTAATAACCTAGGAATAATGAAAATAATACAATTATAAAAATTCCTATCATCATGTATTTCCTTCCCATTCTTTCCCTTTTGCTCCCCCCCACCTTTAGTATCAAGAAATACAGTTCTTTAAATATCTGAACATCCCTCTAATCTGCCTTGTCATTCATAAGGTCACAAGGTCAAAGGCAAATTGGCTACAAAAGATTCTGCTAAAGTGAAAAGATGTCCTATAATCTGGATGTCTATTGCCTGCCCCTCCCCATTTCTTCATTAAAGAGTTCCGCTGCACAGTAGGCATAAAATTAATGGACAGTGTACATAACATTTGCAGTAAATTGCCAGATAAAAAAGCTCTTTCAATTGTGTGATTCTGAGATTGAAGAAACAAAACTATAAACTTTATTCTTTGCTTGTATTGCTGCCAGCATATTGTCTAAAACATCTGCTCGGCTAATATGTCATATGCAATAGCCTGTGCAGGTTAGGCCAGTACATAATAGAAGTAAATGTATTTTTAAATGCCAGATTTTAAAAGAAGACAGGCCCGCTTGGTATCTCATTATAAGTGAAATGACTTTTCATGTCATCCCATCAGTAGTCATGCAGCTTTGGGAAGAGTTTCAAAGGTCAACATCCATAACTCTTTATTATTTACTCATTCACTATTTTCTCATGAGAGAAATGCAGGAAAACTATTTTCTAAGTGGACTTATATTTCATCTAACAAATGAAAAAATTGTTGCTTTGAATTTCTGTATATGCCAACCATCTCTTTGATTTGATATATATTTTTTAACAGAGGAACAAACATCACAGGGAAAAACAATTTTAAACTCGTTTTCCTTCCCTATATCCAAAATGCATGATTGCAGAAAATACACCTAAAATAATCCAAACAATACCTAGAGACAGTCCCTCAAGTACATGAGAAAGGTGTATAATGTTTTTAGAATTGCAAGGTATTGACTTCAGGAAAACATGTTTTCATTCTTTTAGTCAGGACATCATCATCTAAAAAATTCCACTGAAAACAGTTAATAGGATTAACAATGAACAGGAGTTACATACAACAGAAAGCAGTTTCCAGCCAGTCTCCAGGGGGTTCATTTATTCCTTCATTCAGCAGCAACACTGTTTACTGAAACTGCTATGGGCTAGGGCTGTTCTAGGCTCTGGAGATTATGAGAACGACCAACATCCTCAACTTCCTTGCCTTCTTCCAGAAGGTGGAGATAATAAGCAAAAAATATTTAAAGAACAGTTAGCTTGGGTAGAAAAAGTCAAAGTATAAAAAGTATATGAGGATTGTTATTTCCTTCTATTGAGTGTTCCTAGCTCATGGTTTTATTGGTAGCATCAGAGAGAAAGAGGTAAAAGTCAACTGTCCTGGTGAAACTTGGACAACCCTGTGTGGAAGGATGAGCGTTAGGGTAGCACACTCAAAGGTTGGGGCCACAATGTACTTGTAGAGTTGATGAGAATCCTTCCAGACCATTAAAAAATATAGATTGTTTTCACCCTCACCACCCACTGCCTACCCCTGAATTAACTGCCCTGTCTACACTAACTGCCCATTCCACTGACAAGTAACTGTTAAGAAACCCTGATATCTGCCAACTAGACTAATTTCCACTTTTGTGTCCTTCTGCTTTCCATTAAGACGCATGCTCTCTGCCTTCCCTCAAGTACCTTGCTGAATCAATAGGCCTGTAAGTCAATAATCTGGTTCAAGATAAAATGTAAATGGCAGAGAGTGGTTTCTAATACCCTTTGAAGGGCTTCCAATGGCTCATCATTAAGCACAGTGAAAATCTCAACATTCCAGAAATTAGGGCAGAGACAATGAGAGCCTTATCTTTGGAAAATGGGACTTTGAAGGTTTGCTTGGCATAAAGAGACCAGAGCAGTCACCTATCTTTGCAAGTGTTGATGACTCTACACCAACACATGCTGATAAAATTACCAGACTTTGTGTACTTCCTGATATAATACCACATCCTTACCTGTGAGGATTCCTGCTAAGAATGTTTAACCTAATTTTAATCAAGTCTTTAGATCTAACTCTCAGATTATGGGAAATACAAATGGAAGACAAACAAGTTAAACCAACCCATTATGGCCCTAGCTGGTTTGGCTCAGTGGATAGAGCCTCAGCCTGCAGAACAGAGGGTTCCAGGTTTGATTCTGGCCAAAGGCACATGCCCAGGTTGCAGGCTCGATCCCCAGTAGCGGGTGTGCAGGAGGCAGCCAATCAATGATTCTCTCTCATCATTGATGTTTCTTTCTCTCTCTCTTTCTCCCCCTTCCTCTTTGAAATCAATAAAAATATTTAAAACACACACACAACAACACAGCAGGGAGTTATTAGACAAATCAAAAGGTGAAACATTCTAATAACAATTGGCCTAATCCTTCAAATAATCAATGGATAATTTCTGCACAAAAGAAACTTAAGGAGATAAGCTTACTGCAGCAATAAGAATCCTTGAGTGATTCTGGTTTTATTTTTTTAAAAGGACTATCTAAGTATTTTAACAACAATAGCTAACATTAAAATATAAGCTAAGAATTAGGTGATATCTTAATTACTATTAATATAGTTAGCTGTGATATTGACATTGTTTTTATGTATAATAATGTCAATGTTTTCTGTAGATATGTGCTGAAGCAATTAGAGAAAAGTGTCATAATGAGATGATTCAGCAATTATGTTGTTTTTAAAACATTTTTGTATGTTTAGAGACTTTTAAAACTAAAAATCAGTTAAACTTTATTATTTTTTTCATAAGTGAACAGAGTTCTTTCTATATAGCCAACATAAATTTTCAATCGCCTGGAATTTTGCATAATATGCTTCAGTTATCCAGAACTCTGGTCATTTTAGAAATCTGCATATTCCAGATAAACAAATTAATACCTTATATGTTACAAATGAAACATATTAGTCTAACATTACTATGAAATTAACTCCTCTGATAAGTAGAATTTATCCTATATAATAAAAGGCTAATATGCAAATTGTCCCCTCCACTGAGAGTTGGAACTGGAGTTCAACTGGGAGTTTGACTGGGGGCGGGGCTGACTGGCCAACCTTCTGCGTCCCCTCCCCGCCGGCCCTGATTGGGGTGGGCCACTGGACCCCACCGGTGCACAAATTCGTGTACTGGGCCTCTAGTAGAATATAATGGCATTGTTTTGTACTGAATTTAGGTCATTCTTATGAGTAATTAATATTGTGACATTGAAGCTAAAACATATGATTGAGTGAGGCAAGTACTGACATATACTCTAGAAGTTATTTTTCTGAAAATCTCTAGTATCAACTTGATCTGAGCCTTTTTTTTTCATTCCTTTAGTTATTGAGCAGATACATTGTACCAGTTATAGGTCTGGGTTCCAGAAATGAATGTCCAAGGGGCTAAGTGAAGGTGCTGGGCAGGAAGAGGGGAAAGAAATGAAAGTGTATTTGGGGACAGATACACTGAACCTGAATCTCTTAGGGTTCATGCAGGATCTCCGGGGTAATTCTAACATAAACACCAGCTTTTTGGATCCAGGAGAAATGGGGCTATGAGAAGACCAAAAGTATTAGGAAAGCTCAACTTCCCTGGGGAGAGGAGATTCACAGGAGGGGTGATTCTTTAGATAAGTCTGAAGGATGAAAAAGAAGTTGGCAGATAGGCATGGAGTGTGGAAAGTCAGATATTTTGAATATATGTTACTACAAAGATAGTGGTGTCTTCAACAGAGAGTAACAAGAGATAGAAGTTCAGTTGTTAGGATCAGTTTTAACGAAAAAGATGAGTTTAGGGACTGACAAAGTGATATGATTGTAAGATCAATTCTCTTGCTTAATGTATTATTGACAAGACAGCAATAAGTGAAGTCAGATGCCACTTCTGTCTTCTCTTTTACTCATCTTACAAAAAAATGGGGAAGAAAATCTAACAGAGGATCCCAGACTGCCTGACTTCAACTCTTTTCTCCACACTCACCAGTTGAGTAACTTTGGGCAACTTGAGTTCTATGTGCTTTTCTTTCCAAAAAACTGCCTCATATGGTTGTTAATAGGTTTAAATGAGTTAATACAAATTAAAGGCTTAGAACAGTGTCTGGGACAGTGTGTGCACTCAATAAATATTAGTAATTAATCAATTATTAAATGTTCAAAGTTGAGATTTCTTCAATTACTATTGCATTGCTTGAGCAAATATATCATCTTATGACTAATTTTTAAATATTCTTAATAACTGCCCTAAATATACTATGAGCAATAGTATATAGAATAATGTAGTAGAAATACCATTTCCACTTTATCAAAGAAAATTTAAACAGAGTGGCCAATGAAGCAAATTCTGAATAAGGAAAAGCGAAATTAAAGTCTTTTGCATTTCTTTGTTGCTTTCATTTTGATGGCCATGGATAATTCACTCGACTCTGAAGTTTTCAGATTAAGAAAGCAAAATGTGCTCGATCACCACCCCCAGAGTGTAGGTCTGGCTCCTCTAGTTATGCCAGAAACATCTGGAGAGCCCACTCCCAGGCATAAATTGCATGAACTATACAAACTATGCTTAGTGACCCCAATATCATATGCCTAAGGCCAGGATGTCTACTAGTATACACAGTCCTATTTGAACTTCCTGACCAAATTGCTACTCATAATTTTTTCTCGATAGTAACCTACACATATTTTATAATTTAAAAAATGACCATGGACAATTGCAGTCGATAAAGTTAATGTCAGGAGAAAGGGTTTTGTTTTATGCTGTGCAGCTCTTCAAAACTGAGCCTTCTCTGAGGAAAGCATGTGAAGTGAGGACAGCAGAGCTCACGTCACTATGTGAACTCCCACGTAATGTTACAGAGCAATTACTCCAATCCATGTTTATCTTTCCCAGGTTTTTTTCGTTTCTCCTCATTTCATGCAAAGCCTTTCTGAAAAGACTCTTAGACACAGGAAAAATGCTGCATAGAGACCCCTGGGATCTCTCCATCTCTCTCTCATATTTGCTCTTTTCTGTCTCCTCTTTAATTATCATCGCTTCTAAACCTGGTTGGAAAAGGTGCCTTGGCTTCAAAATCTATGAGCAAAAAATAAATATGCTGTAAATAATCTCTCCCTCTCTTCTAAAAATAATCCTAGTATGTTTCCCCACAAATGGGACAGTCAGCTGTATGATGTTAATCAACTATAAGAAATAATATCATTTGCAATGCCCTTAGAGCATTAATACAAGTGGCAAGAAATAATGATTTAATGGTATAGAGCACTTCATTTCATCAACAAAAGTACCTGTGCAGCCAGCAATGCTAACAAATGTGCACACTCAATTCAAATCTCACCAACTTGACATGTTTTTCATTATTATAATGTCAACTTCCCAAGAGCAGAATGGATGAAATGAAAGTTACCTCCAATTCATGAATGTTGAGGGTGGCCATCTTTCTTTCCACTGTGCTGTGTGAAAGGCATTAATGGTCCCCCCTACCCTCTGCAGCTTTTGCCTTTGTTCTGATTTGTGTCTCCAGCAGATGCAGAGAACAGCTGGTTCTTTTCCTCACATTGTCTCTTTCACCTTGAGAAGAACTTTCATTAGCTTTCTGGTCCAAAGCCTAGAAATACATAAATTCACTTCCAAAATGTACTAAATGCTTCAAAACGTATGTTCTAACCTAGTTCTCCCCCCCCCATAATTTTTTTTCTCCTTTTAACATTCGATAGACCTCAAACACCAAAAATTTACCCAGTATTGTACTTGATATTTTTTTATTTTTATTGCTTAAAGTATTACAAAGGGTATTACATATGTGTGTACTTGATATTAATAATCTTTTCCACATTCACAAATCAGACCCTCACTCCACAAAACAGGGAGAAAGCCATTGTTATTGTCAGACCCACTTGTATGCTACAGTGATGAGAGAGAGGATTTTGCTGCCCATTTCAGAGTAGCTGGTATAACATTACTTTAGGTTGCTTGGGATATTTTTTATATAAAATATCCTACCATTATCAGCACGTATGTCAATTATATATCTTAGATTGGGGGTTATACATATAGTCACCAGGTTCAAACAAAGTCTTATGCCATTTTGATCATTCTTATGCCCCACTGGATACATTATATCCATCTACATCCATTTTCCAGAGCTATACATTTATTACTGCCTGAAGAGGGAAGAATCAAAATTGCTTTTTGTGAGGGGGTGCTGAGAAGATATGTGTATATGTTCATGGTGGCTTTGTTTTTGGTGGGGAGTATTCTTTTTGAGCACATAGCATAATTTTATACATATCATATACATATTACATATATTGTGTGTGTCTCTGTGTGTCTCTGTGTGTAAAATCCCAGTGCCCACATTGGCATGGCCTTGGGAATAAAGAAGGTAAAGCAAACAAGCTAAGGTTGATCCTAATAGGGCTGGAGAACTGACTGGGACAAAAGGTACACCAAGTCCAAGAGGGTTGGGTAAACATTAGCCCAAGGAGAGTTGGTGCCAATGTCCTAGCACATGGAAAAGATGTGGCTAAAGAAAGTGTGGGGGGTAGTTTTTAGATTCAAGTGAGTGTACAGTCAGAAACCAGTGAAGTCTGTCCACGTGATTGAACATCATATAGATTTGAAACAGTGGTTCTCAACCTTCTGGCCCTTTAAATACAGTTCCTCATGTTGTGACCCAACCATAAAATTATTTTCGTTGCTACTTCATAACTGTAATGTTGCTACTGTTATGAATCGTAATGTAAATATCTGATATGCAGGATGGTCTTAGGCGACCCCTGTGAAAGGGTCGTTCGACCGCCAAAGGGGTCGCAACCCACAGGTTGATTATAGAGGATCCATTTGGGTCTGACTGATTTCACTTAGCGTAGTATCCTGCAGGTTCCTCCTTTTTGCCATGAAAGGCAGAATGTCCTTCTTTTTTAAAGCTGAATAGTATTCCCTTGCATGTATATACCACATTTTCTTTATCCATTTATCTGTTGATGGACATTTAGGTTGTTTACAAATACTGCACAACACCACTTAACAGATAAATCTGAAACAGTCAAACTCATAGAAGCAGATGTGGTTTCCAGGTTTGAGGAGAGGAGGAAATGGGAGATACTAGTCAAAGGGTTTTAGTTATACACGATGAATAAGTCCTACAAAGCAGCATGATATCTATGTTAACTGTATTGTATACTTACAATTTTGCTAACAGGGTAGGACTTATGTTAAGGGAGGGGAAAAGGGAGAGTTATTGTTTAATGAGAACAGAGTTACTGTTTATGATAATAAAAAAGTTTTTGGTATAAATAGTGGTGATAGTTGTACAACAATGTGAAGGTACTTAATGCCATTGAACTGTATACTTAAAAATGGTTAAAATGGAAAATATTGTTATGTATATTTTACCACATTAAAAATAATTTTTAAAAAACCTTATCACACAAAAAAAGTAAAATAAAAATAAGAAGGATGGAAGAAACTTTTAGAGGCAATGGATAGATTTCTGGCACAGATTGTGGTGATGTTTTCACAGGTATATTTTTACCTCCAAACTCATCAAGTGGTGTACATTCATTATATATAGTTTAAAAATTTAATGTAGCATTTCTCTGACTGTTTAATATCTAAATGAGTATACTGCCTAAACCAGAATACCTATGAACCAGCAGAATTAGTGTTTGCACAGAACCCATCCCAGATAACACTACTGGTATTGTACTGTGTTTTTATTATTTTACATTTTTTTCAAAGGCATAGTGGGTATATTAGAAGGCAATTAGATTTTCACCAAAACAAATTGAGCCTTGAAAAGATAAGAGGTCCTTTTTGAGGGGAAACCATTTTGACTAGAGTTTTATATTATATAGTTTTCCCCAATATTGCACATTTTATGGTTTCTATATTTACCACTAGGCTAAATCCCAAATCTCTGCATAAAACCAAGTTTAAAAGAACCTGTGACTGAGGTGTTATTAAACAGTGTTTACATTTCAGCTACTCAGGCCTTGGTACTCTTTGTGCCTGGTCAGACCTGCCAACATAGGCCAGAGCCTAATCTGTAGCAAAAGGTAAAGCGAGGAAGTAGACTTGGGGCTTGGCTATGAGGAGAACAAGAGCATCTGCTGCCTGCCAGCAAGGCCCAGGGTGGCCCTGCTCCCTGGAACAGCTCTGAAGATGTTGGCCACACAAGTTCCATTCATGAGCACCTGCAGAGCGAGCACTTGTGTTTAACTGAGTTCAGGGTCAGCAAACTGGGTTCAGTGTGTTCAATCTGAGAACACAAGCCATTGTTAAAAGGCGGTGCATTGTTACTAAACAGGAGAACAATTGCCTGGGAACCTTCAGAAATGAGGTTTTCGGGTTTGGTCTAAAACGTTGGAAGTGGAAGTTTAGGAGGGAAACTGGGAGCCATTATTTACCATATGACATTCAGACATGAAATTTGCAACTTAATGATCAAAGGACTGTTGTATGCATTATGTTAAAGCAAGAGATTATTCCAAATAAAAGGCTATCCATTGATTTATTTCCTCTTTATCATTTATTTTTGTAAACTGGGAAAGCTGTGCTTTATTTATTGCAACTCATCCATATATAATTCTCTGTAGTTTAGAAAACTCCATCTAACACTTCCACTCCAACTTTATATAAATTGCATTGATTTATTTCCATCTCTTAAGCCTAAAACCATTTATTACAACAACAAAACATCCTCCTATTCTGGTGATCTAGGAACAAAGTCGACCCACTTACTGTGTAGTGAGCATTGACAGATGGCCAAATGGGGTGATAGCTTTGATTTTAATGTGTCTTAAGAGAGTAAATGAAGCAAAGGCAATCTTCATCTCATGTGAGAAGTTGGATTTTTGTGTGCCTTGTCGGCAACACTGAGGTGCAATTCTCCCAGCACTTCATTGATTTTCCACTCAACCATGACCATTCAGATGGCAAAAAGCAGGGTCAAAGAATCCTTAAAGTTTTTTTTTTCCTGTTTGTCTATAAAAGCACAAATAGAATTGACTATACTTACTTCAGGGGTAGTCTGTGGTTTGCTGGTATAAAGTCTTTATGGGATTCACAGGTTATGAATTTTTAATTTTACATAAAATGAAGTGGTTTTGTCAAGAGAATCATTAACATCATAAAGACAGTGAGAATAAAAATTCTTCACACCTCCTCCCCACCTGTGATTTCGGCATATATCATGGATGACAAAGCACTTTGCATTGCTTGCTTTAAGCTCTGAAAGGGAACAGATTTCAACAGCAGGACATGAAATAATGCTTGTAATAGAGCAATAAAGTCTGGCTGCGGTACGATGGCATGGTATCACGTACTGGGCCTCAAATTAACTTTAAGTACAAAGTACATTTCAATACAAAGATTAACTTCTTCATCTACTCAGAGTATGAGAGATTGAGCAAGCATCCGGAGAAGAAGAAGGTAAAACTGAACTCCACAGGGACTTTACCCACTGGATAACTTTTAAACAAGTGGAAGCCTGACATTCCCTAGCCCTGTATATTTCAAGTTTCGGTAGAATTGTACTTCTGTATGCAAATATCAGTCACAATTAATACAAGCCGAGAGGCCACCGGTTGCTTTTATTTGAGTGCAGTCCGCAAATATGCCCAGATGTAAATTTCTCAGCTTTCATCATTGAGTTCATGTGTTTGTGTTTACATTTCATTGTTCATTATGATAAAAGGAAACAAGAACGGCCTTGAAGTTGAGTTAGGAAGACCTGAATTCAAGTCTTGTCTCTGCATTGCACCTACTTTGTGAAATTAAGAAGCTAACTTATGTCTTTCAGCCATAAAGACATATAGATGTTGACCCCATAAAGATGTTGGCCACACAAGTTCCATTCATGAGCACCTGCAGAGCGAGTACTTGTGTTTAACTGAGTTCAGGGTCAGCAAACTGGGTTCAGTGTGTTCAATCTGAGAACACAAGCCATATAGATGTTAGCTATATGCTTCCCCCCTCCCCCCAAAATATGGGAAGAATACTACCTATTTTCCAATCTTCTTACACCAATTAGATTAAATTATCTTTGAGAAGTAATAAGTAGTGTCTGGCATTCAATAATTTTAGTCCACTTAGCGCATGTGGCTAATGTGATACAAGAAAGTTTTCTATTCAAAGTGTTTGTTCGGGGCATGAGGCCTTCTTTTATATTCCAATCAAAATGCACATCCGTACCATGCAATGCTCCCAGCACCATATTGCACCAGTACTCCCAGCGGCAAGATAAACATCACATCCTCTACTAGGACAGACTGCTAGCTAGAGGCAACTTCCCAGGGACCCAATATCCTACGGTGTCACATTTGACAGGGTAATGATGAGGGGACTTCCTCCAAGTCCACGCTTCATCCGCTGGCCTCGGCATCTCTGAGCATTGCAGCGCTCATTCGGGTGTGCAACTGTGTGGTGGGAAGCGGAAAATGAGCACTGCAGCGGGCCCGCTCATGGGAGGCGGCATGTGCTCCTTGGAAAGTGAACCCTGAGTGCCTCGGTGGAGAGGCAAACATTGACAAGATAATAGCAAATACTGAGAAGATGAGAGAAACATTTCAGCCAGCCTAAAGGAAGGCAAGCCCAGAGTCTAACGTCACCATACTCATTCTGGCGAGTCTCTGAAAACAATTACTTTCTCTTCATACTTTTTCATCACCCCCAAAAGAAACCCCATACTCATTGAGCAGTCATTGTCCTTTCCCCCCTCTTCCCTAGCAACCACTAATTGGCAACTACTAATCTTTCTGTCTCTATGGATTTGTTTATTTTGGATAGTTTGCATAAATGCAATCACACAATACATGACCTTTTGTGTCTGGTTTCTTTCACTTGCCATAATGTTATCAAGGTTTATTCATATTGTAGCATGTGTCAGAACTTCATTATTTATGACTGAATAATATTCCATTGTATGTATAAACCAGATTTTGTTTATTCATTCATCTGTTGATGGACATTTGAGTATAGTTTTTACCTTTTGCTTGTTTTGAATAGTGCTGCTATGTTCACTCATGGACAAGTTTTTATTTGAATGTTCATTTTCAACTTATGGGGCATATACCATATACCTATGAGTGGATTTTGCATACAGTGGGGCCTTGACTTACGAGTTTAATTCGTTCCGTGGCAGAGCTCGTAACTCAAATTACTCGTATGTCAAATCAATTTTCACCATTACAATGACACGTGATGCTGGGCTGATGTTGTGGCGTTCACTGTGACGTTCGCTGCACCAACTAGCGGTGGTGTATCTGAAGCTGGCTCATAACCCGAATTTTAGCTCACAACTCAAAGCAAAAAATCGGCCGAGAGATGGCTCGTATCTCGAAAAACTCGTTAGTCGGAACACTCGTAAGTAAAGGCCCCACTGTATATATTTTTTATTTTGAGACTCCCCAATTTCAATTCTTTTCTAAAAGACACAGGAAATAAATAAATCATAAGACCTTTTCCCCTGCCTCCTGGTAACCAGAGAAACACTGTAGGTGATAAATAACATTTTCACCTTAAGCAACATTTGTCTTTCCTGTCACTTGTCTCCTTTATGCATATATTTCCTCCTTTTGGAAGCAACCATTTAGCCACCATCACCACACTCAGAACGTCATACTTTCAACTCCACCCAGGTAGTCACATTCCCCTCACGGCATCGCTTCCCCCAAACATCCTGTGCGTTAGGCCCCTATTCA
Organism: Myotis lucifugus; assembly: GCF_000147115.1. Classification (NCBI taxonomy): domain Eukaryota; kingdom Metazoa; phylum Chordata; class Mammalia; order Chiroptera; family Vespertilionidae; genus Myotis; species Myotis lucifugus. The sequence goes on along the minus strand of NW_005871065.1, from coordinate 13,004,387 downwards.
CAACTGCTCTCTCCACAAAATGCTCTCTTCTTTCTTAAATCCCATGTCTGCCAGACCTGGCTAAGTAATTAATGTAATGATCAATGAATTTGAAATTATGCTTATGTTGTCAATGCTAATATGCCTCATCCCACAGAGAAAACATGTACATTTACAGGTATTTTCAAAGTCTTATTAAAAAGCAAGATTAATTGGGGAATAGTAGACACCATGACAGAGACAGTGACAAGGATATTTTAGAGAGAGAGTAGCTGTGCCTATCACAACACATCTCAAAGAATGATAATATACAGCCTTCTGCTCCTTCTTCATGAAAAGTTAGACCTACTTGGGATATTTGTACATGATGAAGCAAAGAATCTCAAGTTTTTAAAAACTTCTTAACATCATCTGTGGGATTTGAGGGTTCCCCAGCGATTCATTTGGAAATTGCAGAATTTAGGAATTTTATTTCAGAGCAATACAGTTGAAACTACATACAGTTTATAGTTAATACTTCTCAGATTCATTGTGAAAAGCTCCATGGAAAGGGCTTTAAAACTACAAAACATCTTTATTAGCATTATTACTGCTAAAAAATGAATAACATTTGTATTTTTATTATTCACAAGGATAATTAAAACCAAGAAGGCTATAGCTGACTACTCATGAAGATTAATATTACTATACACAAATTTGTAGTTGCGTCTGTCACAAAGTGGAACTTGAGCTTCTAATCTATACTTTCCCCTCTTCTTCCTTCCACTATCTCCACTGGTGCAGAACATGCTAGCCCACATCCTTCCTGTGTGTAGAGGAGATCACCACTCCATCCCCTTTGGGGTGTGTGGAGATCACCATGGGCTATTCTGAGCCTTGGTTCTAGCATCCAGGCTTGCTTACCAGAGCAGAATAGGGAAGCTCCTCCCCCCAGCTGACATTCACCATAAGCTAAAATGGGGGTGGGATATACTGAGATGCCAACAGCACCACAGTTACTTTGTCTTTAGCAGCCCCACCCAACCACTGAAATTGACTATAATGGATTATTAGTGGATTCAAGGCTATAATCTTAGAAACCTTAAGGTCATCATTAAAACCAGATTCAAGTTCAATCTGGTTTTAAAAATCCTTTCCCCTACTAACCTAGCCCAGAAAAACCTCTCCCTCCTCTAAACTCGTAATGCATCAGACCTTGGCAAATATGCATTTGCTTTTCATTTTTCCTAATTGTTAGAGAGTACTGTATCTTCTAGCTTCAATTTCTCACTTTGGCCAATTTACATGATTTAGTATTATTAAATACAAACTCAATAATAATTGATTGATTGACTGATGGACTGATTATACATGTGTATATGTGTGACAGTAAATATTTGAACTATTAGGATGTGTTAGTACATGAGAGTAGTACATATGCCAGCAAACTGAAAAACCTGAGCTATAATCTAAGTCTGAATTCAAAGTTCCAATTAATCACAAATTGCAGAACATGTCAATAGTTTGTATATTGTATTTGTGGGGCTTTCCATGAACTTCAAATGTACAACACAGAGAAGCCATTTTTATGCAACTCAAAAACCATGCCTTTTTATAATTTGTGAATAACAAACCACATGGTTTTGTAACAATGCTGGAGTGCTTTCTGTTCCAGTGCAATTTAAAATTGCCTTTCAGGGATAGGGGTCTGTCCCTTTAAAATTAGAATTAGGTATGGGTATAAAACTTCAATTCTGTGTATAGCAGAATACATAAGGATAGTATCTACCAATTTCAAGCCTTCAAAGGTTTGAAATTGACCAGGAGGGAACCACTAGAAAGATATTTTCTCCAGGTAGACTAAGGACATTATTCTCCATGGATGGGCACAGGACATAGTCTTCATAACCACAGAATCATCTCATTTTAGCAATGAGAGGATTTAGAGATGAACTTTTCTGGTATCCTCATGGTACAGATAACTAAACTGTGTAGCCCTAACTACCTGCCCCACCCCCTGCTTTGCCCATCCTCAGCCCAGCAGGAGGGTACCAAACAATGTGTACCAGACTGGGGTCCTTCACCTTCCCTGAAGCCCTACTGGTTCCCTTGTGCTGTCCCTTCACTTTATCCTACTTCATCTCCTCTAGGAGGATACCTCTAAATCCTAGTCAATTTGTTTTCATGCCTACTTCAAGCTAATTTGACATGTCTGCCACAGCAATTGATTTCAAAACATGCTTGTGAACTTGTCTGATCCTCCGTTGTCATTTGACCTTGAAACCAAGCTCTGATGATCGTTCTCTCGAGTTCTAGATTTGCACTATCACATATGGAAGCCATCAGCCACAAGTGGCTACTGAGCCCTTGATATGTGGCTGGTCTAAACTGACAGGTGCTCAACGTGTAAAATACTGTAAGACTCAGTATGAAAATCTTCTAAATATTTCAATACTTTTTATATTGATTCCAACTTTAAATAATATATATTTTAATAGGGTTTTTTAATTTTAGAGTAAGAGAAAGGAAGAGGGAGAGGGAGAGAGAGAAAGAAACATTGATGAGAGGGAAACATCAACATCAATTGGCTGCCTCCTGCATGCCCCGCACTGGGGATTGAGTCTGGAACCCAGGCATGTGCCCTGACCAGCAATTGAACCGGGAACTTCTTGGTGCATGGGTTGACGCTCAACCACTGAGCCACATCGGCCGGGCTAATCAATTATTAATGAGGTAATCAAATATTAATTTTTAAAAATAATTTTACCTGTTTCTTTTTACTTTTTAAAGATGACTAGTGTAACATTTTAAATGACCCATTTGTGACCTACATTATCTTTCTATTGAACAGCATTGATCTGGGGTCCAGGCAGTGATTCTCAAATTCTGTTCAGTGTACCAACTACATCAGAATCAGGAATGCTTGCTACTAATTTAGACAACCAGGCCCACCGCAGATTACTAAAACTTGTGTGAAGGATGAGGCCCTGAAATCTGCATTTTAACTGGCTCCTGCAATAATTCTTCTGCCCAACAAAGTCTGGGGTCAGCTGCTTAAGAACAAGCCTCAGATACTATTTCACTTCCTCTCTGCTTGTCACAAGGGAAGCAGAATGATGAGTCCTGAAATGGAACATTAAAAAGACAAAATAGCCCGGCCAGCATGGCTCAGTGGTTGAGCGTCAGGTTCGAACCAGGAGGTCATGGTTCGATTCCCGGTCAGGGCGCAAGCCAGGGTGGGAGGCTCAATTCCCAGTGTGGGGTGAGCAGGGGGCAGCTAATCCATGATCCTCTCTCATCATTAATGTTTCTATCTCTCTCTCCCTCTCCCTTCCTCTTTGAATTCAATAAAAATATATATTTTAAAGAAAGACAAAACAAGCCTTCATCTCTTTAAGCTGCTCATCTAGTGACTGGACATAGGAGATGGCCAGGAAGGAGTTTGAGGCTGAGTTGTATCAAAGTCACAAAACAACAGAACTAAATTAGTTTGTCCTGAAGTACTCCCACCTCTAAGCATGGAGGCAATGTGTGTGTGCAGGTGACAGGCAGGAGGGACGAGGGGCTATGTGAGCAGCCTTCTGCGGCAGACGGCCCTGGATTAATGTCCCTTCCCCTCCACTCAAGAGCTGTTTATCCTGGGAATGACACTTTCCTCCCGAGGGTCCATGTCCCATTAGCAGGGAAAGTAGTGCCTCCCTCACAGTTTGTCCTTAGATTTAAATTAAATAATGTAAACAAGATGCCAGGCACATACATAGTAAATATCCAATAAATGGTGACATGTTTTATTATCATTAGTGTAGGTTCTTCATGTAGTCTTAAAGGGGAAAATGTGACTATGGCCTGGCCAGTGTGGCTCAGTGGTTGAGTGTTAACCTATGCACCAAGAGCTCACTCATTCGATGCCCTGTCAGGGCACATGCCCGGGTTGTGGGCTCGATTCCTAGTAGGAGGCAGCCAATCAATGTTTCTCTCTCATCGATGTTTCTATCTCTCCCTTCCTCTCTCTCTAAAATCAATAAGAATATATTTAAACAATATGATTATGTATGATTAGAACAAACAATATCATTTAACTATTGATATAATGAAATTTCAGATAATATGTAGATGCTCACATTTTTAAGATATTGCTCTAAATTGTGAATTGTTTATTTTAATGGTAGCAGTTAGAAACTGAGTATTTTCTGTGCTTTATTGTTTGAATCAAAATTCTTAATTGAAAGGAATAACTGATTCCTGTATCATATTCCTATTATTTATGCTCAATTATATGAAGTCTAACAGTTCAAACCATGGAGACATTTCCAGGCTCAATGCTTCATCTGGAACCGATTACCAGAATTTTAAGCAAGTCTTTGGAAAAAATAGTGTCTAAAAATTTAACCTTGAAAATTAAAAACAGCAACAAACATTTATAGCATATTTAAAGCAACACAAATCTGCTCGTGCATAAAACTTAGCACCCAAAGTCCAAATTGAATCTTAATTCCTCTGGATCTCAATTAAAGTTAATAGCCACAAATGATACATCTTTCCCCTTTAGTCTAGATTAGTGTAATGATTGATCAAAGTGGCAAGAGTCATGAGACTGTTAAAAATAGACATAAGGCTAAGAGAAAGCAGAAGCTTACTGACGGGAATAAATGAAGAGTGAGGTCCAGAAAAAACACATCAATCAGGCATGGGAGGGTGGTCAGCGTGGTGAAGCTGTGGTGGGAAGATGGAGAGGAGCGGGGCCTGGTTGACGGTTATGAGTCCGAAATGTTGACATTTGTTTGTCTTTTCAAAAACTGTGACTTTTTAATCAATTGTTAAAATATTGTTTGATTCATTGTTTGATTAACAGCTTTCTCTTTCCTACCTTTAAGTTCATTTTCTGTTAGCCAAGTTGCCCACAGCAAAGCTCCCTTTGACTCATCCATTCACTCTTTTATTAAATAAATATTTATTTGGTTCATGTCTACTATTTCTCAGGCATTCTAGTTGGTGCTGGGGACATCCAGATTAATAAAACACGAAGGAGATAGTCATTTAAATACATAGAGTAGTGATGTGTACAAGGGCTCATTGAGGCGCAGAAGGGGAGGTCACTAACTCTATGAAAGAAAGCAGGCAAGTAGAGATGATATTTGAATTGAGTCCAAAGTTGTTCACAAGAAAGACAAAATGGGACAAGTTGCTTGTGGACATATGATGCAGCAAGGAGACCAGAAATGTCAGAGACATTCAGAGAGTGACACATGGCTCCAATGACATCCAGGAAGCACAAGAGTGAAGGGAAACGGGGAAGCTGGGAAGGTCGACACAAGAGAGGTTCTTTCATAAGAGGCCTTGCATATCATCATGCTAAGGAGAAGAGCTTTATCCTGTACCATGGAAAGAGTAGAAACCAAAGATAAGTATAATGGAATTTGCATTTTAAAAGAATCACATTGGTCATGGGTGATTACGAATTAGAGACAAATGAAAGCAGGAGAAAGAGAGAGTTTAGAGTTTGTCAGAACGATTCTGGAAAGAGTAGATAGTGCCATAAATTCTACTGGAGGACCACTTGGGAAGAGGAGCAATTTTTGAGAGCTATTTAGGAGGTGGTTTTGACATGGAGTGAGTCACCACCATCACTACCTGTTTCCCCCCTAAAATACATAGCAAGTGAGGGATTGTTATATGAACTGGTCTGTCCATACCCAGAGTACTCTGTGATAGTAAAAACAGTGAGGCAGGGGAGCAGACTTGGAAGAAAAAAAATATAATAAAACTAAGTCAAAACAGCAGGCCTTGTTTTATCAAATGCTGTGCAGTAATAGGGAGCGACTGCAGGCCGCCTCACTGTTAACACTGCGCCTTCACCTTGCAGGCACAGTCATGGTTTGCCCAAGGACCTCCTATATGATGGTGGCCCCATACCATAAGGTTATAATGGAGCTGAAAAATTCCTATTGCTAGCCTTGGTAAGGTCATAGCACAGTGAGTGCCTTACTCATGTGTTTGTGGTGATGCTGGTGTAAACAAACCTACTACACTGCTAGTCATATAAAAGTATAGCACACACAGTTATGTACAGCACATAATGCTTGGTAATGATAACAAACTACTGTTAATGGTTTATGTATTTTCTACACAATAATTTTTATCATTATTTGAGAGTATACTCTTTCTATTTATAAAAAGAAAAAGTTTGCTGTAAAACAGCATGCCATGTTATGTCAGCAGCAGCTTTATACATCTTGAGTTTACTGCACCTCTTGATTGCATCATTTTCTCTTGTGCTTCATTTAACCTTGTGTTGTTTTGTACAGTAACATACAGTCCTGGTTTGTAGTCTAGAGCAGCAAGCTACTCCATATAGCCTCAGCGTGTAGTGGGCTGTGCCATTTAGGTTTGTGTACGTTAAGTCTATGATGCTCCCTCAATGACAAAATTGCCTAACAATGCATTTCTCAAAACATATTCCTATCGCTAAGCAGCACATGACTACAATGGGGGATGGCAGAATTCCAGATAGGGGAGGGGAAGGATTCTTTATGAGCTTGTGTAGTGATTAAATGTTTACGATGCAGCATTGATCTGTATTGAATATTTTAAGAGATAATAAAAATAAAATTGCTGTAAATTCAACTTATTCATAAGAACAATAATGACATACTTAAATTTCAAGGAAACCAACTAAATTATTTCCAAATAACATCTATAAATGTATTAAATCTTGAAGCTATTTCCCACTTCTTAAGGTCAGAGAAATAAATTCTTAATATATAAGTATTAATTCTAGAAATCTAGAATTAGATTTCAAAGGATTTAAAAATATTGATTTCTAATAAATCACATTTTAATTACACTTTGAACATATGGTCTTCATTAACAAACAGAAATCAGGCTGCTTTGTATTTGAGATGATTTTGCTCATGAACCATTGCCATAGTAAATGAGCAGCAGCACAAGAAATTGTGGATGGATGAAGGGCTCATAATAACTCTTTTCCAAACGTAGCAGAAAGCCCCACAGTTCCCCCTTAATGGGATGTGGCTTCATCTAAAATCCTTTGGAGCAATGAGCCTGTAGCTTTCATGCTTTTATTCCTCAAAGGAGAGGACTCAGAAGATGGCATAGTGTACATGCCAGGCGCACCTTCCTCCTAACTCTTCCGGTTCACCTCGGAAGCTAAAACACTCACTGGTCATCACTGCAGGACTCCTAGTATCCACGCAGGTGATGATGGCCCAGAGAAGCAGTTTATATCCACTCTTGTTCTCTCACATGTCCTGGCTACAGTTAGGCTGGTAGGTATGGGTTAAAAATTTCAGAACTTATTAAGTCCAAAAATAGATGAGGACTGTAGCTACAATGAAAGACAGAATGGCCAAGACCAGGAGTCTTTTCTAAGAAGATGTCAGTAAGTGATTAGAAAAGGCAGGTGAGAAAAAGTCAGAAGTCAGACATAACTCACAGAATACTGGCTTGGCCAACTGAGTGGATGAGGAGCAGGGGAGGAGCAGGCCTGGGGGGATGTGAGTTTAGGTGTTTGCAGAACATAAAAAGAGAAAAGACAAGTTGGATTCAGGACTGGAGGTTGAGAAAAATCTGGGAAGCATTTTTAATTTGGTGAATCACTAAATAACGGTTAAAGAAAAGAATGTAAATTAAACTCATCATAATTTATTTAAAAAGGCTAAAAGAGCCCGGCTGGTATGGCTCAGTGGTTGAGTGCTGACATATGAACCAGGAGGTCACGGTTCAATTCCTGGTCATGGCATGTGCCCAAGTTTCGGTTCTATTCCCAGTGGGGAGCATGCAGGAGGCATCTGATCACTGATTCTCTCTCATTGATGTTTCTATCTCTCTCTCTCCCTCTCTGAAATCAATAAAAATATGTTTTAGAAAGGCAAGAGAAGATAAATATATATCCATTTTTTTCTTTAATCCTCAAAAGTAGAACATCTATTCCAGCTAGGTGCTGTTGAAGACAATCAAGGGTAAAATTATTTTTTTCTTTTCTAACTTTTTAGCATGAAGGTTTTGAAAGAATCCTTAAAAAATAATCAAATGTATAATTTTTATAGCCTCTGAGTGATAAATTCTTAGGAAGCAAATATTTTTTCAAAGACATGCTTGGCAAGGCATACTAGTACTTACTGTAGAAAATATCTATAAATAACTAAATGCGAACCTTTAGTTTTAGACTACTTACTCTAGTAGATTGGTAACAATAGCATACTACTAAGGGACATTAAAGATATTCACCAGTATCCTTAAGTACATGAACTGATATAATCTAAAAAATAAATCCGGTCAGTCTGACCACATAGAGTAAGGCATAGTTTGAGCTATAAGAAGCCCACAATCTAGATGTATTTAAATATTTTCATGCAAAACAACCAAAGAAATGTCTCTTTTAATATAGTCCCTATTTTACAGAGGAAATATTCTTTCAAATTATTTTAAAATAAAAGTTTAAAAGTTCTTATAATCTCCTAAAACAAGAGACTTTGAGATGAGATGTGAGAATGCTGTTAGGCATTTCTCTATGCAGTGCTATATGATATATCTCCTGGAAAATGCTGACATGTTTTGGAGTTGTTTTGAAAATGAACTCTAGAGAAGGCTAAGACAGTACTATTGCAGACTTTCCCACCACAAAGGGTTCAAGATCCATTTCTGATCAAGGCCTCAGAGGAAGATGATATTGTGGCAAAGAGCAAGTAGAACAGTTTCTGAAAGCTTCCTTTCATTCCCACCTGACCTTCTATGGGCATTGGAGGCAAGGCCCAGGAGGTGAATCAGTGACTAGCTCTTAGAAAAGATCTGATGTCTTGTTCTAATAAAAGTCCAAAATGGAGCTAATTTTGCTGAGTTTAAAAATCACACTAAAAATATCCTTTGGGACTTTCTTTCTTGGCAGCTTGCAATTACTACAAAATATTTGGTATGGCACAACACATTTTTGCAAAGAACAGTAAACAGACATATTTTATTAACTAATAACAGACTCTAATACGTTTAAGCAGGCAAATGTTGTCTTCCATTTTCTTCACATCAAAAGTAAGCAAAAACATTTTTATCAAATATGTGATTTTTTCATGGACAAAAATTTATAATAATCTTTGCACTGGTTGAAAAGAAGGTCCTTGGCAAATCATATTTATAAAAACAAAATGCAAACAGGGCTGGTCCAGAAAGTAATGTAATGAGAGACTCTGAGTGTGTGTGTGTGTGTGTGTGTGTGTGTGTGTGTGTGTGTGTGTGTCCAAGCTTACCTGCATATTCTGGGTATGATGTGAGAAGGACAGAGTTAAAGGAAGGGAAGAAGTGTAGAGGACAGCATAGGCACAGCATATGATCACTCTCTCTGACATGCCTTTTTGGAGAAGGCTACATGGGTCCTTGCATCTGAGACCGAAGGTCGTACTTGCATTTACTCAAAAGCCACACAGTGAATGGTGGTAGAAGCCTGACCTTGATGTTAAAAAACCTGTCTTCTAGTCCCATGATCTCTGAGTTTCAGTAACCTGATCTATAAATCAAGGGCGCAAACACTACTTTGTATGATTGCTTTTAGTAAGTGTTTGGTAATGTTCAAGCAAGAGTTACTACATTTTCTTCTTGGACAGAAGTTATAACTGAGTTTTGGGGTTGGGGTCATACTCACAAAGGCTTGTACAACACTGGGCTATACAGGGGAACACCTGCTTAGACCTTAAAATGAGTACAAGGATGAAGGATTTTACATACAGTCTACATTTAACTCTTCATCCTTGACCAAAAGGGGAAAAGAGAAAAAAAGACAAAGAACACAGAACACATCATTTCTGATAAATCCTAATGGTTCAACCAGCAGTCGTCATAACCTCCGTCACAAAAATGCCCAATCACTAGACCATGCAAAATCTCACAGTCTGGAGTTTTTCCATACAGAATACATCAGGGGACAGTATTTCACACCATGCAGTCCCCAAGTAAAATATTAAAATGAAGTCGCAAGGGACACAAAACTCTATTTGAGTATAGAAGTCGAGCTTGCTGCTGTGCGAGGGCCAGATTGACCCAGCGACGTCCTGAAAATTGGTAAGGCATGGTCATAGCTTGGACCAGGTACTGGACTTTAAGTGTGACTTTTCTCCTTGGTTTGGTGTTCAAGAATTTCATATATATATATATATATATATGTAACCATAATGAGACCTATTCTATCATTTGGGATGGTTACAGTGACAGGACATCCTCCCCAGATTGATTTTATAATTTAAAAAAAAAGAATTCAACATCAAAACTAAAAATAAGCAAACAAAGACACACCAAAATGGGTGGGCTTCAGGACAACAGGACCCAAGGCTCAATCTTGTTACCAGATCCCATTTCCCTTTATGTATTGCTCATCTACGAAGCCTTCATATTCAGCAAGTTCTTCCTTCAAAGTTCGCATAGCACCTTCGTACTTTATTTTCTCACATTCAAACCCAATGAAATAAGAGCAAGAGTCACTTTCACAGAAGAACTAACCAAAATCTCCTTGCTCCTCCTCCTTGGGCCTAATGGAAGCTCTTGCTCATCTGAGTCAATTACGGATTGCGTTAGGTAACTTGAGGGTGGGGCCCCCAGACTCACAGTCCTCAGAGAAGTTAGAAGCCTCCAGGCAAGCACAATGCTTTACACACCTGGGAGAGTCAGAACAACTGTTGTATTTTACTTTGTTCTCTTCGTGAACTTTAGGACTCACTCTGATGTCACTGAGGCACAATTATTTTTTATATTATGCTATTGGAATTTTATTTAGATAAAATGTAATTCAGTCCTAGAAAGGAACTTATTTTGAAGAGCCTTGCAAAATGGATGTCAATGTTTTATTTATTTGCCTACACACATAGATCTCGGGCTTTTTGTTTGTATTAACATCTGTTCTTCAAAAATCTACCTATTAAATCAGCATTAAAAGTCAACAAAATTATTAAACCTTCATCTGTTTATTGAAACAAATTTCAAAATTTAATCTCACATTTCAAACTAAGTCTCTAGTGGTGTATTTGTAAACATTGATTAAAGGCACACTCTGGAAGGAAGAAATAAGTTGGCTAAGGTACACACATTTGACAGTCAGAAGGTATAAAACATTTCCAAAACAAGTAATTGCTTACAATACTTTTTCTTTAAATATTTACATAATTGGTAATTGATAGATTATGTTATGCACTCCCTTATGCCAAATAATATTCCTGGGGTAGACAATGCTGCTTTTATTTATTTATTTTTAAATCTTTATTGTTGAGAGTATTACAGATGGCCCCCCCTTTTTTTTACCTCATTGCCCCCTTCCACCTGGTCCCGCCTCTCCCCAAGCCTTCACCACCCTATTGTCTGTGTCCCTAGGTAATGCATATATGCATATAAAATCTTTGGTTAATCTCTTCTTTCCCTCCTCCCCCTTCCCTCTGAGATTTGTCAGTCTGTTCCATGCCTCTGATTCTATTTTATTCATAAGTTTATTTTTGTTCATTAGATTTCTTGTTGATTTATTTTGATTTTTCAATTTAATTGTTGATAGATATATATGTATGGCCATTTTATTGTTCATATTTTTATCTTTTTTTCTTCTTGGTCTTCCTGTTCTTAAAAAAAAATACCCTTTTAGCCCTAACCGGTTTGGCTCAGTGGATAAAGCATCGGTCTGCGGACTCAAGGGTCCCAGGTTCGATTCTGGTCAAGGGCATGTACCTTGGTTGCGGGCACGTCCCCATTGGGTAGTGTGCAGGGGGCAGCTGATCAATGTTTCTCTCTCATTGATGTTTCTAGCTTTCTATCCTTCTCCCTTCCTCTCTGTAAAAAATCAATAAAATATATTTTAAAAAATACCCTTTTAAAGATTACTATATTTTAATGTCTATTTGTGGCAATTATTTTCTAATTAAATTATAATATGATCCATTTTAACTAATAAATTAACAAATAGAAGGAGAGATGTTTTAGATTATACAGAATTCTAGTCATAGCTCTTTTTTTCACTCTCCAAACTCTTCAAAGTCAGCATTCTACATTAAGGAATCACAGATCTCTATTTCTATTTAATTTTAACTTTATTTCTAGACTCCTCTATCAGTATATATCTTATTTGAGCCTTAAACTCAAAGTAGATGTACAAAACTTACTCTTCATATTTTATACAAGGCAAGTTCTTTCTTTCTCCTGATGCTGTGATGTTATTGGTACTTCATTCTTCTAGACAACTGGGCTCCACTCATCTCTCACTCCTCTTTCCCTTCCTGACCATCAAATAGGTGGCCAAGCCCACAGAAAATGCTTCTGACATAACTTTCAAATATTTTCTCTAATCATCATGAGATAAAATGTGGAATACAACATTTTATTTTTATTATATGAGCTTTACAAATATTTGGCAATAGTATATAGGTTAGAAATATGTAAAAATCTTGCTATATGGGATATTTTACTCTAAACTATAGTTTTACAGAAATATAACTCTAAATTTAATAATGTACCTGACTCTCTGTATTTATTAAATAGGCTAAAAATTTTAAACAATCTAGGTCCTACATATCCTTATCAGAAATATTTATGTGACTTTATCTTATAGTCATACTTGTACCTATAGGGCATATTCTACAATAGCAATATGTTGATTTTCTGTCTTTATGGGGATCCAGCTAACAGGTTCTTGTGAAATATAATTCTTATTGACAAAGAGGATAAGAATTTGTTACATGCCTTTCTTGAAATTCAATGTTGAAATTAATGAGAAATTATTTCAAAAATGCCTTTGAGGTTAACTTTTGAGAAAAATATCTAAAAAATCAAGAATTTTATTTAACATCTGAGAGTGTTTCTTCAAGTCTAAGTAATATTGTGTAATCATAATTCCCTTGTAATTTAATTTTATTAAATTCTAAGTCATGATGGCATGACAGCAAAATTAATATGTTTTTCATTTGATCTGAAGAAAGCCATCGGCACATAAAATAGGAGGGAGACAGATGATCCTTTGGTTGGACGAAGCTCCCTGTCAGCTCCATATTCTCCCTCTTGTTTCAGTTTATAAGAGCTTATTCAGCACCTAACACCTACCAGGCAATGGGCTAGATATGGCAAAAATTCTAGACTCCTCTATCAGTATATATCTTATTCAACTCAAACATTTCCCTCACTTTTTTCATCACTTTCCATCACCCCTTAATGATATGAAACTTCTTTCTCTTTATCAGAGGAGTAATCATTTCAAGCATCTGTGAGACAGGAGAGGAAGTGGGGCCATAGGGATGAGGTTGAAAATAGAAGCAGGATCACAAAAACTTGGAGCTTCTTACAGGACATTGTGCTTAATTATAGTATGTAAATATATGTAGATGATCATTTCTGAGTTCTGTCTTTTATAAGTGATTTATTTTAAATTTTGTATATTATTTTATATTTACATTTTATATATATGTATATAATATTTCTAAAAGCTCTTTAAACTAGTTTTGTAAAGAAAAAAAGAGATTAAAAATAGGAACAACAAAATGGCAATAAATACATATCTATCAACAACTGAATCTAAAAAAACAAAGATCAACAAGCAGAACAGAAACTTTTTGATGGTTGCCAGATTGGAGGGTGATTGGGGGAATGGATGAAAAAGGTGAAGGAATTAAGAAGTACAAATTGGCTGTTACAGAATAGTCATGGGGATGTAAAATATAGCATAGGGAATATAGTCAATAATCCTATAGAATAAAAGGCTAATATGCAAATCAACCAAATAGGCAGAACGACAGGATGCTATGATGCGCACTGACCACCAGGGTGCAGATGCTCAATGCAGGAGCTGCACCTTGGTCAGTGTGCTCCCCAGAAGCCGGGCTCACAGCTCTCCTGCCTCCGTGGCAGCCCTAAGGATGCCTGACTGCTGGCTTAGGGAGCGGGGAGTGGGCCTAAGCTGTCAGTCGGACATTCCCCAAGGGCTCCCAGACTGCAAGAGGGCACAAGCCAGGCTGAGGAACCCCCCCCCCCCCCCAAGTGCATGAATTTCATGCACCGGGCCTCTAGTATTCTAATAATTATATATGGTGTCAGATGGGTGTGAGATTTATTGGGATGATCACTTAGTAAGTTATATAATGTCTAATCACTGGGTTGTACACCTGAAATTAATATAATAATGTATGTCAACTGTCATTGAAAAATAAAAACAATTAAAAAAAAAACTATCCCCCCCATTACTTAGATCCTAGGCCAGCATAGAGGTGACAAGCATCTTGTCCCATGAGGTCTCTGAGAGCATCCCAAGCCAGAGATATATCTTCACAATGCCTGGGAAGGCACAGATACCTGAAGGTCCCTGGAATGTCTCCCACAGGTTGTCAGAAAGTATCTACTGTGTCCCTAATTGCCAAAGAGCACACAGCCCACATGGAAGCACACACTTTGGCTTAGAAAACGGGGAGCTAGGTGTACTCTGTGTCTCTCTGTGACTAGATTGTAATGCTGCCGCCAATATATTCTGTCTGAGAAAGCATTCCATACTTCTATTTGCTGAATACACAGTCACAATTGACACATTTACTTATTGAAATTGAGGTCACAATAAATTTCCTGCTCAGCACCTTCTTCAAACCTATGAAAATTAAATGTATTTCTTGGAAACAGAGAAGCATTTGAAATATAGGAAGCGGCCGTGGAAATACCTCCACCAGTACTGTGCGTGTGCAGTTAATTGAGGGTGTCAGGCAAAACTGTATAAAGGAGGAGGACAGAGAAAATAACCTTAGGATATTTTTCCTATGTACCATGTTTTCTCTTGTGGCATCCAAAACGACTCTCTCCAGGGAACAGAGGAGAAAAATCTCACTCTTAGTTTGTTCCCCTCCCTTTCAACAGTCCTCCAACCACACCTGGCTCATGCTCACTAGAACAAAGACTGAACCTGCTAAGCTCACTCATTGTCTTCCCAGCCATTTATGCTAAACACCATTTTGTGCCATTCCAAAAAGAGCCCAGACTAATGTCCCTAAAACATTGCAAAGGTCATGGGGAAGAATGCCTGGAAGACACATAGCCACAGCCTACCCCCCGCACGTCCCAGACAACTTCTCAAACAGTGCAAATTGTGGATAATTTAACCTGGGAGAGAAAGATCTTTCCCTCTTGCTTACTCTGTGGTCTACAAAGACTCTGACTTATGAGGAGTTGGGCTCATAGTTGGTAGCAGGGTTTTAAATGAGAAAAAGTCTTTTGTGTGTGTTTTTTCTAATAGCTGTAAAATTATATGCAGTGGTACCTGCTATTGTAGTTACAGTGTTCTTCACATCATTCAATTAATATCTAATCCTCTAAGTGAAACATTGTGGAGCAATAGAGGAGGTAATTCAACAAACACAATGGAAAATAACTTGAGAAACAGCAGGTCAAGTGCTCAACATGAAATGCATATCAAACATAAGATTTGACAAAGGGTAAATTAATCTGCATGCTCTGAAGATTCCATTTGGCAATGAGGCACTAATATTTTTACCTCAGGAGAAAGGTTTCTCAGAAAATGAAATTTAAAACTACTGCTCATTGTATCTTTTTCTCTCTCTCTTTTCCTCCCCTTTTCACTTGCCACTTCTCAACAAAACAAGAAAAAATAATCAGTATAGGCTTCTGGCAGCACAGCGAGAGAAATGTGAGATTGGCCCTTAAGGGAATTTTTATTCTCAAGTGGATGTAAATGTATTCATCAATTCAAAGAAATGCATAGTGTGTTATATACACGATACATTAATAAATAGCCATGCATTAAAAAATAATGAGGTTTTCCGCAAAACAACATCCCGTGGTGTGTAGGGTCATAAAAAAGATACTAAAAGAGGGAGAAAAGATTATGTGTAAAATCTGATTAAAATACAGAAACGCCATCATATATGTAAGATGTAATAAATATTTTATTAGTTAACTATAAACAAAAGAACAAATGCAGTAAAATGTAATTAAAAATGTAAAAGTGAAGGATGTGATTTATTTCGCTACAATAATATTAATATTACAAGTGGTATGTAAATGGGTATTAGGACTATATTGTAGAAAGAGTGGAAAGCAGCCATTCATTTCTTATAATGAGATTTCATCTTTTTTTTTTATTTACATTTGTTTAAATATTTCAAATGGTGAATGAATAATGTTGCTCTTAAACCTTACACAGCTTAGCACATTCTCAAATTTCCATCAGCCCTTGGACGAGATTTGCATGTTGGCAGGCAGTTTCCAGGCAGAAACACTAATTGTGAAAATAGAAGAAAATTGACTGGCAGAGACCAAGAGTATTTTTAGTGCTGTTGGTTGAATGATTTTGGCTTTGAGTAGTAACCCCTACGAATGAAATTGCTGGAACCAAAAATAGCATTTTACAGAAGGTTCCCCAATTAAAACAGGTGAAAAGACCAACATGTAACATTCATCAACTACTACTGGCTTGAAAACTCTTAGGGGTTTAAAGTGCTAAGATTATTTGGACTGAACTTTCCTGTCATGGCCTCTAAAACTGAGCAAAAAGCCAAAGGTTTTTATTAGACACTGTTGATACCCAAGCATACACAAGCCCCTAAGTCTGGAGGTACACCCTTGTATTAGAAACCATCCCTTCCACTGGTTAAACCTCAGTCAAACAGAAAATATATCTTTAAGAATTCTCTTCCAGCCTAGCCAATGTAGCTTAGTGGTTGAGCATTGACCTATGAACCAGGTAGTCACAGTTCAATTCCTGGTCCGGGCACATGCCCGGGTTGTGGGCTCAATCCCCAGTGTGAGGCATGCAGGAGGCAGCCAATCAATGCCGATCAATGATTCTCTCTCTCATCGTTGATGTTTCTATCTCTCTCTCCCTCCCCCTTCCTTTCTGTATATAGATATAGATATAGATATATACAAAATTCTCTTTCACATTTATGTACAACAGTTAGTGCAAAGTCATCCTTGGGTTGGACTCCAATTTGGTATCAACAAATGTCATCCGTTTGCTATATTCCAACATCCCCCATTTGAGTAATCATTTCACATCTCTCTTGAACTCACAAAGGTAATAAAACCTCTCATTATTATCAGGTGGGGAGGAAGCGGAGCTTGGGAAAAGAGATGAATTGGCCAGCGTGTTCAGTTGGTATGAAGCAGAAACGAGATTTGAATTTCAAGTTTTGGGTCCCATAGGCCCTGAGCTTTGCACTATGTCCCCTTACCCCACGTTTCACCCCATCTTGCCTGGCCTCTGCAGGTTTCCCCTTTCATCCTTACAATGCAGCTGGTTCTGACCTTCCTGCTGCATTATCTTTACCTAATCCCCATGTGTTCCTGTCCCTTCATGAACTAGGCCCTCATAGTGCCAGCTCTCAAAGCCCTTAGTGGCATGTGTCACTGTCCTCCTCTCCGGCCAGTCCACACCCCTCCATTGGCAGAGCCCAGAAATGAGTTTCCTGTGTATTGCTTATCTTAGCCCCACCTCCAGGCAGCATCCAAAGCAACACCATATCATGGGAGTTTCTATTTCTTCTAATTCAAGTATCCCAAGTCCTTTCTCCTGTTACATAAGTAATCATGACATCCTTCTCAATGAAGCTTCTCTAAATAGATTACTGAGCAATTCTTGCTTCTTTGGACTATTGGAGTGTAATTTGGGAATATTTTACTAAACAGGTAGGAGGCAATACAGCTACAATAGATCACACTAATAAGAATTTATGAATTTATTTTCTTATATAGCAAGATGGTCATAGTAGATAGGTCTTAGTCTTGTTTCTTCAGATTAAAGATGTAAGGACCAATGCCACCGCTTTTATCTATCCTTCATGGTCATAAGAAGGCTGCTGCAGTCCAGCCATCACCTCCACACTCAAGGCAAAGAGCAGGAGATAAGCACAATTTCAGTGGACACATGAGAAAACAAATGTTTTTCCCAGAACTGCACAGCAGACTTCCCCTTCTCTTTCATTAGCTATGAATACATCATGTGTCCAACACTAACTGGAAGTTGGCTAGAAAGAAGTTGGAAATGGTGACTTGGTTAGCCACCCAAGAGTGTCTGCCGCAGTCACTGAACCAAAGTAATTGTGTTCTCTCACTATGCAAACATTGTACCAGATGTTTATTCTCTCAGTCAAGAAAGAAAGCCTAACTGAGAGCCTTTTCTGTTCATATTATGGAAGGTACGGGAATAAACCAAGCACAGATGCTAACTTCAGAGGATGAAGTCTAATACAATATATATAACATATGTAATATAAACAAGGTGGTGTTTGACTGCCTTCAAATCAGACAAGTTTGTATGACACAGAAATATAGGAAAAATGAGAAATGCTTTAAAAACTAGCAAGTAAAGTAGATTGTTGTGAATATGTACAGTTCTAAAATAGTACACATGTTGATAAGTGGAAAATCGAAAATGATAACAGGACAGAGTGAGCCATAGAATGTTTCTTATGAGAAACAATGTGGAAGTCAGATGTTAAGGGTAAGAAAGAACATAAATGGGTTTAGAACAGTGGTTTCCAAAATATTCTTGGTCAGGTAACCCTATTAATAAAAAGTATTTGAACGTTCCCATTCAGTACATGCACAGATAAGCTATTTTTATAATATATCTTCACCATTGCACTAATGTAGTCTATACAAAAGAAACCACACACAAAATAGAAGCATGAGATGTCAAAGTGTCTCCTCACAAAATACTTGTAAATTACAAAGTATAGAATAGTATGTTTTGAGTGGATAAACCTGGCAGACACATCTTAAATCAATGATCAAAGCTAACATTGCCACCTGTGAAATACAGCAATATCATGTGCCTTCTGATAAGATGCACTGAGAAAGATAATACCACTTCTATGGTATTCCTGCTAAAAGCACACCCTGATTTTAATCAGGAGGAAATGTCACAAACTCGAATTAAGGAACATTCTGTGAAATAATTTCACTGGTACAATTTGAAAGTCAAGGTCATAAAGTCATGACGGACAAAGAGCCCCAATTTTTCCAAGACTGGAGATCTATAAGGAGAAATGGAGACTCAGGTAATGTGGGATCATGGACCAGAAAAAGGACATTTGTGGGATGACTTGCAACATTTGAATGAGGTCTTTAGATGAGTTAATAGTGCTTATTAATGTTAATTTCCTGGTTTAGATAACTGTACTTAAGTTTATGTAATATGTTCATATTTGGGGAAGCTGGGTAAAGAGTATTCAAGAATTCTTAATACCATTTTTTGAAACTTTTTCAAAATAAAAAAAAACCACTAAAAAGGATCAGACCTTTAAGATGTGGAAATAGAAGTTCTTGACAATATAAAGAAAGCCAGCCAGGATTTGAAGAAAGCAAAGGTGATTGTGTCAGTAACTCTCTTAAATTGATCTAACTTTTCAGGACAGCAACTTTATACACATTTTTTAAATGATTTAAACTGTTTGATTAAAAATCCCACTTCTATGTACATAACCAAAGCTCCTAGGCTGAAATGGAGACTGGGGTACACAAAGACTTCACTGAGATATTCCCCATAAGACTGAACAATTGGAACCAATGTAAATATCCGGCAGTAGGCGAGGTAGTTACATATTTAGCAAATTCATACAATGGAATGCTTTGTAGCCACTAGAATCATATGTTCCAAATTATTTAGTAGTATAGCAGAATATCATCTCAAGTGGAACAAATAGTATAAAGTTATACAGGTAGTTTTATTCCAATTTGACTGCAGATTGTGTATGTATATAAATGTCTTTATAATGCAGAAGTCAAATGAGCTGTTTAGAATTTAAAAAGTAGAAATGGATAATCATTTGTGTTTGTGTTTTGAAGGAATATCCTGGGTGGATATCATGTAGTTGAAGGGTATTTAGGGATCTAATTAGCTTCCTCTAGAAGGCAAAGTGAGTGTGGGATATATATACATATAATTACAGTTGACACACAATATTATATTAGTTTCAGGTGTACAACATAGCAATTAGACACTTATATAACTGACAAAGTCATCATCCCAATTTATATAATCTCTTTGGATCTTCTTGAAAGCAAGGCACTAATAGGAAGCAGTTATTGAAGGTGGAGGGCCATGCATGTCTTAATTTGTTATTTAAAGAACTTGGGAAGAAAGAGAAAAATGTAGTTAGCTGAACCAATAAGATAATGGTAGGTAGCAAGCTACATAGAGGTTTAGATATGAAAATTGACCTCTAGAAAACAAGTAGATCTATAAATGGATGTTTCTTACTTATAGTTTCATCCATGAAGAAAGTTCTAAAGACATGGGGAAGAAAACAGTGGCAAAGGAAAGAAAATTTTGATGAGTTACGTACAGTCATGATAAAAGAGGACAGGGAAATGTGCATAACCAGGAGATGGAGAGAGAGAGAGAGAGAGAGAGAGAGAGAGAGAGAGAGAGAGAGAGAGAGAGAAGGGAGGGGGGAGGAAGTAAGGAAGGAAGGGTAAGTGGAGGGAGAAGAAAAGAAAAATGAAAAAGGAAAATTGAAAAGAAAAGAAAAGCTAGTTAGAACTATTAACCAGTCATCATGACTGGAAGAACCTGGCAAACATTTTAATCATTTTTCCCACCCCTATCCTTCTGAATAGTTTCCTATTTATTACCCCTCTGTTCCTCTTAAATGATTAGCAGACAACCCTTATGGTAAGGAGTGTATTTTGGGAACCACCAGGATGAAGAGATGAAGAGCACACCAGGGTCAGTGTGTGGGGACCGACCTTGAGAGAGAAGAGTGACAGAGTCCCTCGCACTGCAGCAGGGAAGAAGGTACCTGAACTGGAAAGATCTTTATTTCCCACAACTACACTGGGCAGCCTACCAGTTTCAATGGTGGATGCACAAGATGGACACCCATCATCTCATATCAGACAGACTCTGATAAGTACTGAAGAATTTGGAGAAGGGGACAATGCATTCTGACTGAAGAACCTCTTAAAACTTCTTAAAAGAAGGGTCATTTGAGCTGGAGAACCTAGGAAGAATTTCAGAGGTGCATTTGGAAAAGAGACCTTTCTCTGTGTTATAGGCAGATGGAGAACCTAGATAATGCCTCGTTCAGTGTTCATCTCCAGTGATACCAGGGCCTGCGTTCATTTATTGGTAATTCTAAAAGCTTTACTCTGTGACCAAGGTAGATGTATTTGAATACATCTTCAGGTAGATGAATGCAGGATTAGAGTCTGCACTGCTAATGTTTTCCAATGCAACTCCTATGAGAGTTATTTGATTATTAGATGATGATAGGGACAAGATAAAACTGATTATTTTAATGACGCTATCAACTTAATTTCACATGAAGAAGAAAGAGTTCAGATTGCTTCTTGCTTGGGTATTGGTATGATTTAAGAAATGCCTGAATAAGAGTGGAAAGGCATATTTGCAATGACCCATGTGAGATCAACACCTGTCATTCTCAATGAAAGCGCTGTTGTCTGTTGTCATGATATTCTCTAAAAGAGCTGAGGGTGGAAAATTTAACAGTTGACAAATCAGGGTTGGCCTCCAGGGCTTAGATGCCTCAGGCATGCTAGGATTTCCTAGGAGAGCGGGTAAAAAAGTAGCTTCTTATTTTATCATTGAACTGAACTTTTAAATCAGTCCGTTATATATACATTTTACTGTAAAATGTCAGATTAATCAAAACGATAACAAATTTATGTGACAAAAACTTAGGGAGCAGGATACAGAATTAGATATCAAAGGTAGACAAAGACAAAGATTACAACTAATTTTTGAACTGAAATAAATTAAGAAACACAATTTAAATATTTCTATATTTCAATGTAAGTTACAAAACTCATATACCTCCCAAATTAAATCCATAACCACTAAGAAAATAATTGTGTTAATCCTCTGTGAAAGTAAATATTCAAATCATTTCAGAGAAAGTTCTCAACATTCTGTGGGGGGAAAAAAAGGTGAGTTTTCTAAATTATAATTCAGTGACCTATGTGAAGGTTCTGGCAGGTGAGTGACACTTTGTAGAAATTTTGAGGGGATGTAATTGTAAAAGCAAAGATGAGAACTCACTTTTGAGAGCATTGATTATTGGCCAGGCACTTTGCTTTTCAATGTTACCTTATTGAGTCCTCATCAATGCCTTTAATTTTTTAATATATATTTTTTATTGTTGATAGTATTACAGATTTCCCCCCCCCCAAGTCTTCACCACCCTATTGCCTGTGTCCATGTGTCCATAGGCTACACATATCCTGTATAATAAATGGGTAATATGCAAATTAACCCTAATGGCAGAACAACCAGGAATGACCAGTTGCTAAAATGTGCACTGACCACCAGGGGGCAGACGGTCAATGCAGGAGCTGCCCCCTGGTGGTCACTGCAGCCACAAGCCGGGCTGATGGCTGTGAGTGCAGCGGTGGTGGTGGGAGCCTCTCCCGCCTCCTCCTCAGCACTAAGGATGTCCGACTGCAGCTTGGGCCCGCTTCCCACAGAGAGTGGGCCTAAGCTGTCAATCAGACATTCTCTGAGGGCTCCTGAGCTGCCAGAGGGATGTCTGACTTCCAGCTTAGGCCTGATCCCCCAGGGAGCGGGCCTAAGCCAGCAGGTGGACATCCCCCAAGGGGTCCCTGACTGTGAGAGGGCACAGGCCGGGCTGAGGGACTCCCCCAGTGTTCACGAATTTTCGCGCACCAGGCCTCTAGTAAGTATATAAGTTCTTTGGTTTATCTCTTCTCATCCCTCATCCCCACATCGAGGTATTCAGTCTGTTCCATACCTCCATGCTTTGGGTCTTATTTTGTTGGTCAATTCACTTTGTTCATCAATACCTTTAAAATAAAGAAACCCTTTAATTATATTCTTATATACTAGAGGCCCGGTGCAGGAAAATTCATGCACTTGGGGGAGGGGATCCCTCAGCCCAGCCTGCACAGTGTGGGAGCTCTCAGGAGATGTCCTACTGATGATAGTCTGGCCTCGCTCTGCAGGAGGCGACTGGGTTGATCAGGGAAAGGCAACACTCCCATCACCCTGCTGCTGCTGCCACTGTCGGCTGCAGTGGCTGCGAGGCCTGAGACCTGGGCCTCGCAGCTGCTGGGGCTGATGGCTGCCTGAGCCCACAGCTGCCTGAGCTCAGGGCCTCGCAGCTTCTGTGGCTTTGTCTGTAAGACGCCTGTGCTAATTAGCATATTACCCTTTTATTAGTATAGATTGTAATGTTATTACACTATTATTATGCTATCACTAGAGGCCCAATGCATGAAATTCATGCACGGGTGTGTGTGTGTGTGTGTGTGTGTGTGTGTGTGTGTGTCCCTCAGCCCTTCCTGCACCCTCTCACAACCCAGGATCCCTCACTCCTAACCGCCCACCTGCTCACTCCTTACCGCTTAGCTCACCACGCCTTACCGCTGCCTCGGGGGAGAGGTTCCCGCCACTGCCGCTGCACTGGCCAGCCGGGAGCCTGGCTTTACTATTATTATTACTACCACTAATACATTGGAGCACATTTCACTTTCAGGGTCTTAGTCAATACATAAGGAGGAAATTAAGCCAAAATTAGCCCCCATACAGTCACTTAATTCACACTGTGAAGTCTAAGAATAGATACTTAGGAACCTCCAACCAATTATTTTTTTACTTCTTTCCTGTCTCTCTGCTTCTCATCTAGGGGCCCCTTCCCCAGCTGCAGGTCTTCCCTTTCCCTTCCCTCCTTCCTTCCTCCTCACCCCCCCCCCACCTCTCATTCTCCCTCTTCTTTCTCCACAGTTGCTTTTCTGTAAATGTGCACTTGAAGCAAGTACATTATCATTTACTGAGCCTCTATTTATTTGTTAGGAACTGTGATAAGTTCTTTGGATGTCTATTATTTCTGGTGCATAAAGAAATTTGAAGAGTTTAAAGAAGTTAAAACATGTGTTCAAGATCACAAACCTGATAAAGTTCAAATCCAAGTTTTTTTTAGGACAAAACAATACTATATAGTCTATAATATGCTTTGATACCTCCTGGTGAAATTTGTTGTTTGGTGTGCTGACAAATATTGAGTCAAATTTTCTTTATATCCCTCAGAATCTTAGGTTTCAACTAAAACTTTGAATGTGAAAACGTCTTCAAGCCTCAAACAAAACCTGCAATTTGGGTACACTGCCACTAGGTGGCAGAAGATCTTCAATTGTTACTTTGTGTATGTGTGCTTGGGAGTTCCCATCACAAGTGAACAGCACATCTTACAAGTTCTAACCACTCAAATATTTGACTCCTCTCTTTGAAAATGAAATAATATCAGTACTGACTTCATAAAATATGTTAAGGGTTAAATGAATGAATGGGACACAACAGACATTTGATATCAGTATTAACCTTCGGGAATACTTGATCTCCTTCCTTATTCCAACAGCTAGTACAGTATTCCAGACTATTCTTTAACAGCTGGGAGTGCATGTTAGCCCTTTATGTTCCTCTGCTATTCTGCATCTTTTTTGCCAACCCAGCCCTTCCCAGCCAATTCTCACATTTTGCTGCCCACATTCCAATTTTAAAATCATATATATATATATATATATATATATATATATATATATATATAATTATAATACACCTAACATATGTGATATATATTAGATATATTATATGTATTATTATAATGTCTAATAGTATCAGATTAATATAGATAACATTTTAGAGAAACTTCTAAAGAAATCTTCCGGATTGCCAATATACATAGGATGCTAACTGGGTACCTGTACTAAGCACTTTGAACGTGTTGTTTTATTTAATCTTCTTAACAAGCTTATGAAATTGGTTCATAATAATTATAATGTTGTTCGCAATATTATTTCTATTTTACACATGAGAAAATGGAGCTTGGAGGGGAGAACAAACTTGGACGAAGATAGAGTTAGTAAAAAAATCAGTTTAGATGCCAATGGGAAGACCAATTGCGTAGCCCTAGCTCTTACATCGCATAGACATGGTTGTTCACCTTGACTTTATAGCATGGTAACTTGGGGAGCATTTCTCAAAAGCCCTGGGCCCCTTCCACGCCCCTAGAATTAGAATCTGCGTATCTTCAGTTCCACAGGCAATTGGGTTATGCAGATAGACTTGAGGCCAACTGTGTTACACTTTCCTGCCTCCCACTAATAACTAACTTGGGGCACAATTCTGTACCCTTCTCACTAATCCCTAAAATATCTTTTCTCTTGAAATGAATTCTACATGTTCAGGAGTTTGTGCTCAACCTCATCAAAGCACCTCTTACTGCTTATCTGACAGAAACGCACCTCACCCCTCTCTCACTGTTATAAAGGGAGTAACTGCCAGAGAGCAAGATAAAGAAACAGTCTCTCTTCTGTGGTTTCCTGTTCCTAATTCCACTGCATCTTTCTCTGCTACTCTGTCCTTTTGCCACTTGAAAGAAGTAAAAAAGAGGAAAAATACTGATAGAGTAGCATAATCCCATTGAGACCATAAAGTGCCCAGGGGCTGAGCATTTAGAAGACAATAAAATGAGTCTACGCTGCTTTTACTTTATAGAAAGGCCAAGTTGCCTTTTGCCATTCAGATCTCTAGCTGGAAGTGACTTACTTAAATTAATTTAAAGTTGATAATGATTAAAATTAGATAGTGGGCTCAACCAGTGTGCTTTACCAACGCTGCTCCTTTTCAGCCTAGGGAGGGGTGTTATTGAACAATATTACTACTGTCAGCAAATGTAAGGATGGAGGGACAGGGGTTCTGTGGT
This sequence comes from Myotis lucifugus, assembly GCF_000147115.1. NCBI lineage: Eukaryota > Metazoa > Chordata > Mammalia > Chiroptera > Vespertilionidae > Myotis > Myotis lucifugus. Next base: position 12,978,720 of record NW_005871065.1, on the reverse strand, counting down.
CTGTTCAGGTGCAGTGGTTGTGCCCTGAGGGGTCTGGAGAGGGAGTTTACTCTGAAATGCCAAAGGGGCCCAGGTAGCAGTAAAAGCGCTTTCAGAAACATCCACTGTCACCTGACCTCAGAGGCACACTGTGCCCCTCACTCCAGAGACCCAGAAACCAGGTTTCTATTTCCCTGGGGTAAATGCGCAAGAGCACAATTGCTGGACCTTATGGAAGTCTCGTGTTCTTTGCCTCTGGAAGGACCATCCCTGCAGGAGCTGACCTCGCACAGCGTGGGGAGGAGGAGGACCTCCGCCCAGGCAGAGGGCTCCCTGCACCCATGGCCTCAGGGATCCGCAGGGTCTTGTTTTCTTATCCATTCTGCCACTGTATGTCTTTTGATTAGAGCATTTAATACTTTTATATTTAAAGTAATTGTTGACGTCTCTGGCTCACGAACTGAAGGAAGATCCAAACACTTACAGCAAAAGGAGTTATTTGAGACACTTCAGATCAAAAGATACACACAGACTGAAAGTAAAGGGATGGTGGTAAAAGTTATTTCATGAAAATGGAAATGAAAAAAGCAAAAAGCTGGGGTAACAATACTTACACAAGACAAAATAGACTTTAAAACAAAGGCTATAACAAGAGATAACGAAGGACTTAGAAATCCCACTTCTGGGTATTTATTTGAAAAAATCCAAAACACCGAATCGAAAAGACATAGACATTCATGTTTGCTGCAGCATTATTTACAATAGCAAAGATATGGAAGCAACTTAAGTGTCCATCAGTAGATGAACGGATAAAGATTTGGATATATACAGTGGAATATGACTCCGTCATATGGAAGAATAAAATCTTGCCATCTGCAACAACATGGATGGACCTAGAGAGTATTGTGTTGAATGAAATAAGTCAGGTAGAGAAAGACAAATGCCAGATGATTTCGCTTATATTGGGAGTCTAGAAAACAAAATAATAGAGCAAGCATAACAGTAACAGACTGATAAACACAGAGAACATTTTGAAGATTGCCAGAAGGAAGGGGTTTTACAAATGGGTAAAAAAGAGGAAGAGATTAAGAAGAACAAATTGGTAGTTACAAAATAGTCATGGGCACATGTAAAGCACAGCATAGGAAATATAGTAATAACATTATTATTATTACTATGTATTGTGTCAGGTGGGTACTAGATTTATCAGGGTGGTCACTTTGTAAGTTATATAAATGTCTAATCTCTATGTTTTACACCTCAAACTGATATAATATTGAAGCAGAATTTTTGGACTGGGCAGGATGTCCTGGATTCTTTGTCCACCAGAGTCGAAGAATGAATCCATGGACAGAAGGTGGTATAACAAAGGTGGAAATTTATTAAATAACAAGTACAGACTCACACATGGGGAGGGAGAAAGAGTCCCACTGAGTCCCTGTTTCCATGGTTTATAAAGGCTGTAGATTTTGGTGCCTTGATATCCCCTCTGATTGGTCACTATTTCCTTGGACTGGTTACTATAGTAACTTCTTTCCTTATTGTTTTCCTATTCCCTTTGGGGTTTCTTCTTCTCCTTCTGGATGAAGGGCTCCCTTCCCTTTATTTTGTAAATATAGACCTTTGGCTGTTTCCAGCTCCCTCATTCTATGGAAATGTACTTGTTGCAGCTTTTCAGCTCCCCTATTCTATGGAGATATACCTTCTGTTGCTCTGCAGCCCTGTGCTTCTTCCATGGTCCTCTTAATTTCTAAAATTTCCTAAACCTGTCTTTTTCACCCCCAAAATTCCTGTTTCACTATTGTATATAAACTCTAATTGTAAAATTAAAAAATATTAAAATAAAATTTAAACTTTTTTTTTAAAAGATAGAAGGGCTAGCTCTTCCTAAGCACAGAATGTCATATGTTCTTTTGTTAATGCACTTATTTTCTCTGAAATTTCGAATTTCTCATCTGTAAAATGTAAGTATCATACTACATGACTTCTAAAGTCATATGATAATCTTGTAGAAATATTAACGAAGTCTGTAACATGATTATTTCCTCTTTAAGGGCTAGCACTAGTATAGAAGGAAGAGGTGCTTATTTGTTAGGTGTTCTTGATGGGAAACACCTGGGTTTTTACTTATTTTTTTATTGATTTTTTACAGAGAGGAAGGGAGAGGGATAGAGAGCTGGAAACATCGGATGAGAGAGAAACATCGACCAGCTGCCTCCTGCACACTCCCCACTGGGGATGTGCCCGCAACCAAGGTACATGCCCTTGACTGGAATCAAACCTGGGACCCCTAAGTCCACAGGCCGACGCTCCATCCACTGAGCCAAACCAGCTAGGGCAAACACCTGGGTTTTTAGATTATCATGAGCTCAATTAGCAAATGGTGAAAAGAACATGGTGTTCTAGGCTACATCATAAGAAGTACAGTTTGCAGTTGAAAGGAGGTGAAAGAACTATTTTACTCTTCATTATTCAAATGACACTTGTATACATATGTTTAGTTCTGGCCAATGAACCTTAGGAATGGCACTGGCAACCTAGAATGCATCCAGAGAGAGGCAAAAAAGACAAGAATCTCAATCATTGCATATGAGGAACAGCTGAAGAAGCTTGGAATGTTTGATTTGGAAACACATATATAAATAGTCTGCATGAGAAATTCAATTTATTCAATATTGTACCAGAAATCAGAATCAAATGTAACGGTTAGAAATTACAGGAAAGAATTCTTGAGTTTGGTTTAAAAAAACATTCTGATAATGAGTTGTTCAAAATAAAATTAATTTCTTTGAAAAGGAAAATAATTTCATATCAGTGACTGTATAGAAACTGAGGCTGTATAGACAAGGATTGTGAGTTTTGTCACGTGATTTCTCCATTTGAACCAAGCTCAGTTAACAGGTGTCCATGGTCCCTGACAATTGTAGATTCTCTGACACTAAATGTATTTCCTTCCCACCACCCTGCAGCCAAAAGGAGAATTTGCTCAATTCTTTTGCTGAATTGAAGAGAGCAGATAATAGGTAGAAGAACATCTTTTCCTCTTTGTTTTGGAAGAGCTTATAATGAATATTAATTCAGGGAAAGGCAAAACAAGACCATTCATTTGTATCCAGCTTCGGATTTCTCAAAACCATGTCCATGAAAGAAGAACAAGGCTCACTTCTTCCATCAGTCAGCAGCTTCTTTTCCATGATTACCCCTGAGATGGTCTTGATTCTTCGAATTTTTAAATTTTTCATCAGGATTAAATCTATAGAAGTGATTTTGCATTTTTATAATAAAATTAGGATTTTTTAAAGCAAGAATTAATGTGCTAAAAAGCTATCCTATAAACCAGATCCTTTGACATTAGATTTTATTTAAGGACAATCCATGAAACTGAAGAAATAAAAGTCAATGTGAATGGATAAGCCAGTCAGAGAAGGATAAGTATCACATGATCTCACTCATTTGTGGAATATAAACTGATGAACAAAAATAGATCCAGAGACAAAGAAACATTGAACAGACCGTCAAACCTCAAGAGTGAAGGCAGGGGAGGGTGGGAGGTGGGTAAGAGACCAACCAAAGGATATATATGCATGCATATAAGCATAACCAATGGACCCAGACAGTAGGGGGGGTAAAGGCATGTGCTGGGGGGATGGGAGCGGCCAGGGAGAGGTCAATGGGAGATAAAAGGAGACATATGTAATACTTTCAACAATGAAGAATTTACATTAAAAAATAAAAGCAAAATTTAAAAAGCCAATGTGAATATTTACATAGAATTAGGTTAGAGGTTAGAACAAATGAGCATCTGCTAAAGAGGTAGATGATCTCTTATTCACACTGGCTTTTAAGGCACTGAATGTGATTTGGCTTCCAGTTAGCCAAAGAATTCCAGATCATATCAAAATCTCTTTCATATAGTTTAAAAATATTTTGCTTTCTCTCAAGATGTTATGTGCACTTCTGCTTTTACGTCAAAACAAGGGCCACACCAACGGTAATATCCCCCTACAGTTAATGTACTCAACCTTGTTTGTGAATCATGGTTTCTAAATGACAAAGACAAAAACTGACATGCTTTCAGAACATAAATTAAGGATATAAATGATCTTTTCAACAGTTAATAAGACTAGGAGAAAAATGTGTCTCCCTTGTAGAGTAGAAAGAATTAAAATGATAAATGAAAGCACACATTAGCTTTTACTGGTTTTGAGTACCTCTGGGTTAGTAGTTGACTAGTAGAGAGGAGGCCTTTAAAGGATGAAAGAAAAAGTCCCAAGGGTGCTATTAACACTGATGAGCACTTTAGGTAATTGGGGCAGGAAGTTCAGTCTAGGCAGAAACACAAAACAAGAGGAGAAAATTAAATTACATATTTTTTAAAAAGTATTGCCACTTTCATAAAGGAAAGTCATTGAATTCCAATAAGTCTAATAATATAACTACTCCATATGTGTTCCCTCAAAATTGTGGATATGAAGTGTGACTCAAGCCCCCCAACTTCTCCACTTCCCTATCTTCAGCCATAATCGCCTTTCCCCTCCTTAGAAGCCTGTTTGCTGCACAGGGCCTGGTCAGTGAGTTATACCGAAGTCATCATAATGCTTAAAGTACTGAGTGTGAACACTCCCAGGGTTACGTGCATTGTAACTAGGTCATGACCCTCGCTTTCAGGCTCTTTTGTAGAATTTTTGAGTCATCCTGAGGAAGATAGAGAGTCATTTGTAGGAAAGGGTTTTCCAAAAGTCCTTAAATCAAAACCATATGCAGAAATATGAATGCCTACTTTCAAAATAACACTGACTGAAGCAGTCCAACTGCCCCATCAGTAGATGAGTGGATAAAAACTTGTGTTACATTTCCACACTGGAATACTACTCAGCCATAAAAAGAAGAAAAATCTTACCCCTTTCAACAGATCTGTAGAGTATTATACTAAGTGGAAATAAGCCAGTCAGAGAAAGAAAAATCCCATATGATTTCACTTATATGTGGGATCTAATGAACAAAATAAACTAGCAAGCAAAATAGAAACAGACTCATAGATACAGAGAACAAACTGACAGCTGTCAGAGGGGAAGGGGATTGGGGACTGGGTGAAAAATGTAACGGATTAAGCAAAGTAAATAAAAACACCTCATAGACACAGACAATGGTATGGTGATTACAAGAAGGAAAGAGGGGTGGGGGGAAGTTAGAAGAGGGTAAAGGGGGGATAAATGGTGATGGAAGGAGATGACTTGGGGTGGTGAACACACAATACAATATACAGATGATGTATTATAGAATTATACACCTGAAACCTATGTAATCTTATTGACCAATGTCACCCCAATAAATTCAATGAAAGAATAACAACTACTGCTCTTTCCCTGATGGGATATTCTTGTTTGTTTATTTTATTTTATTCTTTTTTATTGAATTTATTGGGGTACAGGTTTCAAGTGTACAACTCAATAAGACATCATCTGCACACTGCATCATGTGCCCATCACCCCAAGCAAAGTCTCTTTCCACCCCCATCCCCCCCACCCCGTTTGTCCACCTCCACCTACCTCCCATCCCCCTTTCCCTCTGGTTATCACCACACAGTTGTTTGTGTTTATGTGTGTGTGTGTGTGTGTGTGTGTGTGTGTTGATTAATCACTTCACCTTTCCTCCTGTCACCTTCTCTCACAGCTGTCAGTTTATTCCATGTATCCATGCCCCTGTTTCTATTTTGTTCATTTTATTTTTTTTCATTAGATTCCACATATAAGTGAGTTCATATGGTATTTGTCTTTCTTTGACTGGCTTATTTCACTCAGCATAATACTCTCCAGGTCCATCTCTGATGAGTTTTATTATGTCTGCTCTGAAATAGGCATTTTTAAAAATGTTTCATTGACATCTAGCATCATGGGAGCTCTCCTTGAAAAGTTGTAAGGGAGATCCCCCTGACTATATTTGGGTGTGTGAGATGCTAGGACCTTTGGAGCCTAACCAATCATAAGTGTCTAATTAACATAAACATTTATTTATTCAAATAGAGGCCCGGTGAAAGAAATTGGTGCACTGGGGGGGCACAGCCAGACCTGTGCCCTCTTGCAGTCTGGGACCCCTCGGGGGATGTCTGCCTGCTGGCTTAGGCTTGATCCCCCTGGCAGTCTGGGACTCTCACAGTCCAGGACCCCTTGCTCCTTACCACCCGGCCTGCTCGCTGCTCCCACCACTGACGCTGCACTCACCAGCCATGAGCAGGGCTTCTGGCTGAGCAGCGCTCCCGCTGTAGGAGCACACTGACCACCAGGGGGCAGCTCCTGCATTGAGCATCTGCCCCCTGGTCGTCAGTGCACATTATAGGGAAAGGTCGTTCTGCTGTTCGGTCTATTTGCATATTAGGGTTTTATTATATAGGATCATTGAGTACATACTTGATTTTAGACCCCATGATGGGAAGGAACAAGGTATGGTCCTTTCCATTGAAGAGCTGACAGTCTAACTCTAGCAAAAGAATTTTTCCCTTTATTTATACTGTGATCAAACCTAAAAGTACAATGCATATAGAAATTTGAAAAGAACTACTGGTTTATTTCCCAACTCTGTGTATTCCAGAACTTTCAGGGTTTGCTGGTTTTGTTATATAATATCACACAATGTAAATACTAATATGTTGTCTATGGAAAACCATTTTGGAACTAAAACTTATGCTTAAAGCTAAGATTCAGCCTTGATCTTTGAAGATATTTCCACAAATGAAAAGAAACCCAAAATTCTCTGGGATAAGTAAGCTTAGTTTTCTTAAGTTGTGAATGATAAGTCTGCTGCTCTCTACTCATAAAATTAATTTAGAATTATAAAAAAATCCAAATACATCAAGTCCATATCTTTTGTCATCTAAAAGTTATGGTCTGTTACTGATTTTTTCCCCCAATCTGTATGGGGCTAATAAAAATCATAAATATGTCATTTGTGACAATGTGGGCGGACCTTGAAATAAGTCAGCGAGAGAAAGACAAATACCATATGATTTCACTTGTATGTAGAATCTAAAAAAAAAAAGATAAAACAAAAGAAATGAACTTATAGATACAGAGAACAGATTGGTGGTTGTTAGAGGCAGGGGTGGGGGATGATGGGTGAAGATCAAGAGGTACAAACTTTCTTATTTATAAAAGAAATAAGTCATGGGGATGTAATGTACAGCATGGTGACTATAGTTAATAAAATTATATTGCATATTTGAAACTTTCTAAGAGAGTAGATCTCATAAGTGCCCATCACAAGAAAAAAATAATAACTATATCTGGTGACAAATGTTGACTAGACTTATTGTGGCGATCATTTTGCAACATATACAATTATTGCATCATTATGTTGTATACCTGAGAGAAATATAATGTCATATGTCAATTATAATACAACAAAAAGTTATACATGCAATTCTTCTTCTTCTTTCTCCTTCTACTTATTCTTCTTTGTCTCTTGTAAACTTCAGGCAAACATCACAGTTCTGTCACAAAAAGCCACGTAGCGGGAATAGAGTTGCAGAGTTCCAGGAGCACAGTTCTGCTTGTAAATATTAAGTAAATACTTAAATATTTAAACATATTATCTATCAAGTTAGAGAGCTAGTACAAAGGGTTTCATTTTATGACTTGACTGTGTTTCTCAGTGAACACAAAGCAATCTTGAGATATTACTTTCCTAATTATATTATGAATTTAGGAATAATATCTTACCTGTCATACATATTGAAATGTCGTTCAAATTCACTTGAAACTTGGGAGGAGCTACTACTATTCAAAGGCTACTTCTTTCAATACTTTTTCAATTCAATTCAATTCAATAGTATTTTAGTGCACTGAATATCTCAGCTTAGGGTTCTATGCTAGAAAGGAAATACTGTGAAGTTCGTTATTTGTAGTCACAGAAAAAAAAAACTACAATGTGTTTTTTGAATGATTTACTTAGAAGTTTATATGTACTAAGAAATAAGTTTTATTATTTAAAAAATAAAGGTCCACAGTTTGACATTTCAAAATTATTGAAATACTAGAGACCCGATGCACGAAATTCGTGCACTGGGAAGGGGGTTGTACAACAGCCCGGCCTACACCCTCTCCAATCCAGGACCCCTCTGGGGATGTCCGACTGCTGGTCAGACAACCCTCTCACAATCCGGGACCACTGGCTCCTAACCACTCACCTGCCTGCCTGCCTGATCAACCCTTACTGCCTCTGCCTGCTGGCCTGATTGTCCCCTAACTGCTCCCTCCTGCTGGCCTGATCGCCCCTAACTGCCCTCCCCTGCAGGCCTTACCACCCCTAACCACCTCTGCCTCGGCCCCTGCCACTGTGGCTTTGTCTGGAAGGTCGTCTGTAAGATGTCTGGTCTAATTAGCATATTACCCTTTTATTAGTATAGATGATTTCTGTTTAACTATACATGGTTAATCTACAGACAAATTTGACCAGACCTTTACTTAAAACCACCTACATTCTGTAATTGAGACATATCAGTACCTTAGATGGTCACTGAAACGTTGATTCTTCTTACATTATAACTCATAATTTTTTTATTTCCCCCTCCCGTAGTTTCAGAATTCAAGTTCAGCTTCTAAGCAGCACCACATGAAGTTACTCTACTAAGATTATGAAAGGAAAAGGTAAAAGTGTGCACTATTTTCATACCTATCACAATCATTGTCACATGAATAGATTCTTCACCTGACATTTTCTATTCTTATAACAATCTTTGTCACAAGAATAAGTTTTTTTTTTAATGTTTCATCCATGCTGTGAAAGTCAGCAGTCAAGTCTACTACCTTGACCTTCCTAATGTTCTCTCATTTGATTAGGCAGCTATTTCTCTTCTTTCCTGTTAACACCATAGGCAACTTAGGAGAAAGAGGTAGAATGGCTAGTCAATCAAAATGAGACTATAAAGGTTAAAGCAGAATAGTTTACTCCTTTCATAGATAACACTAGCCATTGAGATTCTCATGTCTTATTATTGTGACAAAAAATGACAAAGGAACAGAAAATGGCACAACATGGATCCATTCTCATAACAACAATCATAAGAAGAATAAGAACTAGTACAAACAACCTATTCCTCTTCTAGTCTAGGAAACTTGTTGTTCTATATGACTGTAGTTGGAGTTATTTTTAGTCAGCTCAGACAATTTCTCCTTCAAATAATGAATTAACTTAAGTGAATTCAATGCTGGGAAAATACCAACCTCAGAGGAATCATAATCATTTCACTTCTATGCCTCTATCTATAATTTCATACATTTCTCTCATTAGAGATTATTTCCATGCAATGTACTAAATTTACCAAACAATATTAGTAAATGCTTCATTTTTTAATCAAAAATAGATAAGAATAAAACATTTGACAGTAAGTGATATAAATCTGGAAAAAATTATTGACTAGCCGGCTGATTTTCTGGCATCCTTATATAGACTAAGGGTAGGAGTGAGTTGGCTAACTTAATGAGTGTGGACAGCCAATGCAGGTCATCACTCCAGCTGGTCAATTCAGACTGGGGTGTGGTGTGCATTGACTTTCTGACTAATCAAATATATTGGCAACCCTTACCTTTATTTTTAATATATAGACATCTAAATCATCTATAGAAACACTGTGAGACAAATAATGATTATTGATTATAAGACAACCCATCTAAAGAGAAATTATTAGACATTTTTAAGATGAGTCATTGTTTTATTTTGTTTTGAGGGAGATGGCAAAGTTATACTCAGAAACTGATTCTGTCTTTGTCAGCAATTTATTTAGCCCAGGTTCATTGTGGGAATTAAAATAATTTCACAAGCCAATAGCATACAGGATACTATCTCTTAAATAACCAAATAATGAAACAACATACTCCACACAAATGACAGATTAATCACACTCTTGTTCTAGGCAAGGGGAGGTGAAAGAAATAAAGTCCAAATTTAGAGGTGTTTCTTTTATGAGTTTGGTTTCTGGGGAGATGGCTTAACTGACTGTGAATTGACACCCACTTGTCAGTGCAAAACAAAAGTCTAGCACATTGATGGCGAACCTATGACACGCGTGTCAGAGGTGACACGCAAACTCATTTTTTTGGTTGATTTTTCTTTGTTAAATGGCATTTAACTATATAAAATAAATATCAAAAATATAAATCTTTGTTTTACTATGGTTGCAAATATCAAAAAATTTCTATATGTGACACGGCACCAGAGTTAAGTTAGGGTTTTTCAAAATGCTCACACGCCGAGCTCAAAAGGTTAGCCATCACTGGTCTAGCATGACCCTGGCTGGTTTGGCTCTATGTATAGAGTGTAGGCCTGTGGACTGAAGGGTCCCGGGTTTGATTCTGGTCAAGGGCACATTCTTCGGTTGTAGGCTTGATTCCCAGCACTGGTCTGGGCTCATGTGGGAGCCAACCAATCGATACATCTCTCTCATATCGATGTTTCTCTCTGTGTGTCTCTCTCTTCTAAAAATCAGTAGAAAAATATCCTTGGGTGAGGATTAATAACAACAAAAACAAAATGTCTCCCATGTTGCTGGAGCAGGTTGCTAGGACACGAAAAGGCTGGTGTTGGCAGACAGGCTAGAATGCTCTGAGGATCATCCTACAGAGACCATTGCACCATTTAGCACCACTACGCACCAGAGTCACCTTGGCCAAAGCAGGAGCAAGTTCTCAAGATCTTGGAAGAGCTGTTTAGGTCAGCACAGTATACCTGGCCCAGACTGAATCTCAAATGGTCCTCACCAACTCTAAGTATATATATTCTAAATTTCCCCTTGCCATGGCTGCTTCTCCATGTTTTTATGGATAAGCCCCCAGCAGTATCCATAATTAGCTGGGCTATGTTGACAACAGATGTGGGATGATGATATCTTGACATCTTATTTCATACTTCTATCAAAACAGCTTGACTTCAAAAAACAAATTTTGTTGGACTTGGCAATGAACAAGGGGTTAAAACAACTTAACTGAGACCATAAACCAGTGGATTTGAAGTCATGTTAGACCTATTTACAGCAGACACCAAGCGCCCCAAATATTTTTATTTCAAAAGAAAACATTTTATTTCTACATTTTTAAAACTTGGAATGAAACTAAAACTTTGACCAAATTTATTGAATTTATTGCATATTTAGCATTGTATAGATAGTTGCCTTAGTTTCATGCATTTAATATGTGTTCAATAATTGTTCACTGAATAAACCAATGGTTCACTGAATAAATGAATGAGAGCTTATATGTCTGCCTTTTTTGTATATGTTTGTTTTCTCAATGGAGCTCCTGGAGACAGTGAGAAGACTCAGGGAGGATAACCAGTACCGAGGGAAATGCTGACAGCGCTCTAGGGTATGGGTTTATTACTAGGAGACTGAGCATTCAATCCAAGCAATTGTTGACTGAATCTAGTACACAGAACTCTCCTGAACAAAATGACATTTGTTTTGATAAGTTCAGGGGATGGACAAGATTTGTTTCTTTCGTGGTCTTTTGGGTAGAATGCCAAATCTGTGTTTACCCATGGTGGACACTGAAAGAAAGAGTTGTTAAGTCAAAGAAATGTTAACAAAATGGTAGTTAGAAGTATATAAAAATGCCCTTTTTTAACCCCACTAGTAACATATAACTCATGTTGTTGCTTCAAATATATTATGAGATAGGAACATCAAGGTAGAATTCAGAGTAATCCCTGAAAGAATGATATTAAAGAAGGTCAAAGCTATAGCCATACTAGACATCTGGGAAATGAGGAAAATCTTCTGTATTACAGAAAATTTGACTTAAATTTTTATGTCTATACAATCACTTAGAGTGTAGGCTTCTTTTCAGAGACTATAATAAAATTAGTCACTTATTGTAGCCAACTGGTGTCAGAATTCATATATTTTAGGCATTATAAAATCTATGTCCTGAGAGCTGTTTTAGTTTATCATTTTTCATATTCCTCTAGAAACACATATTCTCTTTGAAGCTTTCTACTCTTTCCTGTGCTGTATTTTGAAAATTCTATGTGAGTATTTTAGTATCTGGATCACTTCTTATAGCTTTTCTACATTAAATGGAAACATAAACTGGCTCTCGGTACTTTGTTTTTCTGAATTGAATTTCTGTTTAAAAAAGACAGAAACAGTAATATAAAACGTCATTAAAAAACAGAAATGAATCCAGTTTGTATGGACACGAACTCATTTTGGAGGTTTTCTTTAAGTTGCAAGGAGTCAAACCAAAGCAAAAGGAAAGCAAGGGTACAAGTTCCATAATCATAGCAAGAGCGGGAACATTCTGGAATCCCAGTCCTGTGCTGGGTGCTGATGCTCCTCTATGCAAATGAAGGCGCCTTGTGCTTTAGGGCAGGATACACTGCGAGGCACCTGCTGAGAGAGGGAGCCACAGCCCCTCCGGCAAACTCAGGAGCAGGGCCCTGTGTGCAGGACCCAGCCCTCCTCTCCCATGGCCTTCGCACATTGCCCACTCTAGTTTGCATGCTTACCATGTGTACTTTTGGTTTGTGGCTCAGTTTCACTTGTATGTCTGTGATTCCCTTCCTCTCTCTTTGCCTAGCTAACTTTTGGGGAGTTTTCAGAATTCAGCCTAAATGTCATTTTATTGGTGAAATCTTTCAAGACTCTCCACAGGTTCAAGCTGATACCCTTCCTGGGGGCTCCATGTGGCTTGTGCTTTTCCAAGACCGCCCTTTAGTATTGTAATTGCTTATCTTCTAGTCTTGCATTCCTCCTAGGTTCCAACCTCCAAGAGAGCACTGTGTCACAGGCGCCGGGTTCTGTGCTCATCACAGAGCAGGTAGCCAGTAAGTATGTGCAGAAGAACAAATAAACTCATGAGAGAATAACTTCTCATGCATGCAGCGTGGCATGGGGTGCCAAAGTCTAAGAACTATGTGACCTAGAAAGTACTAGCCCTGAAGTTAAGAAGACGGCCAGTCAGCACAAATCCGACCTCACAGAACACCTGGAAGAGGATGCAGGCTGGATGAGCAAAGAAATTAAAGTTAGCTCTGATTCTCCAATTATATCAGAACTTACCTCTAACCTGCAGTGTCTGTTCTGGTATAGGAAGTAAATTGAGTACTCCTCTTGTTATAGAGTGTGAGCTCAGACATTAACAAATCCTTTGGTCATTTCCAAAAGACCTGATCTTAAACATTTCCCAGCTAGTAAGATAAAATGTATTATAATCAGAGACCCCACCTAATTATATAATTAAGATTCCTAGAGGTGGGGAAATCATAAAAGCATCTCCCTTAAAGAAAGTTATGTGAGTGATTCAACATTCAAACCACCCTCAGGAGTTTCGAAGTGGTGAAGGGACAATTCTGCATATCAATTAGGTGGGGGTTACTCAAATATGTGCATATAATAAAATTGCAAGGCACTACTCACCAAAAAATGCACTATGTTTATAACTATTTGTGCATTCAGTAATTATTTTGCATTATTTTCTAATAACTATTTTTGCATTAGTTAAGGTTAAATTAGGTCATTTCAAAACAACCTTTACTACTTTTTCTCTGGTTTTGCAACTTCTTGTTGCAAGATAAAATGTTTTTGAAAATGGGCCCATGCAGTAGTAACAATTTTCCTATTGTGTTCAGATTAGATACTGACCAGCTTAGCCAATTTCCCCAAGGTCACTCAGCTGGTGCACCTCGGATCTCGGGATGGAATCAGGTCTGTTCGCTGTCTCTAAAGACCAGGCTTTTCCATTTCAGCCACAATCTCTTTAAATGAGGTCTAGTGTCTTCAAAGTAAACTATCGAAAACTTTGCTTTTCATGTTTTCTTCCAAAAGATGTGATCACACCTCTTTACCAATACCAGTAACACACACACACACACACACACACACACACACACACTTCCATCTCCCTCTTCACTGCCATCACTCATGCAACCAGCAGCTAGAAATGACTCGAAAGGAGAGATCTAGAACCACAGGAAATCAAAAGTTGGCAATGACTAGAAATCTTTGGTTGGTGTGAGTTTGGTTGAACAATCCCACTCGCAGATACCTCAGTGGTGAGATTTACATATTTGGCATTGAAATTGGCGTAACAATGGTGGGGAGAAAATACTGAGATTATAGAAGAATTTTTTTTAGCAGTACGCAATTCAGAAATGTGTTCTTCCATATGTTCTTTAGGTTAGGCCAATTTTGTTTTACTTTCAAGCTTAAAAATAATTCTATTTTTCCTCACCTCAGAATCTTAAGTAATTATTCTTTATGAAATTATATAATTTCCAAATGTTCTATGACAAAGTCACCTACCAAGCTTGCCCCCTACGTAGGACAAGGCATTCGCTGGGCCTGCTGCAGCCCAGGAGACCTGTCTTGAAAGCATTCAGTGATGCTTATGAACAGCCTCCAATCACTGTCCTGTCCAAGACGGCTTTGCCAGCAGAGACACCATTAGTAGGGGCAGGATCCTGCCTGCTTGCTTTTTTTTCCATGTTCTCTGCTGCTAACTCCCTCTCAAGGGTAGGGAAGAATGTTCTAATGACATTAGAAAGGATTGAAAACACTTAGAGAGTTCACACAGACTTGTTTTTCTTTTCCTTCAAGGTCTTCAGTGTGGTACTTGCTTCCTTCATGTGATTTGACCAGGGAGATATGAAGCCCTTGCATTCTAGACATGAGAAGTGAGAAAAACAAATGTAGTCAGTCAGTCAGGCCCAGCACGGTTAGAGACAGTAGTAATAACTGAGAGAGTCAGTTATTAAATGTCAAAAGAATCTTGTAGAATCTGACAATAAAACCATTGCACTATGCTTCTTTACCTCTTTATTTCTCCTCTAATAGAGCATAATATGATTAAAAAGGGAACACCCTAAAAGTTTATGCCTTGATCTCTGTTATGATTGAATTATGTCACCCCCCACATGGATTTATAGAAGCCCTAACCCCCAATGTGACTGTATTTGGACAGAGGGCCTTTGGGAAAGTAATTAAATTTAATGAGATCATGAGGTTGAGACCCTGATCCATTATGACTGGTGTCTTTACAACAAGAGGAAGAGACACCATGGCCACCTGCACACAGAGAAAAGGCATGTGAAACCCCAGAGAGGTGCAGTCTGCCAGCCCAGCGGAGAGGCCTCAGGAGAAGGCACCCATGCCTCACCTCCAGAACTGTGAGAAAATACACTGTTGCTGCTTATGCCACCCAGACTGGTGTTTTGTTATGGCAGCCCAAGAAATTCGTGCAATAGCCTCGATTCTGCAGGAAACTAATAAGATGCATATGACTCAACTAATTCCAAGGAGTCCTTGTTGTACACTAGAAAATAGACCTGTCCTTTCACTCAGTGATGTTAAGAACTATTTATGTAAGTGAGAGGGAGGATAAAATGGCTGTAGGAGATCTCACTCTTGCCCTCAGGAAGCTTTGAACTCTGGTACAAAAGACAAAGGTAGAATACACGACCTTGTTTTTGGCATAGAAATTCAGAGAAAGAGGAGCTCCAGGAAACCAGTTCCTGTAACGTTAGGCAACACAAAAGTGAGCAACTCGTTCTGTAAATGGGCAGTTAGAAAATATTTGAGCACGATGGGAAGCCCAAGTAGAGACTGACTTTGTTGCTCAAATTCACCAAAGGATTGCTCAGTTCTCCAATGTGTTGTGAAAAGGCAGTTTTAAGTTAGTTATGGGTGGGGCCTGAGACAGTAGGTTTACCAATCTAGCCTATGGCCCACATGACAAAATCACACCTATTGGGAAGAGCCTTTTAACATGGAAAACGAGCAGTTGCCCCAAATAGACAATGAGCAGGTGTCTGTGTCCCGGTCAGAAAGGTAGAGCCATGTGATGGAGTTGAAAGGAACTCAAGATAGACTCTCGACAGAGTCCACCAGCAACTGGATGGCAGACATTTTTGCTCTTTAATCAAGATCTCTTTACATTCCCAGCTTCTCATAGATGGTCTGATGGGAAAATAGTGGAATGCAAGCCCAGAATATTTCATCAGCTGTTCTGTGCCAGACTGAATTTCTTCAGTTTATATTTAGAATACTTAGGCTGGCACGAAGCACCGAAAAACAGCACTGAAGTCGTTTTTGTATAGATTACAGTACATCAGTGTCACACAAATCACCAAAGCTAAGAAATTCTAAGAATTTTATTTATAACATACTTTTTAAAAAAATAAAAAAATAGAAACATTGAGAATGCAGAAGAATCTTCTTGGTTGACTTCTCCCCTCTTTAAGTTGACAAGAGATTTAAAAAAAAGACATTTCCATTTTTCTTTTTAATTAGAGAAAAATTAATGTGTCCATCTGTTTTTGCTCTATGGATTGATTGATGACATCTCTCTCAGCATTTCTTTCTAAACTGGAAAAACACACACCAACCTTTTGTTCTCAGTAGGAAGGTAGCCTTTTTAAACATTTATTTAAAAATCACACACCCTGGAAGGGAGTATCATACACTCTCTTATTTATTGGCAAATATTCTTGTATTTCATTTATGCTTTCAAGTGCTTCATTGGCAATCGGTGACAAACTGTAAATTTTCCACCTTCCCCCAGAACCACTTATGAAATCTGTCAGCAATCTGTGAAACATACAAGAACCTTAATTATGAATCAGTGGTACGCTAGGAATAGAAGTGTTCATTAATGCTCCGTAAGCAATAGCACTGTCACCGGAAACATTGTTCCTATCCCCTAGCACTAACTCCTGGATGACCTGCTTCTGCGGATAGGTGCACACAGAGTGTTTACTTGATCTGATGGTCAAATTATAGGGAAATGATGCACGATCTAGGGAAGTTTTACATTGCAAATAAGCAAGGATATTCTTGCTGGGAAAAATGAAAATCTCCAGAGACTTTTGGTGACTGACACTATAGTTTATCTTCACACTGAAACAACACAGTTATCAAATGAAAGAGAAGAAGAAAAATTACAAGAGATTTGATCTCCTTTATAGCTTCTAATAGTAAAATACACTATATGATTAATGAACCTGTCAGTTGTAATGGGAAGAATATGTAACAAGTAACTGTGCATTACTCGTTTGTGATTATATCTTTTATAAATTCAGCCATGTGTAGTGTGATAAGATTAACTCTTTACAATTTTAAGGTAATGCTGTAAAGTAAGTTAAAAACCGAGTCTGTTCTATTTTTGCCTCTCTGCCAATTGTTAATGTGACTTTTAAGAACACATTTCCTGCAATCGATAATTACTCAATTAGCAGCTTATTAAGTTTATATGTCAATAAATTTCATTACCAGGTGTCTGAAGAAGAAAAAAATGCTCTGGCACTTGGTGCATGCAATATTTCTTTGAGAAAATTTATTTTTTAAATGTGTTCTTTGCTGGATTTATTAGCCTATATAATATTCATAGAATTCAAGCCTAGACATGTAACTACCATTACTCAAAAATATATGCAAGGCTTAAGTTAAGAAGCATAGCTATTGAGAATATCATTTTAGTATCAGATAGGAAGGAAGGAAGGAGGGAAGGAAGGAAGGAAGGAAGGAAGGAAGGAAGGAAGGAAGGAAGGAAGGAAGGAAGGAAGGAAGGAAGAGAGGGAGGAAAGAAGGAGAGATAGGGGGAGAAGGAAGGAAAGGGGAGAGGAGGAAAGGGAAAAAAATTAAGTCAAGCACTAATAGCAGCAGAAAATTCACAGAAAATGAGGGGAGAGAAGGGCTAGGTGAGGGCAGTGTTATTGAAAGAACTTCCATATCTGCCTCTTTCTCAAAAGTTCCTGATAACAGAGCAAAGTGGACCCAATTACATTCTTCATGGCCAATAGAAAATAAGTTCCTACTTGTTCATCCATGTTTGCAATGGGAATTCTATAATTCACTGGGCAGCTGGTCCTGGCAATGTTTTCTGTGGTTTCCATGTAAACTTGTAGAAAATGATAAGGTCCTAAGTTACATGTGAGGATCTCAACATTGAAGTCCCAAGTACATATCAGTATCCAGGTCTGCGTGGTGTGATGGGTGCCAAAAACCACAGGGCGTATCTATTATTGACCCGCTGTCCTGAATTCCCAATGTTTAGTTACTTTGATAGACTAAAAAAGTTGGTTGCAAAGAAAGAAAGGTCAAACTTAAAATGCTGAAATGAGGGAAGGGGAAGGAGGAGAAGGAAGAATGGCAAGGAGGAGAGGGAGGGGAAGAAGAATTTATTGAGCTTATTGTGTCCCAAGTTTTGTATCAATATCTTGAAATGTATTGTCTTCTTTAATGTTTCCATATAAATCATTATTTTATTCTCATCTTATCCATGAAAATGTCACTTGCCCAAGGCCACAGGACTAATAGGAAACAGTGATAAAGCCTAAACCTGAAGGAGCAACAGTCAGCAAATGAGATTCAAGAGAGTTTCCCAGCAGGTGTGTGTGTGGGGGTGAAGGAAGCCAGCCAGTCTGCAGGAGCAGTTGGAAGTTCCATTAGGAAGTTCCATTCTCAGAGACAGCAGGAGGGAAGCTGCAGCAGGAGAGTGGTGGGCGTGGCTCCATGGTGCTGGGAGCAGGGAGCAGGCCTTACCTACCTCACCTTCCCCAGGCCTCACACTCATCACATCTACACAGTCACACTTCATGTCTGGCCTCTTCCATAAAGGGGAGTCTGTTCCTCATTTCTTCCTGAGCGCAACACACTAGAAGGGAGTTTTGGCCTAAAGAGGAGACCTAAGTTGTGTGCTGGTGGCTTCGGGGTACAGCTGTGTGGGTTGTGCCCTGCACACCTCCAGGCTGGATCCATTCTGCAAAACCACATGTGGCAGCACCTGACCAGGGCGCTGTTCAAAGTTCTGCCACCTTGGAGAATTCTGAACCCCATTTCCTCAGATGCATAAAGGGGATGAAAATTTCTACCTCATGGGATACTTAGGAAAATTAGTGGGTATTACATCTGGTACAGAATGGGCTATTTGAATAAATGTTATCAATATGACTCCATTGAGAGAATTTAGTGTCTTAGATTAAAATCAGCTATTTTTAAGATCTTTAAAACAGGGAAATATTAATAAGGCTTAAAAATATGACATCCTTATATAATTTTATATATATGCAATTGAATAATCAAAAGTATTCCTGCAATCTTTGGAGAATTATATCAAATTATAGTTTGGCCAAGTACTGGGGAAGGGGTCTGCCTTTGGGGTCAGGGAAATTTCTGGGATGAGATGGGAATTAACTATTGGAGTGTTGCCAGTTTAAGGCAGGATGGGGAGGAGAAGATTGAAGAGAACATGAACTAATCAGTTGTAAAGGCCAAAATCAGACATCAGACAAAAAAACAACAACAATGAATTCGTTCAGCAGACACCTAAAGGAAGTAAGGAGTACTTGACAACAACAATAATAAGACAAACACAGGCTTTGTGGAGCTTCTTTGTGGCCCTGGTTGAGACATTTCATACAAATATACACATGTATAGATCAGTATATTGAGTCTTATTTTTCCCAAATTATCTATATTTAGGCAATTATAAATTATATGTTTCATATTTACTAGTTATCTTTAACTACCTCCTTAGGTATCCAAAAATGTAGACGTTTGCCTGCCAAAGGAAAATTTCTTAAGCCAAACCCATACATAGTAATAATAATACTCTGGGATATTCATAATCTAACTCTAGATTAATTTCAACTGTCTAATTACTACACTCTCTGTGGTTTTGGTGCCAGAATTTTTCACATTTAAGTAATTCATAGACTAAGATTTATCAGAGGTTATTATATATAATATCTAACATGAAGTTAATAACTCCAAACTTGACAAGTAACTGTATCGTTTCCTATAAGTTTGTGTGAAGACAACAGAAAACATTGCCAGGATCAGCTGGTCAGTAAATTATAGAATTCCTATGCCAAACATAGATGAACAAGTAGGAACTTTATATATGTAGCTAATTGATCTACCTGAGATATATTTCTGCACCCTCTATAGGACCTGGAGATATAGGTGAGTTTGGGAACTGTGCAATTCAAGATCATAAGTTACACTCAGTAAATATCTTGACTCATAAAATAATTGTGTTTGGAATCTTTGTTGAAGCCTAATGAGTAACATATGGAATACATGCGGTATCTTTTTACGCTCCAATTAACCAAGCAAAACTGAAACCATAGTTATATAAAGACCATCCTTTTATTAAAACTTTGTGAATTATATAATTGTCTAACTGTTATGCTGTACACTTGAAACTAATATAAATAATATTGACTATCAACTGTAAGAGAAAAAATTTAAAATTAAAAACAAACAAACAATGTTTTCAATTTGAATTCGAACTTCCCTTTAGGACAATACTAAACTCATGTTTCTTGTGATCGTATTTCCTTCTCTGTTTCCTTACCCCATGGCCAAAGATTCTATTTTATGGTCTTTACTTGCATTGGTTTCATACATAAAAGAAGTATGCATTTTAACATGCAGTAGTGGAATGATGATACACTTGATAACAAAAAATTCCATTGGATTGAAGTATCAGTTAATATTTACTACTCATGATTTCTAGGTACTATACATTTAATTTTTTTATCTACTGTCTTTTAAGCTTTTAATTTATGCTAATTTCTCTTTAATTTTGACCATTGACATTTCCCCTTTTGAGAAGTCTTGTGTCTTTTTCTGCTTAAGAACTCTATTCAGGTTTATAAATAATAGTAGTAGCTTTACAATTAGTTAAGTCGAGTTCTAAGTTCACTAAGAGGTAGAGTGCTTGAATCTCTTCAAATGTTAATTTCTCAATTATTTTGACTAATTATCTTTTATTAACTATACATTTTATTTCATGTGTAGTCACAGTTAGCACCAGTTTTGAACATGATTTACACTTGGATCGGACAAAATTATAGAAAGTCAGAGTCACAGATTTTTAATATTATATATTACTAAATCCATTTTGCCTCTATTTGAGAAGCAGTATTTTCCATTATGGAAATAACACAAACAATATGTTGTATTTTTCTCTGAATGTATTGCATTTTCAAAAAAAAAAGTTGTGAACATTATATCAAGTTTCCTCCCACAGATACCAAGCTCTTTACACCAGGTTTAACGGTTCATATACTCTTCACATTTAGATTGGATCGATGTGCCCAGATGTAGAAACAAGTATGCTTTTGTAAATGACAACCCACCCTGGGTTCCGACACAGAATTCCCAGAACCTGTTATGATATGTCCACACAGCATGCAGGTCTGTGAGAGAAGACACGCAGTTGGGGCTGATCCTCCTTTGAGGACATTAGTGGGATCACGTTTCATCAGGCTCTAGTAACACAAAACGACTTTTCAATAGAACCCAAATCTAATAATTGCAGAATAGTTAGGTTTTATTCCTTCTCTGTATTTTCAAAATTGTTTACAATAACTATAGATCTCTTTTAAAATAAAGTTTCATTTTGTATTTTAAGAAGGTAACAAGAGCCCAATGACCGCTTATGAGTAGACTTAGGAGGAAAATTGGCCTCTCTCTGGCATCTTTCACCAAATGTGTTCTACCAAACGAATCCTTCCCCATGGCATGCAATTAGCCTGAATCAAGGGATTACACTTTTAACTCTTAATTTTCAGACAATCAAATTTACAGTCCATTTAAAAATTGCTACCATTTTCGTTATTATTTTTTAATTGAAATGCCACTTTTACTCAAGGTGGGTCCATCGAGTTTCTAACAGAAAAGGCTGCAGGACCACCATTCTGCCAGAGTTACCTTGATCACAACGGGATGTGGAATGTTCCTTGGCAAGTGGCATGTGCAAAGCTTGCCAGACATGGACACAGCCTGGTCACCAAAGCAATCTGATAGAAATAACTGTGAGGAGGGAAAGTAAAGACCGGGGAGATGGGGAACTACAAGTTCTATCCATTTCAAGGGACTTCTTCTGTTGCCAAGACAGAGAAATCGGACACACAATCAAACTCAGACCCCTTAATGGCAGGTGTTTCAACCTAAACTTCTTTCTGCTTCCTTCCGTGTTGCCCAGTCCCACCATTCACCACCCAATCAGTTCTGGCTATTATTCTTGTTGTCTCCCTCTCCCTTGTTCACAACAGTTAAAATTAAATTTGCAATCCAATATTTACTGACCTGAAATGATGTTCATAGTATATTACTATGCAGATTCCAAATTGTATGTGAACTATAATCTGTAAAAATTATATTAATAAGCATACACATCGAGAAAAAATACATATTTACATGGACATATTTATATTTTTTTACTAAGTGATTAAATCTACATGATGGACTTGTGTTGATTTATACTGTCCTTTTTTTTTTTTTGCTTTTCTATAGTCACCTCAGTAAACATATGTCACTTATAAAACAAGGAAAATGTCTATTGTTAATAGACTTAATTATCAAGAAACAAAGTTTCAAATTTTTAAGTTCTCATAAACATTCTTCAGAATCTGTCCCTGACTACTTTACATACTTTCTTTCCTTATCATGGGTCTTATGTTCTAATAATGTTTTCCCCTGATGTGTCATGCTCTTTCCTGCTTCAATGCCTTTGTATATTCATTTTGCCTGGAGTATTCTTTCTTAACTTGTCCTAGAAATGTTAGTTTCTCAATTTCTTCATATTCTCCATTCAAGACCCAGAAATGTTAGTTTCTCCATTCTCCTGACAAACTCATTTTCTCCATTCAAGATCCAAAACTCACTAGGCATGTCTCCTTTTTTGTTCCCATACCTTCTACCATCATGTGAATCTACCATCACATTGTGAGTTGCTTGAAGTAGGAACTAGGTTTAACTTCACAGGGTTATGTTGAAGGTTGATGTGATGGAGTTTGTAAGGTATATAGCAGCATGCCAGGAACAGAGAGAGTGTGAGATGAGTAATTTCCATGGCCATCATTATTATATGATATATTCCTGTCTGCTTTGCTTTGAGTGCTGGGTCTCTGCATTGTTCAACCTTGTTAAAAGTCAATGTGTCAGTGTGTTCCATTGAGTCAGGAATTCTGCCATGGCCCAACACATTGGTCTTATTCTCCTATGGGCGCAAGCTAACCAGAGTAAGACAGATGGAGGAGAGGGAAGATCTAAAAAAACTGATGATTTTTTTTTAATTCAAAAGATTGAGGGCCTGAGGCTTTCATAATTAAACCATCAAGAGGCAGAATAAGAAGCAATTGTCTTTAAAAAGAAAAACACGTTTTTTTCTACCACTTCTATATCCTTTTTTAGGAAGCATATTGCCCTCCTGATTACTTTCCCATTCTTTTTTTTCTTTGAAGGATACCTTCAGTGTTCAGTATGCATGGTGTGTGTGTGTGTGTATGTGTGTGTGTGTGTGTGTGTGTGTGTGTGTGTTTGTGTGACAATATGATCCACCTCAGTACCCACTTCCCCTATTTTAACCTAAGCCTGAGTCTGTCTAGAGAACCTCCAAACACCTAACAAATACCAACAATAGTTATCTGTTGATTTGAAATAACTTTTCTAGAAAAAAATAAAAGGTAAACATGTTAGAACTAAAGCTGTATAGTGAGCTCCTGTCTGGGTAGAATGGAAAGTTGGCTAATGTGAAACCTCAAAAGCTTCTCTCTTTGACTCAGACAGCCATGGGTGGGATGGTGTTCCTCACTGAAGACCAGAGGTATGCTACATCATTTTGAAACGAGTATTTTCTAACCCATGAGTATTTTTACAAAAGACTTTTCCAAGGTTCTTTCTGTCTGTTACAAGTGGTAAACTTATTTTTTATATATATTTGCCCTTTGTCTTTTTATTTGCCACTGACTTTGGTAGCAGTTTATTTGGGTTCGGTCCTGATACAGTTCAATTCTTTCAGGTTACTTACTTTAACATTCTAAGGCACAGGGATATTTTCTACTTGTGAAAAAAAATTAACCTTTCTACACTGATTTTCTTAAATGTTTCACCTATAATTTCTCCAATTCTATTAACTTCATTTTCATGCAATCCATTCTCCTAGGTGTTTCTGGAGTAGTGAGTATTCTGCAATATCTACAACAAAAGAAATATTTTATTTGGCATATAACTCCACTATATGGAGTCTGAAAAGCAAACATCTATAAATATATTATTTTTAAGAAACTAGTTTTATAAAAGAGATGACAGATTAATCTGGAAAGATTGTCATTACATTCTCTACATGCTGTCTCTCAGACATTGCTAGTACTTGGGGATGTTGATGATTGTTTTATGTAATTACTTATTTTGTTTTATAAAAGTGTCCCATAATATCACTCTAAGTAAAATTCTGACAAGTACTTTTGGTTGTTGAAATGCTTATTGAACAATGTCCAGTGGTTGTTTTTCAGGATAAATTCCAACATGAAAAAACTACCCAAGCCATATATGTCTTTCAAGTGAGATTCAAGTTCCAAAAATGACTCTCTAGCTTCTACTTAAGGACTAGAGGCCTGGTGCATGAAATTCCTGCATGGGTAGGATCCCTAGGCCTGGCTGGAGATCAGGGCCAATTGGGGCCTTCCAGCTGCTGGCTGGGGCCTTTCTTCATTCTGTGCTGCCCCCTGGTGGTCAGCGCACATCATAGCTAGTGAGCGAGTGAACTCCCGGTCTCCTGGTCGAACACCCAAGGGGACACTTTGCATATTAACCTTTTATATATATAGACAAGAAGATAAAAGTCATGCACAAACAGAAAGGTGTCATCATTTTGACTGACACATAAGTAGGTATATAAATAGGCATAATTTGAAAAGCATTGGGCAAGACTCTCTCCTTGGCAAAATCTGTATCTGGAATTTCACTATATGGAAATAAACTGACAGATGGCAGAGCAATGGCCTTTAGAAGTGAAATGCACATGGGTACCATGTGGAGGGGGGTCACCAGGAAGAAGGTAGGAATACTGAAAAAAGAGCTAAGAGGACACCAAAGCAAGCAGTACCCACCACTGAAAATGATTTAATCTGAGTAGGTGGCAACCAAATGTTTCTGAGATGGCCTGTTGTGATGTCAGTAGTGGAAGTTTACATTTAGAACTTTGATCTCATCACTGAACACATACAGGGCTTTTGTTTCATAATTTTTACATATGTTGAAGAAAACAACAATGCAAATCTATATTTATGCAAATATGTTCAAATGTATCAACACCAAACAACCTTTGAATTTCTTTTCCTAAAGGGTGAACTTACAGATTCCTGCGAATATAATTGTAGAGAACAATTTGGAAACATGCTATATTAAGAAGTTAATAAATATTCAACATATTTATAATTAAGTAAGTGGATGGCAGCTAGTGGGAGCCAGGTTTCTCACTGTTGGAAAGGGAGCTTATAGATAAGCAAGGAGAGAAGGCTATAATGATCCATATGGTAATGGGTTTAAGTTGGGAACATCAGGATGGATTTGTGTTTAGATTAATAAGTATACAGATGGTTATATGCATATGGACATATGTATAGATATGTGTCTATATACAGGTTAGAGTACACACACCTTTCCTTTCTTTGTTGTCTGAGAGAGCCCAAAGCAATGACACCCCTGGAGCCTAGCTCTTGATTTATAATACTATTCTCAAAAAAATAAAAATAAAAATGGAGAAGTAGCTGAATCTGGCTATGACTAGGGCTGATTCAGCTATTTCTGACATTGTTAGTACTTGGGAATGTTGATGATTGTCTTATATAATTACTTATGTTGTTTTGTAAAAGTATCCCATAATATCACTCTAAGTAAGATTCTGACAACGTGTCCTTTTAGTTGTTGAAATGCTTATTGAACAATGTCAAGTGGTTGGTTTTCAGGATAAATTCCAACATTCCAAGTCATACATGTCTTTCAAGTGAGATTCTAGCTCCAAAAATGACTCTCTAGCTTCTATTTAAAGACAAGAAGATAAAAGTCAAGAAAAGCCTGGAATATCTCACAGTGCCAGGAAATAATGAGATTTAAAAACAAAAGAAAACAAAAACAATTTTTAAAGGTATTTTAAAGAGACATACGAATCAACTAGAAGTGTTCCCAATAGTCAAATCTGGAACAATTTGAGCAAAACAAAGTAAGTAAAGTAATATTGGATTATAATGAAACTATAAAATAAATATTCTTGCATATATATTAATGTAAATAAATAATTTCATAAATAAATGGGGGTTAAGAAACAGAAAATTTCCAAATAAGTTATGTAGATACTTCTACCCACTGCTTAACTGAAAGCTGTACATAGAGACTTCATTATGAAGTGTATAGTGTCTGAAAGGGAGGAAAATAGAGTAACCTTACAGTGAAAAAACCTGACAAACACTACCTGTGCCAGGTGACCAAAATCAGCATCAACCATGATTGGTCATGTTGATAATAGATATCTTATGTGATAAAAATGATACTTTACCTCAGTGGTCCTTCTTCCAAAAACACATAACCTCATTCTAATCATGGAAAACATTAGACAAATACCAATTAAGGGACATTGTAATATACCTGACCAATACCACTCAAAACTGTGATAGTCACCAAAAAAAGAAAAGTTTTAGAAACTGACATAGCTAAGATGGCCTAAGGAGACATGATGACTAAATGCAATGTATTATTATCTGGATGGGTTCTGGGAGAGAAAAAGGACATTAGATAAAAACTAAGAAAATCTAAATAAAGTATGAAGTTTATAATGAAATACTTAGAAATAAACTTAACTAAGAAGGTGAAAGACCTGTAGACTGAAAACTACCAAACATTGATGAAAGAAATCAAAGAAAACACAAAATGCCAATCATACCTCAATAAATTTGCAAAAAGAAGACACACACAAAATTAAAATATATCCCATGTCCATGAATTAGAAGACAGTATTGTTACCCAAAGCAATCTACAGATTCAATGCAATCCCTATCAGTGCAATTGACCTGTAGATTAATTATATGTATAGTTGTGTATATGGAGAGCTATAGTGATGGCCTGCTCTCTACATATCAGTAACTGTTGGTTTTAATAATCAAGACTCAGCTTCTGTGATACAGTGTCTAATATATGTGGCATGCACAGATATAATGAAAAAGTTATAGCCTTTGCAAGCAGACAGACCTGGGTTCAAATCTCTCCCTTGTGACTTAATAGTGCAACCTATTCAAACCCCAAACCACATTTCCCCTTCTGTAAAAAGGGGATGATAACATGGCAGCTTATTTGCTTTTTTTTATAAGAATCAGACCACATAGAGACACACACAATACTTATATCTTCTAAAATAATAAAAGGGTAATATGCAAATCAACCAAACAACTGAACAGCATAACAACCATCCAGACGACCTTCCAGACAACCATGCTATGACACCCACTGGTGCCAGGCCAGTCAAGGTGGGTGCAATGTGATTGGTTGGGGGCCCGGCCTTCGCCCCATGATCGCCCTGCAGAGGGAGGCCCAGGCCACCGGCTAGCAGGGCAATCAATTGAGGGTCTCCACAGTTACCCCAAAGAGAGAGGCCCTGGCCACTGCCCAGTGGGCTGAGGCATGTGGGCGGGCCTCCCTCTGCGGGGGCAATCCATCGAGGAGCCCCGGCCAGGTGGGCGATCGATCGCAGGGCTCCAGGACTGTGAGAGGGCACAGGCTGGGCTGAGGGACAACCCCCCCCCCCCCGCCCAATGCATGAATTTTGTGCACTGGGCCTCTAGTCCTATGTAATATAAGGGTAATATGCAAATTGACCCTAATGGCAGAATGACCAGGAACGACCAGTTGCTATGATGTGCACTGACCACCAGGGGACAGACAGACAATGCAGGAGCTGCCCCCTGGTGGCAAATGCACTCCCACAGGGTGAGCTCTGCTCAGCCACAAGCCAGGCTGACAGTTATGAGCGCAACAGCAGTGACAGGAGTCTCTCCCGCCTCCTTAGCAGTGCTAAGAATGTCCTACTGACGGCTTAGGCACAGGGAACAGGCCTAAGCCGGCAGGTGGACATCCCCTGATGGGTCCTGGACTGCGAGAGGGAACAGGCCAGGCTGAGGGACCCCCTTGAGTGCACAAATTTTCATGCACCGGACCTCTAGTAGATACATAAAGAGAAAGAAGGAAGGCTAGATAGATAGATAGGTAGGTAGGTAGATAGATAGATAGATAGATAGATAGATAGATAGATAGATAGACAGATAACTGATAGACAGATGATAGGTAGAATGTAAGTAGAACATTATAAATGCTCAAGAAACAGGTTTTGATACTGTTATGATTCATGAGGTTCTCTTGAGGCTTCGTTAATTACCTACTGACATACTTTAGCTCTGATTTCTTCCATGATCTATCACAAAAGACTAGCCTGTGAGTATGCACAAAGCTGGGTTTTGGTAAATATTATATGCTTCCTCCATGCCTCCTATGAGGTAGAGGATCTTAAAATTTCTCAGGCAACTCAATGAGCCAGCCTTTGCAATTACCTACCAGTGTGAGGCTACCTCCATTTTGAGTCACAGAACCACTAGCCATGGATGAGCACTTGAATTCCTTGATAGGAAGTTTCTATTCATAATAAAATGGTAACAGCCTGGAAGGGATACCAGGTCTTAATATCAGGAAAACTTTGGGCATCTTTGCAGCCCAAAAGGCTAACAAATGATGGGCATGATGTGGGGTATTAGAATGAAGCAAATCCTAGAGCGCCTCTGCTGGCAGCATTTCTCATAGTTCTAGGGGCCACAACTCAAGAAAGGTAAAATGGACCTGGAAAATGTGCAAAAAAATTAAGAATTTAAATGATCAGGAGAAAAGAGGGATTTGAGATCAGAACTCATTAGTCACTGTATCCAAAATAATTTTATTTTTAAAGCATTCATCTCTGAGTTAATCCCAGAAATAGATTCCAGGGGCCATCGCTGTAGTGAGATGCCATTAGAGGTTCAAATAATAGAGTAAAAATGCACTTATTAATGACACATATGTATGCTCTATGTATCAGGTTATTTCCAGGGACACAAAAACCTTTATGGATTTTTTTTAATCGCCATGCTTCTTAATTCCAATTTAACTGTGTGGTCACATTGAAGACACTTAATTACTATGTTTCTACTCAACAGGACTGTAGTCCCTAATTGCACAAGTGGTCTATTAATAGACTCTTATAAACAGAATTTCTACTGACTTCCATTAACGTTGAATATTTATTTTCACTGTAACTAAATACTATAAAATATTAAAAAGAACACCATGTAAGAAATGCAAAGACATTTGTTTCTTTGCAGATATCAGCATACATGATGAGTTGTACATAAATAGCTTTGTCTCCAGAGAGTTACCTTCTTCGCTTCGCCCTTATGGTATGTATGTAATACAAGCTGTGTACTTTGGGGCTTTTGGGAAATATTTCGTTTTTCAGTATTATTTCACTCCTGTTTTTCCTACACAAGGCAAAGAAATTTGAGCTTTCAGCCGACATGACATCAGCATCACACATATGGGTATGATATCATTTATGATTTTTGTCAAAGAGCTTAGGAAACCATTTTTAAAGTTCTGTTCTCAAAGATCGGTTCGTTAAGGTATGCTTTTTAAAATTAAATTTATTGGGGTGACATTGGTTTATGAAATTATATTGGTTTCAAGTGTATAAGTCTATGATGCATCATCTATAGGTTGTATTGTGTGTCTAAGGTAGGTTTCTTAAAGACCAAACACTTGAAGCATCTAGCTTTGCTGAAGCTTATTCCACAGGGAGAGGAAAGGGGTGGAGAACATGGTTTTCTGGAAAAAGCTGACTGCTAAGAAAAAGCCCTTAACTCCTTGAACTTCGCACCTTAGACTATTTTTAGTTTTTTGACATGGCTGGTTATCATTAGGACATACAGTCCTGCGAGAAATAAGTTGCAGACCTAATAACTAAGCATAATACAGGGAAGGAGGCCAGTGGGAAGGGAGGAAGGACTTTTCTATATTCCTATTTACTCACTCTTCAGCATTCCTTGATTGCCTACCCTGTTAGGCACTTCGCTAGATACTGGAAACACACTGTAAGTTTTATAAGATTCATTTCCTTCACATTAACTATAATAAGGTAATAGTGAAATTCTGCTTTGTAATGTTTAATTTTTAATCATCAGATTTCCCTAAATCTTCTCTGGCAATGTTATCATTATTTTCTTGTACTATCGCTATTTTTACATTTGTCCCATTATTATCATTATATTATTTTTCTTATGGAGAATCTGAACAGCAGAGTTCAAGGGGATAGATTCCGGACCATATTGCCCACATTATAATCCCAGCTCTGTCACCAGTTACTAACCATTCTGTGCCTGAGTTTCCTCAACACACACACACACACACACACACACACACACACGTAAAATCAGGACTGCTCTAGTTCATAGGAGAATTGTTCTAATTATAATTGTTTTAAAAAAATAGAACAACACACAGTTTGGAAGAGTGCCTGGCATGTAACAAGCCCTGTTTCGTGTTTATATCGTTAGTAAATAACTATAACTGGTGATAGATGAGGAAACTGAAGCTCATTTGGGTGAAGTGACTTGAAATGCTCAGAGTTGACATTCAAAGCCGGTGCTCACAGTCTTCGCTCACTTTGAAGTCTTATTAAGTAAAGGAAATAGAAGCATTGAAACAAAGAGGACAGCAGCATGTGGCACCTTTCTTTGTTAGTGCTTTTCTATCAAATTTGCATTTCTATTTAAAGTGCTTTTACAAATGAAGCTCAAAATGTGGGGGGAAAAATCAAGGGACTCAGGCATATATGATTTACTAAAAATTTCAAAAATGGACAATAGATAAATTTCACACAGCTCTCCATTCCTCTGCTTCTATTTCTATCACAATGTCCATTGCCTTCTCAGAAAGCCCGGCTGGCTCTTCTTGGCCCAGAGTGAAGTCTGGAATTCTTAGTGGACATACAGGGTCTTTCAGTTTGACACCATCCTAACTTCCCTACCTCTCCTACCACAGCTCTCACAGATCCTGTGATATGTCACTTCCCCAAACTTCTCACACATTTCCCCACGCCTCTGCCTTTCCCCAGGTGCCTCAGCCCACTTCCTCCCTGCACAGTCCTGGTCCCTTCCCACCACCCACATGCTTAGCAGAATCCCAGCATTCCCTTAAATGCGGTTGAAATGTTGGCTTACTGAGGACTTTCCCTCAAACGCTCATTCAGATTCAAGTGTGTCTTCTTTGCATTTTCATATGCTTTGCTTACACAAACACAGTAACAACTTCGCTTGCCCTCCCTTGTGGATAATTTGCATTCTGCTTTTCCCGATGGTCACAGCAGAAGCATCTGCGCTGTGCTTATAAGCCCTCTAAGACTCCTGGAACACGGCTACAGGATGTTACATCGAGGAGGCAGGCCATCATTTGCTCCACCATTTCATTGATGCTGAACACTTAGATTTCCATTTTTTCACTATTATAATCAATGCTGCAATAACCATGTCATAAACAGTCTCTTCATGACTTTTGCAAATCTCTTAGAGACTCTTTGAAAATTAATCTGTGTGAGCTCTTTGTTGTATTTGCAGTGAGTCATTATCCCTGTTTGTCTCTCACCTTTCCAGGTGGTCATTTGTTTGATGGGCTTATTTTTCCAAAACATAATACTTCATAAAATGACCACTCTCTCACTGCCTCAAACTATATCTTTTATCTCTCTCACACACACATAAAAATTGTTTTGTTTTTGTCTTCCTTTTTTACTTTATAGTGCTATTGTGGAATAAAATAATTGTGATGTGCTTTGAAATGGTACAAAGAATTGTTACAACCCCCAAAGATAATGTTAATAATTTAAGATAGCAAAATATTTTAATTCTTGCCCCTGCCCCAGTTTATTTCTTTCACTTTATCTATAGGGAAAGAAGCATATATCTTAAAATGTATTTTCTCATTGGCTTCTTAAATTTTTCTTGACAAATAGGTCAAATGAACAGGGGTCCAGGGGGGAAATTTTGCCTTTGTATTTGAGAAAATTATGCTGTACTTCTTTAAACACTCAAATTTCCAAGTTATTTTTCTTAATATTTACTCAGCAATATTTCACTGCTCCCACTTAATTGTATAATGCAAAATGGGAAATATCTGTTTACGAATCAGTTATTTATTTATAGTTTTGTTGCTTTTAACGAAGCCTTTGAATCTAGGCCACACAATAGTTTTGTAGTGAAGTCACTTTATATTTCTTGAAGAAACTTCTTTGTTAAAATCTATTGAGATGTGTTTTCAGAAGTTAAATATTAGAAAAGTAAAAAAAAATTTTTTAAAAGTTTTTTTTCTAAAAATATAATCTGTGCCAGAGACCAAGTTGCAAAGTATCCAGAAAGTTTTCGGCTGTTAGTAAATATTCCAGTGACATTTAGATTAAACAAGTTACCAGAAAGAAGATAACAATGACACGATACTTAGGTAGGGGGAATAAGGATAAATAGAATATAGCTTCTAAGAAACCTATAATAAGAAAAAAATACTTAAAATGTCAAGGAGAAACAGAAAACAGAAAGTCAAAAACCTCAAGGCAAAAAGGGTCTTTCCCTTAATGCTTGTATTTAGAAAGCTCTCGGGTTTCTCTGTTAGAGGAAGAATCAAGTAAATTAAAAAAAATGTTTAATCTATAACAGAAAAAATAACCTGAATAAATTGTTCGTTGCCTGGACATGCTAACAGGGAGGTGGGAAGCTTCACCTAAGACAAGAAAGATATACAGCAGCTAAATTTATTCAATCTTTGTGGGAAAATAGATCTAGACTAACCAGTATTTACAAAACATAAGCATTACAGTACCTGAGTTCTTTTATTTCTTTATATCAAACTCTAATTTGGGTTTCATCTTTTAAAAAATATACTGAGTAAGTAATTTTAACGAAGACAATATTTCTATTTTAACAAAGTACTATTTTATAGACAATCAACAGCAATAAAAAATACGTGCTATAATTTTGACTCAAGTAATTTGCATGCCTAAATAAACCTGCCTGTTTGAACATAATACTTAACATGGCAACATCATCCACATGATTTTAGTTGACTATATTGCTGGCTTAGGAGGAAATATATTCAAAAGTGGTGGCCATGATCATTTGAACCAATGAGAAATGGCAAACGTTACAAATTCCGTAAGTCACTTGCTTCAGTGGACCTTATTTGTGATCCATCCTCTCAAGAAAAAAAAATCAGTTTCTTAAAGAACATGTGTGTGCAGACATTTGCTAAAAGATCCATCCTAGTCAGAGGAAAATGGAAGCAACTCCAAGTTTCCAACCAGGATTTTAGAAATCAAGTAGGCACCATCAGGTGGCAATTGGGTAACCATATGAGTAGAGTCTCTAGCGTCCACATTCTCTTAGACATATGTCATATGACACCGACTTGGCATTGCAGATACGATTATGCTTATGTATTTGATATGAAATGGGCTGATTTTACTGGGCCGCATCTCTTCATCCATGCAGAATTCCCACTGAAGTGAAGAACCCTTCTGTTTACCATTGAAGTTTATCATCATTCTGTTTGTCATAATGAAGTCAATGGGAGCTCTGTGCACACAGGAATGAAGCAGCCAGCAAAATCAAGCCCTAAATACTAGAAATCTGGAGAGAGGCCAATGAGGAACTGGCATGAAAACGTAATAACCATCTTGCCTTTACAGCTGGTCTCTTGAAATGGAATGGGAGCCTGCGGGGAGGAGGGCACTCAGCAGAA